>NC_080180.1:55869978-56244492 GCF_950295315.1 Erinaceus europaeus | reverse complement strand
TTGGATCGACCTTCTCGTGGTGCATCCCGTGAGTACCCATTCATTGGGGAAACTGACGATCCTTCCTAGCCGACTGAATCCACATGGATCCCAGCCACTTTCAAAGCCAGCAACAAGCAGCCCCTGACACCTTTCAACCTGACGCTATTGACTGGCTACGGAAGAAGGGCAAACGCTAGAAGAAGAAGTGCTATGGTCTCTCTCTGTCAAGAAACTGAATAAATAAAAAGACCTGTATACATAAAGCTTCTTCTAGCTGTGGCTGGAAGTTAAGCAGGCAGGATTTTTTTCATGGTAAAAGATGGTGCTTTCCCACTTTGATGCAAGTATGGAATTACGGATCCAAGCTCTCACCACGAAGAGCAGGTACTTGAAAAGGCTTTGACAGGTGGCTTTTGCTAGATTCTCCTAGCAAGTGGGAAGCTTCACCATCATTTTCAGACTACTCACCAGTCAAAAGTCCGTTTGTGACATTCACCAAGCAAAGTATGAAGTCAGTAATTTCATCCATAAAAACACACTTCTGGATTCATGATGGCAGTGAAGCCCCTGGTGGATGGAGCTCCCGAGAGCAGGACCATGTGCATGGCTGTCTCTGGACTGGCTCCTTTCCGATAAAACTGCTCAAAGCTCTAGTGAGAATTCTTCAGCAGAGCGACAGGCTCTCCCTGGCCAGCGGTCTGTACTAAGCAGCATATACGTAACACCAACCGTCAAACACAAAGCGTTTTCAAGTGAATTACATTTCATGGAACACACGCTCAGCACAGCCTTTGACAACTAAGTATACCCAATTAACGTCAGAGGGTCCTGCTATTATTACTAACACTGAGAACGTGCTGAATGAAGGGGGAGTTTTAAAAATCAATCAAGCGTATAGGAACATTATGTAAGCCGAGTCACTGCAAGCTAAATGCTGACCACCACAAGCTAGGATTTAGCCCAGGTCATAGCTCTGGTCCCTGCAGAGCATCAGAAGTCTGGGGTAAAGCGCAGTGAGAATGGGACAGTACTTAGGGTGGTAACTATCTAAGGAAGGGAATCAAAGCTTAGACCCTAAGCAGGGTCTAAAGTCACTTATCAGACTTTGGGTTAAACCCATCAGTAAGCTTCAAAATCAGTTTAGTGGATTTTGTCTAGCACGATTAGAGTATGAGACGTGTCACACAGTTAGAGGGAAGGTTGTTTTGTACACACGTGCATGTGGACAGAACCACACTGTAGAATTTAATCTAGTTCTATGACTTTTAAGGCGGAGGGGGGAGGGGCAGGGAGGGAGAGGGGGAGGAGGAGGGGAGGAAAAGGGAGAGGGGGAGGGGGAGGGAGAGGGAGAGGGAGAGGAGGGAAAGACACTAGCACCAAAGCTTCCTTCAATGTGGTGGGGCCTGGGCTTGAACTTGGGTCTCTGACATGGCAAAACAGCGCACCATCAAAGTGAACTATTTCACCAGCCCTCTAGAATTCACTTCTAGCTGCAGACTGGTGACACACATCTGATGGTGCCTGGCAGAGAGGCCCATGGGGAGCTGTGGGGTGTCAGGACAGGGGCCCAGGAGAGTTCTTGGGGAGCACTGTGGTGATGCCACCTGAGCACCAGGATGGGCTCACTCAGGTTCTGCCCCTTTCCATACCTACCTGCGGCTTAGAACCACCGCCTCAATGTTCCCTATGAAGTCTGGGCATGACTGTACTGAATTCCTGACTCTGAATTCAGAATCCAAAACTCAGTGTGTGTGACAGCTCACAACCACCAGGCACACAGGTATGTGACTTAGACCACTTCCTCTTCCCTTTGTCTTCATGTAGAACAGAAAAGAGCATGCAGGGCAGACCCCCCACCCCATAAACCTCTTTTCCCAGCATGGTTGTCACATCTTATGGCTATATTAATTTGGTGGCACCCTGAAGAATCGTTCAAAATTTCAGAGGTCCCCAAATTTCCTTTCTATACAGAATTGTAACTCGGGGGATGAAATGCAGAGCAGAAAGATATTTATAGCTACACCCCAAAGACAAACTTCTGTTCTCTGTCTTTGACAGACTTGAGACTTCACCCAACATTATTTACAGTCTGATAGCTCTTTCCTTTCACACACAGCAGGCAAACGTGGCCTCGTAGAGAATAGAAACATTGGGTAAGGACCGGCTCACCAAGGCTTATTACAACAAAATGCAACTCTTACATTATTATTAATAGAGAGGAGGAATGAATATCATTTTATAATTTGGTCCCATGGAAAGTCAGTCTTATAAGAACAATTGTTAAACTTAAAACTAGTACTGAAAATGTATTTTAAGATACTATGCTAAACCTAAAATTCAAGTTATCAAGTACCAGCAATGTAATCAGAAGTAATTTTCTTCTCCTCCTCCTCTTTCTTCTCCTTTTCCTTCCTCCTCTTCCTCCTCCTCCTTTCTATGGTCGCAAGGGTTGTCGCTGGGGATTGGTGTCAGCACTATGAATCTACTGCTCCTGGCAGCCATTGGTTCTGTTTATTTTATTTGACAGGACAAAGAGAAATGGAGAGGGGAGGGGAGGTAGGGAGAAAGACAGATGCCTGCAGACCTGCTTCACTGCTAGTGAAGCATCGGCCCTATGGGGGGTGGGGGTGGGGAAGGAACAGGGGGCTCGAACCTGGGACCTTGACTATTGTAATATATGCATTTAACCAGGTGTGCAACTGCCCGGCCTTCAGAAGTAATTTTCTTTCTTTCTTCCTTTCTTTCTTTTTAATTAATTATTTATTCCCTTTTGTTGCCCTTGTTTTTTATTGCTGTAGTTATTATTGTTGTTACCAATGTCATTGTTGTTAGATAGGACACAGAGAAATGGAGAGAGGAGGGGAAGACAGAGAGGGGGAGAGAAAGACAGACACCTACAGACCTGCTTCACCACTTGTGAAGTGACTTCCCTGCAGGTGGGGAGCCGGGGGCTCGAACTGGGATCCTTCAGCCAGTCCTTGTGCTTTGTGCCACACGTCATGCTACCGCCCAACTCCCTCTTTCTTTCTTTTTAAAATATTATTTATTATTGGATAGAGACAGAGAGAAATTGAGAGGGATTGGGGAGCTAGAGAAGGAGAAAGAGAGACACCTGCAGCCCTGCTTCACCACTTGTGAAGCTTTCCCCCTACAGGTGGAGATCAGGGGCTTAAACCTGAGTCCTTGTGCGCTGTTACCTGTGAGTGCTTCACCAGCTGTGTCACCACCTGGCCCCTCAGAAGTAATTTTCGTAAATGATTAATAACACAACTCTAAGAGATGTTGAATTTTCACACTTAACAACAGTCAGGGTGAGCACAGCACTTTTTGGTCTTTGACTGGGTTTGTGTCCTTTTATCAAATGCACTTTGGAAGTTAGGCTGCGTGCTAGATTAGGTCTGAGAGAAGCTTTATACTTTTCCCACCTGTACTCCCACTTCTCCGCATTACAAATAAGGGAATAACTACGGATGTGCTAATACTTAGGACTGTTAAGGTAATGTGATTTCATGAGTCATCTGCTTTAAAAAAAGAATTCCCAACTGGAGGGCGTCTTTATTAAGATAATACTCCTTCTATGCCGAGTAGACTCACTGATTAGCTTTGGGGAGAAAAGGAACAGAAATGCAAGCCTACATATTTCAATTCGGTTTCCTCTCGAGAAAATCCCCAGATGCCGTTCAAGGACCTTTCCAGCCCATGCTAGACATGTTAACAAGCACAACTAACAAGATGAGGAAGAGTTAGCCCACCCATCTCTCTACCCAAGTATCTACCAGTGGTAAAATGCACAGTGGACCTGAAGTAAGTAGCAGGACATGCTACTTAAAATGAAAACTGTGGGCTGGGAAGACAGCATAGTGGTTATGTAAAAAGACTTATAAGCCTGAGGCAGCAAAGTTCCAGGTTCAATCCCCAGCACCCACTATAAACCAGAACTGGGTAGTGCTGCTATGGTTTCTCCATCTCTCTCTCTCTCTCTCATGAAAATAAAACAAATAAAATATATTTAAAAAATAGAAATGGCAGAGGCACACATGTTAAGTGTGCAAGGACCCAGGTTCAAGCCCTTGTATCCACCTTTGGGGGTAACTTTTAAGAGCCATCAAACAGTGCTGCCAGTCTCTCTTCCCCCCCCCCCCCATTCCCTCTCAATTTCACTCTATCTCTGTCCAAAATAAAGAATTAAAAAAAAAAAAAAAAGGAAAGAAAATGTCATCCTTTTGACTCAGACATGCTTTTGGGAACAGCAGACAATTGGGAATCCCACACAGCTGACTGCTAATAATCTGTGACGTGTGAGTTTCAAAACACTGAAGAATTAATAGGGGCATGCACTTCACTTAAGGGTAGCAAACATCCTGAAATGCTCTCCTTCCAGGAACTGTGAGAAGGGCTTCTGCAGGTTGGAGGAAACAGATAAGCAAGGTGACTAGAACCCCCAGGAGCAGAAGAGGAAGGAAACAAAGGCCTAGTGCTCCCCCCACAGGGTTCAGGTCACATGCCCTGCCTGGTAAGCTCTGAGGCTGTGGGGAGCCACTGCTGACTGTGGAGCAAGCTGTCCTTCAGTCTCTGTTGTGTTAGATATTTTCTCATTATTGCACAGGGATTAGCATCAAAGGGGAGAATCATTTGGGAGAGTCTTTGGCTTTGAATGGCAACCCCATAGCATGTAGTGGCATCCCACAAAATGGGAAACCATCTTTGGCCCTGCATGGAACTCTGGGAGCACGGTGGGAGAAGCCCTGCTGTATTGTTCCAGGGCTGTATTGTTCCGGACTCAGCTCATGATAGCACTGCACTTCCTCCAGGCCGCCTCTTTCTCCCTGAACAAACCCCAGGGAATGGCCTCACGTCAGGCTTTCCAGATGGATTATGTGGAGCCATAGCTCAATGTCATTTCCAATAGGAAGCCTCATAATTAAAGGTCAAATAGTCACTTCATCTGCAATCAATCAATAGAAAAAGTACTAATACAAGGGACTAATCAGTCAATGGCAAATGCACTAATAAAAGCAATGAATCAAGTTCAGCATGTGTGTGGAGGTAAGTCCATGGGAGTGACCGAGACAAGGCAGCGGCAGGAACAGTAAGATAAACCCAAAGTACAGGGATGGGAGAATATTCAGGATGCCCCTCAAGCAAGAGTTCTCACCTTTGGTTCACCAGTTACACAGGTAGCACTCAGCCTGTGATGGCTGAGTCTTCAGACGGGGCGTGATAATGGATGGCCCTTCAGAGGGCTCGGTCAATGCATTCTATTTGAGGGGCGTGCATGTGTGTGTGCGCCCGTGTATATGCCAAATCACCAGAAGAAATGTTACAATGCTGACTGAGACAGAGAGAGAACATTTCTAAGTGCAGGGCAGGGGCACTACTATCTGTTGCATCTCATCTTTGGGTGGGAGGTGAGACGGGTCCATCTCTGTGTTATTTTATTTAATTTTTTTAAATGTTTATTAATTCCATTTTTGTTGCCCTTGTTGTTTTCCTGTTGTAGTTATTATTATTGATGTCACTGTTGTTAGGACAGAGAGAAATGAAGAGAGGAGGGGAAGACAGAGAGAGGGAGAGAAAGACAGACACCTGTAGACCTGCTTCACCGCCTATGAAGTGACTCCCCTGCAGGTGGGGAGCCGGGGACTCAAACCGGGATCCTTACACCAGTCATCTCTGTGTTATTATCTGAAAATCCCTCCTGCATTCCAGAAGGACAAATGCTCACTCCGAGTGTGATGCTCTTCTGTTAAGAGGCAGAGCAGGCACTGTGGTAGCCAAGTCTCTGCACTGGTGATACCAGCTCATTAGGGCAGGGACCTTGGACCCTGTGAAAATGGGTCTGGGTTTGGTGTTTTGCACCGAAGTAAAGGACTCTGGGACTCTGGGGCAGTGGGGTGTTCAGATCCTGGTTCATGACGAATGGAGGAAGACCTAGGCTGGGGGTGAGGGTGCTTAGCAGAAAACTGAGACATTTTCACTCATGTACCAACAACTGTATTTACTGTAGACCATTAATACCGCTAATAAAAATAAAGAAATAAAATTTTGATTAAAACCAAAAATGGATCTGGTGAACTTGCATGGCTGTTCCAGCAACAGGGAATGACACCCCAAGCTGGATGTGGAAACAAGCTGGAAGGGGGCTCACAGCACCTCTCTGAGATGAGCAAGGTCTTTTTTTGTTTTCTTTAAATAAATGCTATCTAGGACATACTGCAGGAAGGAGTCGGACATGCTCAGGGCATACTAGGCTGGAAGGAAAACTCTGTGAGTTGACAGCTAATGGAACCAAGGCACCAGCAGGAGAATCAGGCTGAGTGCTGAGGTCTCACAAGTCTCAGAGAGTCTGTGCCCACCACAGCCTGGAAGTCACCAAAGGTCTCTACTCCGTGGTTGCCCGGATACTTACAATACCATCTTCTTTGGGGCATCTCAGTATTTGTGAGCATATAGTACAAAAGCAAACAAACAAACACATCCAAGTGAACTCAACCCTTTTCAGCCAGACAGAAACACCGGTCTGCCTGCCTGATGGTCAGCCTTTGGAGCATCTGGGGACGGGAGCACTTTGGGGTCAAGAACCAAGTGACAGCCAATCCAGCCAGGATGGAGAGGCCTGTGCTGCTGACAACAGAGGATACCCTGCTGTGGTGCACTCTGGGTAGAGCTCTTGGTCACCACCAATAGCTCCAGCCTGGAACCTTCTGGAAAAATATCAGCTGCACTGTGACTGATCTGGGTGGGTCTGGTTTAAAAGCCTTAGCAGAAATGCAGACATGTCCTCAGTCAGATAAGGACCCAGCCTGGTTTAATCCCTGGCTCTGACCCCACTCCCCATCCTTCAGGACAGTCCATTCTTTTTCTGAAGACCCAGAGCAGCAGACCTCACATCATCGCAACCACTTGGGAAGTGCAGGAATGCTTCCTGAGTCGACAGCGAAACCATAGCCATGCCAAAAGCTTCAAGACTGGTCAGGGGATGAGGCGCCCTGGAAGTGGTGGCCCAGCCATGACGGCGCATCACTCCAGTGAGTGGCAGTGAGCAAGTGAGGGCCCTCCAGGCTGCTCAGGTGCTCTGTCCTGCAGGGAACCTGCAGCACTAGCGCCTTGGCACATTCCCGCTTCTTGGAAGGCACCTGTACTGTACTCAGCACCTAACTCACCCATCTTAAGAGATGAGTCTGCCCCAGTTCACAGGTGAAAGAGCTCAGGGCCAGGAAGCTCACATGATTTGTCCAGCATCAAAGTTCAGGATTTGATAGTGCCTTTCCAAACTGTCTCCACTTCAGTTTGATGATGATTATGAAGAAAACAAAATCGACAGAGTATAATATGTGAAGGATATGTGTGTGAGAGATGTAAGTATTTGATACATGTATGTATATGTATACATATATGTATATATATATGTCTGATTTATTTTTGCAACTGAGAGAAGAAGAGACCAGTGCACTGCTCAGCTGTGGCCTATGCTGGTGCGGCAGGCCAGTCCTGCACTCTGCACCTGAGCTATCTCTACATAGCTTAAATATATGAGAGGGGGAAATGGTGAAAGAGACCACAGCACCAAAGCTTCCTGCAATGCAGTGGAGGCCAGGCTTGAACCTGTGTGTGCACTACCCAAGTGAGCTATTTTGCAGGCCCTATGTGTATATATGATTTATTCAAATAAACTGAAGTCCTAGACAATGGCCACTCTTAGGGCCAGGTGATGGCACACCTGGTTAAGTGCATGTATCACCATGCACAAGGACCCAGGTTCAAGCCCCCAGTCCCCACAGGGGGAAAGCTTTACAAGTGGTGGGGCAGGGTGGGGCAGTTAGTGTCTCTGTTTCTCTCTCCCTTTCTAGCTCCCTTGCCTTTCAATTTCTCTCTGTCCTATCAAATAAAATAAATAAAGTTTAAATTTAATAATAATAAAAAAGCCACTCTTTAAAGAATGTCCGTTATAGTCTAAATCATTTTCCAAACCTGGCAATAGACTTAGTCTGACAAACAAAGCATATTCTAGGTTAGTAAAGGCAGTATGAAATAGCTTCACTTTGTAGTTTACAGACTCCATTTCTATACATGGGCAAACTTGGTGCAATGGCTTTTTCTCTTTTCTTTTTTTTAGAAAGAGACAGAGAGAAAGTGAAAGAGACCACAGCACGGAAGTTGCCTTCGACACAGCGGAGACTGGGCTCACACCTGGATCTCACACAGGGCTCAGCAGCACACTATCCAAATGAGCTATTTTAGTGACCTCAATATCTTTAGAGACTTCCAAGTCCAAAATGTATAGGAATTACTAATATGAGTTTCTGACCACCATGTAACTACCACCCTGAGGAATTTGTGAATGATAAATATTTCAACAAAATTTCTGATTACTTAATTTCTATTAATGACTGAAAACATGGATTCCTGATATCTGGGCAGGTTATTGGGATAAGGTTACTAAACTGCATAAAGCTGAACAGAAAACAGCACTTTTCCTCTTGATCTACTCTTTTTTTAAAGATTTTATTTATTTTTCAGGAAGATGGGAAGAGAGAGAGAGAGAGAGAGAGAGAGAGAACCAGACATTACTCTGATACATATGATACATGTGCTGCTGGGGGCTGAACTCAGGACCTCATGCTTGAGAATCCAACACTTCATCAACTACACCACTTCCCGGACCACATCTTGATCTATTCTTATCCATTAAATATTTACTTTATTTGAGGTGCTATTCAGATTGAATTAATAGTAACTATATTGTGCTTCTTTATAGAAATAATACAACATTCTGAAATGAGCATCAAACTAATGTCCAGACCAGATGAGTTATAACATGATTTCCATCTTCACTTACAAAGCAAAAAAAGAAGTCAACATTTTCTGGGTGACAATTCTAAAGCTTCCCAAATCAAAACTTTGTAACAGCCCCTTTATTTTCTCCAGAACAAGGTCCCCCACTGCCTCTGGATAACATTCCACATATAAAAGTGTTTATGAGAATCAAAATAGGGTAACAATTTAGGGTGAGCCCCATACCAATATATTTATTCCCTAGAAAAGGGGTTCAATCGAATAACGGCATTTCAATGCAGTGACAGACCCTCACTTTGCTACTGGTCTTTAAGCAGGTGAACCAGACCCAATTCCCTTTGATTTGGAGAGAGGTTCACATTTCAAAATCATCAGTTGAGGATGATAGTAAGTTGGCTTTGAACTGTGTGAGTCACTTACCCAGTGTGAGGGATTTGTGTGTTGAACAGAAAATGATGGCTACAGTGTCTGCTGGTGTGAAACCCGAATTATTCCTAGGGACAAAAGCAAAAAGTGTTTTACACATACTTTTATAAAGAGTGCGTTCAGCAAACTGAATCCAGTGTATTGCAGTACCTACCTTCATGCTAACATCTCTGTGACTGATTCCAGTGACAGGAGTAATTAATTCCAGGCCTGCATATATACAAGTGCCTGGGCTTCTTGTTAGGGGATCATTTCTGAGTCATCTACCCACAGGAAGGGGAGAGTTTTAAAAATGTGGGCAAACCACCAGGTTCCAGATGCCATCATGATGCCGACCAGGCTTCCCTAGACTGAAGACCCCACCAGTGTGTCCTGGAGCTCAGCTTCCCCAGAGACCCACCCTACTAGGGAAAGAGAGAGGCAGACTGGGAGTATGGACCAACCAGTCAACGCCCATGTTCAGCGGGGAAGCAATTACAGAAGCCAGACCTTCCACCTTCTGCAACCCACAACGACCCTGGGTCCATGCTCCCAGAGGGATAGAGAATGGGAAGGCTATCAGGGGAGGGGGGTGGGATATGGAGATCAGGTGGTGGGAATTATGTGGAGTTGTACCCCTCCTATCCTACGGTTTTGTTAATGTCTCCTTTCTTAAATAAAAAAAATTTTTTAAAAAGTGGGCAAAGGTATTCCAAATCATATGCATGGCCATCTTGGTGCAGGACCTGATAGAAACCAGGTGGGAGAGCCTCTTTTCACTAAGTTTCCACTTTATCACTTAAAAAAGAAAAGGTTATTTATTGTTTGAACTTTCTTTTTTATTTATTTATGTTTAGATAGAGACAGAGGGGAACTGAGAGGATGAGGGAGATGGAGAGAGAGAGAGAGAGAGAGAGACCTAGCACACTGCGCTACTACTTCTGAGCTTTCCCCATTGGAGATGGGGGCCTGGGGCTTGAACCTAGGTCCTTGAGCATGTATTCACTTTGCCAGGTCCACTGATTGATTGATTGATTGCCAGCTGGGGCTTGTTAATGGCACTACAAGTCTACCACTCCCAGCGACCATTTTCTCATTCTGTTTTTATTTGACAGGACAGAGAGAAACTGACGGGGCAGGAGGAGATGGAGTGAACAAGAGAGAGGGAGGCACCTGCAGGCCTGCTTCACTGCTCATGAAGTGTCCTCCCTGCAGGTGAGGAGTGGGGGCTCTAACCCGCATTCTTGCACATGGATCCACTGAGCCTCCATTAAAGTCTTTTGTATAATCATTATGCTGTCTCCCGGGCTTATCACTTGAGATTAGCCGATGATGTAAAATTGTCAACGCATCTCCAAAAGTGTTCCTTTTAAGGAGCAATGCAAACAAGCAAACAAAAAAGTAAAGGGGCCTGAGCAGTGGCACACTTGGTTGAACACACACCTTACCATGTACAAAGACCCAAGTTCAAGCCCCTGGTCCCCAGCTGCAAGGGGAAAGTTTCAGGAGGAGTGAAGCAGGTCTGAAGGCGTCTCTGTCTCTCTCTCCCTCTCTGTCTCTCCCACTCCCTTTTCAATTTCTCTCTGTCCTATTAAACATAAGCAAAAAAAAAAAAAAAAAAAGAAAAAAAAAGAGAAATCGATGTATCCTTTTGGCAGTGAACACACACTCTTGAGAAACGCATTGCACAAAGCAAGGTTTATAGCCCCGTGTCTAGTGAAAACAATACCTGATCACTTTCTGAGCAGTTTACCACCTCTTATGTATGTCTCACAGGCCTTTGCATATAGGGACTATGGTCTCACAGATGCAACTTTCCTCTCTACAGAAGAAACTGAGGTGCACGGAAGCCATATAACTTACCTAGGGCCCAGAGCCAGGACTGAAGCAAGCCCAGTCCCTCTGCCTCTGTTCCTGTCTGTTCTGTTTTATTCTTATATAACACATTAAACATAAAAGAAAACCCCTCTTAGTTGAAATTCATTAGATGTTATAGAGGTCAGCACTGGTGCATATAAATTTAGATTTCTTATTTTAGATCATAAAGATTTAGTGAACCAGGAGTCACAGAGGTTAGGTGTGCAATTATTATTATTGTCTTAGGTGGGTAAGAACCACTTATTTCTGCAGAATTGGGGTTTTAGAGATATAATGAGGCTATTCACACCTTGCCCTGAACTCAGACGAGAGAGTCAGTAAGTAGAAAAACGTTTTGGGGCATTTTTGTATGAAGGGAATTGCAGATGTAATTATCTGTCCAGTTTGGAAGTATCTCTACAGAAAGATATCCTACCATTCCCCTTTGTACATTCATCCTTGTACATAACGTTCACTGTGAGAAATCTGCCCCTCAGTAGATGCCGCCTCCTACTTCCCTTGTGATACTCTCGCTGGAGGGAAACAGGGGCCTCTATACACTTGATAAAATGGCACTTAAGGAGCTGGGCAGTGGAGCACCCATCTGAGTGCACAGGCAGCCATGCATACAGACCAAAGTTCAAGTCCCCCGCCCATCTGCAGAGGGGAAAACTTCACGAGTAGGGAAGCAGTGCTGCAGGTGTCTTATCTATCTCTCTCCTTGTCTATTTCCCTTTCCCTCTCAATTTCTCTCTAACTCTATCAAATAAAAGAAAGGAAGAAAGAAAAAAGGGTGGGGGTGACTGCTAGGAGAAGGATTCACAGTGCTGGCACTGGACCTCTGGGATAACCCTGGTAATTAAAAAGAGTATTTAAATTGCCTCCGAAGGGTCCTTAGTCTTCTAGCCTCTTGTCCTTTTTCTTATAGCAACTACCCACACTTCATTTCTGCAGTCTCACCTCAGTGGGATCTTGTGCGGAAATGAATCTCTTGAGATAGCCTCGTTGACTCCGTGTCTGACATGTTTCTACTCTATTAGATTATATTATACTGCATTATGCTACTGTGATTCCACTCTTGTTTTTCAAACGTGGTGCCACATACTGACATGTTCCTTTCTTCCACTGCTCATCATGGAGGCCTAATGTGGAAGAAGCTATCGGTGCATAGATAGAACGAGTGCGGTTTATACTTCCAGAGACAGGAGGGAGAATTGAGGAAGAATTTGCTTAAGCTGGGGTGGGAGAAGAGGAGGGTGGTGGAGCCCACAGAGGACCTTAAAAGAATAAATACTGAGCCGGGCTGTCAAAGTCAGGTGAAACCCGGGTGAACGACAGGCGTGAACGCTTCGGGAGAGACTAGGAGAGCAGAGGCAACGGAGGTTGGAACCCACTGTCCTGGTAAAGCTTGAGGTACCCCACCACAGCGGCTACACCTGCCTCCCTGCTGCATGGTTCTCTCCCAGCTGGGCCTGGCACACCGTCTCTGCTCTGGAGAACTGTGCTCTGCTTGCTGTCTCACCCCTTTGCAGGTGACAGCACATCTCCAACATGTCCAAATCTCTCCAATCAGGCAGTCCCAGTCGGAAGCTGGCAGCCATGCCTGGGGCAGCTCTGACAGCCTGGCTGAGGGCGACACTGGGTGGCCAGAGGTGCTGCCTGTGCCCAGACTGGGGAGCCTCTGGGCAGATTCAGGCAGGGGCACTGCCCTGTAGCCTAGTGATACAATGACCCACAGTGGGAGGAGTGACCGGGGCCCAAGGAAGGAGGGCTGAAGCTTGCACAGGGCCTTCCACCCCAGTCCTCTGTGAATCCCAAACTGCACTGTGACTCAGTTCTCAGGGAACTGAGTCCCCCTCACCAGTCTCCCTCCAACATGGGGATGGTGGAGGACAATCATGGTGTTGGCTTGGACTCTGCCCTCTCAGAGCCACCTCAGGAGGAGCCAGCAGGCCTGTCCTGCTTCATCCACCTAGGCTATCAAAGCCCAGAGTCACTGAAGGCCTCTGGAGTCACCCAGCTCCCTAAACTGTGAAGAGAAGTTTGCCTCTTGAGAAGGAAATGGTAAGTCAGAACCCAGATCAAAAAAAAAGATCCTGCCATGGAGAGGAGGAGGACAGCCTTCTTGGTAAGTTACCCTTCCTTGGCCAAACCTTAAGGTGGGGACAGGGTCAGGGGTAGGGGTGAGTCTGGACAATGTGAGAGAATATGAAGCCTTCCCACCTGCTGTTGGGCAGTAAAGGCTGAGGTTATTTCCAGTGATGAACGTCTCTATTGTGTCTGCTTCCGCATGGGGAAAGGATGGATCACATTACGATTTATTTCCCAACTCCACCTTATCTCTTTTTAAATCTTGATTTTCTTTCTTGTCATTCTTTTGATCACTTGGGCTTCCCCAGAGATACTGGTTTTCCAACTTCTGTATTGTTATTTTCTCTTACAAAGCTTTCAACCAGCATTTTCCACCTTGCACTTCTTTCTGCCTGCCTTGGCAGTGCCCACAGAGGAAAATATGTCAGAAGGCCTTATGGGTAGAGAAGCAGCTTGTGAGGAAGCAAAGGCCCTTGAGAGCAACCCAGAGCCGCTGAGACCCCATTCCCAGGGGGTGGGGTGGGAGCTTCCAGATGCAGCACTTCCCTGTGTTAACCTCTGTGCCTGGGTTTTATCTCGATTCATTGGAAAAGACTCTGTCATTAAGGGTGGTACTAGACAAGCCACCCAGGGCTCTGTGACCCGATGTGTCACCTGAGATGGTAAGCAGACATGCCACTAGTAGTAATAGCTGCCTTCTCTCTCTCTCTTTCTATCTCTTCCTCACCCTGTCTCATCCGTCCCTCCCTCCCTCCCTCCTTCCCAGAGTTCAGAGCCGGTTGAGAATGTACCCCCAGGACTGCAGACCTGCACAGAGATGTGCACCTTTACTGTCTCCCTTCTCAAGGGTTTCCTTGTCACTCTCTGGGTTACTAGCACTCCAGTCAGCAGCCCACGAAGCCGTCATATAATTTTATGGCTCCCAACTACTGGTTTTCTTTGTCTATTCGACATTGACTGGGTTGCTTTTGTTGTTATTTGTTTGCTTTTTTCCTGACAGCTTTCAGAGCTGCAGAAAGCTGAGGTCACTATGGGTGGGTGACTCTTGGTTTGAGGAATCACTCTCCTTTTTGTGGCTGCTGTGTCCAACGCTGTCAAAAGGGCCACTGGGAAGTGGTGCAGGACCAAGAGCAAGGACCAGGGTTCAAACACCTGATCTCCACCTGCAGGAGGGAAGCTTTAGGAGGGGTGAAGTTGTGCTTCAAAGTTTCTCTTTGTCCTATCAAATAAATAAATAAATATTTTTTTAAAAAAGGAATTTGCTGGGGGGGGGGTCGGGTGGTAGCACAGTGGGTTAAGTGCATGCAGGTGGTGCAAAGTGCAAGGACTGGCTGGCATAAGGATACTGGTTCAAGCCCTGGGTTCCCCATCTGCAGGGGAATCACTTCACAAGCGGTGAAGCAGGTCTGCAGGTGTCTGTCTTTCTCTCCCCCTCTGTCTTCCCCTCCTCTCTCCATTTCTCTCTGTCCTATTCGGCAACAATGCATCAATAACAACAATAATAATAACCACAACAATGATAAAAACAACAAGAGCAACAAAAAATAAAATAAATAAAATATTAAAAAAAGGAATCTGTCAAAGGATGCAGTATAAAACTAGAAATGCTCATTCCATTTCTTCAGTCACTAGCTTGTGAAGTAACATACATGACTATGTAATAATCCACAGTAATGAACAACTAAAGTCCTTACTGCACATTAGGTGTTTGCTGAAGGCTTTGCATACCCATTATTCCGTTCTCCAATGGCCCTATCAGGTAGCTATAACTACTATCACCATTTTTACCAAATTTTAAGGTTGCATTGAAAGTCTAGCTAATTCTAGGGCTGGGGCCTTTCATCCTGGCATTAGCCTATAGTAGATAAAGCAGTAGACAAAAGAGTAACTCTCAGGTGTATTTGAAATATTCAAAGTAGCATCACATGCTAGATACTAAAATGGCGATAAGAAGTGTCATTAACTCTCAGAAATGCTAACCAAGGGAAAGTACTACAGGCAAGTGGAATTTCCTGGACTGGGTCTTCTCTGACTTATGCTAAACTTCCAGTAGCATGCAGTCCAAAAAATAAGACAGACTGATCTCCACGCTGACATTTTTTGTCTCAGTAACTGGATTGACTTTGGATTTAGTGATTGGTAAGAAAAATGTAGAAGAAAAAAACCCCCCACAAACCAACTTCACTAACTTTAAGAAGGCAGGAACAGGAAGCAGAAAAAGAAAATAAAACTCAGAGTAGAAGCTAATGGATTTAAGCTGGGTGGATGACTCTTGGTTTGATCGGCGTAGGGATCCCAGTTCAAGCCCCCGGCTCCCCACCTGCAGGGGATTTGCTTCACAGGCGGTGAAGCAGGTCTGCAGGTGTCTGTCTTTCTCTCCCCCTCTCTGTCTTCCCCTCCTCTCTCCATTTCTTTCTGTCCTACCCAACAACAATGATATCAACAACAACAATAATAACTACAACAAGGCTACAACAACAGGGGCAACAAAAGGAGGAAAAAAATGGTCTCCAGGAGCAGTGGATTCATGGTGCAGGCACTGAGACCCAGCAATAACCCTGGAGGCAAAAAAAAAAAAAAAAGAGAGAGAGAGAATTAATGAAAGAAAAAATTAAAAATACACCCCCTAAAAAAAACCCAAATCTAGATTTAGTCCAGTTAAAAAGCACCCAATTTTGGGGGAGGGTGCAGTGAAATACCTCACTTGGATAGAGCACTGCTGTGCTGTGCTGTGCTGCATGCACGACCCAGGTTCAAGCCGGGTCCCCTCTGCTGAAGGGAGCTCCAGTGCTGTAGTCTTTCTCCCTCTCTCTCTCTCTCTCTCTCTCTCTCTCTCTCCCTCTCCCTCTCCCTCTCCTTCTCTGCCTTTCTACCTCTCTGTCTCTATCAAAAACAACAAAATTCCTAGATTTTAATGGAATATTTTGGGCTATACAATCATTGTCCAGGAGAAGGACTGTTGCTTTACTATGCATATTTACTTATTTATTTATTTGCCAGCAGGGTTAATGCTTGGTACCAGCACTATGAGTCCACCACTCCTGGTAGCCACATTTTTTTCTATTTTATTTGACAAGACAGGGAAATTGAGAGGAGAGAAGATGGGGGAGGGAGGGAGGGAGAGAGAGAGAGAGAGAGAGAGACCTGCAGACATGCTTCACCACTTGTGAAGCTCCCTCCCCACCCCTGAAGGTGGAGAGAGGAGGCTCAAACCCTGGTCTTTGGGCATGGCGATATGTGCACTTAACCAGGTGTGCCCTGCCCCTGCCACCCTGCCCCCTGCTTCTTTATTTTAGTGTGAAAGCCTCACACAGACCCAGACCCACTGAATCACCTCTGCACCACTCCACCATCTATGGCGCTCTCCCACGTCATTCACAGTGTTCTCATGTAGTGCCTGGGATGGAACCAAGGTACTCATGCATGGAAGCCATGCACTCTACCCAGTAAGGCACTTCCTGGGACCCAGAATCCATGCCTACCAAAGAATGTGCACGTATGACAGTGCATCAAACATGTACAAAACATGCAGAGCTTCTAGAAGGCAGAACAGAAGGGTCTTCAGAGCACAGGACCCCTGAGCACTAGTCTATTCCAGCCCAGAAAGGCTTGCTTCCAGTTTACCCAGCTGTGCCACAGCCCCTCGCTCTAGCACCCCCAGCAGCAGCTGCTCCCTGCTTCTCAGGATCTCTGCACCCCACCTGCCCACGGGGATGAGTGGAGGTGACTGTAACTTCTGCTGCCAGGACCAGCCAGCCCGGCCAGGGAGAACCAGCCAACTTTCCATGTTTGCCATAACTGGCTATTAACAAGAAAGGACTTTAGGATTGCTCCAGCTCTCATACTGACCCAATTAAGTCATATTTTTTCTGTGACTTAATGGCTCCGGGCTTTACTCTTACTTCATCAATCACGACCACAAGCTTGGGGGAAAAATGCTTGCAATTACATCAATCAATAAACCTTTATTGACTGTTTACAATCAGCCTAGTGCTTTAGCGAGTGTTCTGAGTGCCAGGGGCCTGAGGTGGGGCCTGAACCCTCTGCCACTTGGGCCTGGTCCCTTGAGGCGGCTGATGCCATCACCTGGGGTAGGTCTAGGCCTGAGCTTCCCTCTCTAGTAACTATTGACTAGTATTCCTTTATTCCTACTGTCTCTACATGTCTTGTGTCTTTGCCCTCACATTTGCATTATTGATTCTTCTTTCCCCCAAGAAGCCCCTCACTGCGACTCTGTTTGCTGAATAACTAAGCATCTCTGGTAATTGAAGGCAGAGCCCGCCTCCTCCATGAAGCCTGGCTCTCTCACTATCTTGGGGCTCGCCTCTGTCTCTGGCACCAGTCAGAGGACACAGCCCCCAGCATGCCAGTGTGTCCACACCTTCAGACAGGATGGGAAAGCTGTCTGTCTGGTGGTACTTGCTATGGAAACTTCTCGCATCCAAGGCTTCAGCAACGCCTGCTGAATGCATAATCCTGGGGGGAGAAGTCTCCCCTACAGGTGAGACTTTAAGAACAGGAAAGATGAAGAAAGATCATCAAGTCTAATTTAAACATGGGCGAGTCCAAGTAAGTCAGAATGAAAATGTGAATAGGCCGCAGGGTCTTGTCGTTGACCCCACGCTCCACCCCTGTTCCCCACACAAACTCTGTTCTGCAAGGCACTTGGTAACCACTGAAGAAGGTGTTTGCATGAGAGGGCTATGATCAGCAGCTTGGGTTCTCGAAAACAGTGAAAACACATAAGAGAAAAATGGCATAACTGAGCACATGGAAACAGAAGTGAAGATGACAGAGAAGATCTCTGAACCACAGCCTGAACCACAAAGTGACTTGGGGAAAAGAAAAACCATCACAGACCAAGAAACTTAAAAAAAAAAAAATTCTTGCTTAAATAATCCTATACATGGCAATCCCATTAGAAACCAACTCTGAACAGCCTGCGTATCTGGAGCCAGGTGAAGTTGGGTGAGCGATCCAAACAGCAGCTGGAGCTGGCACAGTGGAGGAGACACTCTAAGCCCAGGATGAGAAAAAGGCCAATGTGATACCCATAGGTTGAGGGGTACAGAAGCAGGATGGAGTGCTCGTGGAGACAGGAGACAAGCTGGGTGGTTTAGTGGCACAGAAACCAAGTGTAGAGCACTGTGACATGTGAGCACCACAGCTCAGGGAGCACTCTGGCAAGTGAGCACCACAGCTCAGGGAGCACTCTGGCAAGTGAGCATCACAGCTCAGGGAGCACCACAGCTCAGGGAGCACTCTGACATGTGACCACCACAGCTCAGGGAGCACTCTGACATGTGACCACCACAGCTCAGGGAGCACTCTGACATGTGACCACCACAGCTCAGGGAGCACTCTGACATGTGCCCACCACAGCTCAGGGAGCACTCTGACATGTGACCACCACAGCTCAGGGAGCACTCTGACATGTGACCACCACAGCTCAGGGAGCACTCTGACATGTGACCACCACAGCTCAGGGAGCACTCTGACATGTGACCACCACAGCTCAGGGAGCACTCTGACATGTGACCACCACAGCTCAGGGAGCACTCTGACATGTGACCACCACAGCTCAGGGAGCCCTCTGGCATGTGGGTACCACAGTTCACAGTTTATTAAGGAAACTTATAACAAGAGAGGAAAAACCACTTACCTTGTTGAAAAGATGAAAGTTAAAAGCATAAAACTCAGCTGAATTGAAAATACTAGGGAAAAAAAAGATTTTAAGTTAGCAGTTTAGAGGTAGCCTGTGGGGCATATTCACTGCTATGCTTAGATTTATCTGAAACTTTCAGAAACCCAAGTAGAAGGTCAAACAAACCAAGTCAGTGGGACTCAGCCTGTCCTTACTGAAGACATACCCAGACATATACTGTGATAGCTACCACTAGGGAAAGCCAACAATTTCTTGGATTAGATTGTGTTATCTGGATGGTACACCTGGTTATGTGCATATAGTACTAAGCACAAGGACCTGTGCAAGGACCCACGTCTGAGCCCCTGCTCCCCTGGGAGCAGATCTGTAGGTGTCTAGCTTTCTCCCTCTTCGATTCTTCTTCCACTTTCAATTTCTTTCTGTCTTATCCAATAAGATAGGGGGGAAAAGAAGGGGGTAAAATGACTGCTGTGAGTGGTGGATTCAGAGATTCAGATTTGTAGTACCAGCACCAAGCCCCAGCAATAACCCTGAAGGCAAAAAACAAACAAACAAATCTTTTGTTATCTAAGACAGTTTGGATAGAGCAGGTTTATATTTTGTTTTTATAGCAAACAGCATGTGTTGAGAGTATATAATATATATTTTGTAATATCTCCTGCTGATTTCAATAATAAAAGATTCTTTGATAGTAGAACTAGCAATTTGGTCTTCTGTGTTATAAAACCAAAGGGGGTAGGGATGACAGCATAATGGTTCTGCAAAAGACTCTTCTGTCTGAGGCTCTGAGGTCCCAGGTCCAATCCCCAGCACCACCATAAACCAGAACTGAGTAGTATTCTGATTGGTCTCTGTCTGTTTCTCATTACAATAAATGAAACATTTTTAAAAATAGAACAAATGGGTTTTATTTATTTTTTAATTTAAATTTTTTTTGAACCTTGGCAGTCATGTGATGACCTGTTGCTCCTAAAAATAAGTATTACTAACACTAGTATAAGCCACAGGCCCTTTGTAATATAACTAAAAATGCCTACTAGCTATCTATAAACAGAAGACCGCCCTCCCCCCAACTCTTCATCTGCACTATTCCAGCCTTTAGGTCCATGACTGGTCAACAATTTGTTTGGCTTTGTATGTTAACTCTCTTTTCAACCACCAGGTTCCAGACGATAGCATGATGCTGACCAGACTTCCCTGGACAGACAACCCCACCAATGTGTCCTGGAGCTCCACTTCCCCAGAGCCCCACCCTACTAGGGAAAGAGAGAGGCAGGCTGGGAGTATGAATCGACCAGTCAACGCCCATGTTCAGCGGGGAAGCAATTACAGAAGCCAGACCTTCCATCTTCTGCATCCCACAATGATCTTGGGTCCATACTCCCAGAGGGATAAAGAATAGGAAAGCTATTAGAGGAAGGGATGGGATACAGAGTTCTGGTGGTGGGAATTATGTGAAGTTGTACTCCTCTTATCCTATGGTTTAATCAATGTTTACTTTTTATAAATAAAAAATTAAATAAAAAATAAGGATTAGTTTGGGCACATTTTAATCAAAAGATGATGTAGATATTCAGATTCCAGCCAATGCAGGCAAAAATGCTTATAAAATACCCATACTGAATACGGTTAAGTCCTACTTTTAGCTCACATTAAAGACTCAGGTCAGCTTAAAGTTGTAATAAAATTGCCTGGCAAAAAAGTTTTCAATTCAACTTTTAAATCTGGCAGATATCATGACTTCTTTTACTTGGCATTGACTATTGTGATTTAATAATGAGTGACAAGACTGTGGGATAAGAGACATGGGTCCTAGGTCTGATCAGTGGGGTTTACAGTAACAGTATTCATATCCTTTTCCCATATTTGGGAGCTACTCTTTGCCCTGATCCAGCTTTCCAGTCCTATTCCAAACTCTGACACTGTTTTCCCAGACAATACTTTCAGACCACCTGCATGTTAGCTGTTGGGCTCAGGCAAAAATTAGTAAAGCCATGGGCCCCTTAGAACAGACCTAAAATAGACTTCCTAGCTCTTTCCAACATGAAGACCCCCAGTCTCATTTGCTATATTCTTACCTTTAGGTTCCTGATTACTAAACAATTTGTTTGGCTTTGTATCTTAAGGTTTTTCTGCCACCAAGTTGCAGATGCTACTGTGATGCCAACTTGAATACCCTGGCCAGATGGCCTCACCAATGTAGTCCTGGAACCCCTCCTACCCAGAGACCTGCCCCACTAGGGAAAGACAGAAACAGGTTGGGCGTATAGCTTGATCTGCCAATGCCCATATCCAGGGGAGAAGCAATTATAGAAGTCAGACCTCCCACCTTTTGCACCCGATAATGATCCTGGGTCCATACTCCCAGGGGGATAAAGAGTAGGATAGCTTCCAATGAAGGTGCACATGTGTGTGTGTGTGTGGGGGGGGGTTCTATAGAACTCTGGTGGTGGAATTATATGGAATTGTACCCCTCTTATCCCACGCTCTTGTGGGTCCTTATTAATTCACCTGATAGTTTTTTAAAGAGCAGACAGGTATGATAAAGTCCCCGAGCTTGTAACAAGAGATGAAGTATTTCTACAAATCAAATCAAGGCTCTAAATGAATCTAGAAAACACATGTTGTCACTTTTTGCTCTGGAGGCTGAGGAGAGGGGAGCAAGGTGGCCTCATTTCCCAACTTACTTATGAAGAGTATGAGGATAAGGCTGAAGGTGTCCAGGTCGATGTTTGGGTTCGAGAAGGTGTCACAGAACGTGGTGTAGATGATCATGAGAAGCACACAACTGCTGACAGCGCCAAAGGGTGGCTTCTTCCTCTCCAGCCAGTCCTTGATGTACCTCCGGACGATCTGAAACGCAGAGATCAACAGGTTGCCTCTTTTCAGAAAAAGTGGGCCGTGGAACCAGGCGTGGCAAAGTGCTTCTGACAGCGGCAAGACAGAAAGGAGAGAGAGAGTAATTTGGTTGATTCCACAGAGGATTTCAAAGTCCCCCTGTGCCCCATGCCCTTCTTCTTCTGAGGGACTAAAGATTTGTAGGACAACTTCCACTGGTGTCCATAATGACAGTGGATTTTCAGCTGCATTCAAATCCATCCTTAATCATGCCAAATGTTCTTTGCTACCTGTCACGAAGATGGGCCCATTAAGCCTCCCCAAAGTTTATCTCCTCTGCTGATCCTAATGAATGAGTGTAATTATCACAGTCCCCTTTGCCTCAGCAGACAATTCCAAGTACAACTTTGGGAATCTTAAAAATCTGACGTCTTCAAGAATTTCAAGACAGTAGATAATCAAAAGTGATCCATGAAACATATGAATATTTAAAAATGCAAGCAACGCACCAGAAGTTTTTAATTAAATTATAACTCATGCTTGAAAAGCAGAAGTGCATGTGTTGTGGGAGTTTAAATAATTCAGACTCTGAATATCTAGAGGTGTGTGCGTGTGTGTTTAGAATTTCAGAATTAACACTCAAAAATAAATAAACTTGTCCTAACTTCCCTGTCACAGGGGCAGTGAACTATCAAGCTATATAGCAATCCTTTCTCATCTTCACATCACAAGGGCCTCTCAAAATCAGAGCAGCCTGACCGACTATTGGTGGTAACTTCCATTTGGATACGAAAGTGAACCTCTCTCTCTATCCAACCTTTCACTCCAGAAAGAAGCTGAACAAGCCTTATAATAAGGACTGTAGTGGAGACATATTTAATCTTGAGTCACTCATTATCCCACATAATTGGACATGAGATTTCACAACAGGCTGAATTACTATGCTCCACTGGCAGTAATGAGGTCAGGGGCCTTTTCTTGACAAAGCTGATAGGGTCCTGTCACCTTCTAGTCTGGCATCAGAAGGCTTCATTTGCAGCACAGTGTATCTTCCCAGATACTCCAGCAAAATAAGTGACTCTCCATGGAACCTTTGAACAAATGGCTGTAGGCTCAACCTCGGCCGTTCTCAAGGACTCAGTGAATGAAATAACAGCTTTCAAAAAGGAAGCCCTGGAGCAGGGGTGGGTGGTGGTGCACCTGATTGAGCACGCACATTACTGTGCACAAGGACCTGGGTTCAAGACTCCAGTCCCCACTTGTGGGGTGGGGGTAAACTTCACAAGTGGTCAAGCAGGACAGCAGGTATCTCTTTACCACTTTCTCTCTTATCTTTCTATTTCTCTCTTTCAAACAATATATATAATATGTGTTTTCTAGATTCATCTCGAGCCTTGATAACACGTTTGCTCTTTAAATACATACATAGAAGTCCTACTGGAAAACTAGCCAGTTGCAAGACTTTGAAGGCTGGATGGGGTGGGAATGGAGGAGAGAAAGTGTTAAAAGAAAGAGAAACGTGGGTTTTAAAAAGTAGGTCTTGGAATGGAAGTCAAAGCTGGATGTGTTAGCAAACTGTCACTTATAGATCTGATCTCAAGTCAGAGTAACTGCTCTAGTGACCATGTCTTTCTTCTTTTTAAAATAGTTTACTTATTTACTGGATAGAGACAGAGAATCTGCAGTGAACATGGGAGAGAGAGAGAGAGAAAGAGAGAGAGAGAGAGGGAAAGAGAGAGAGAGCACAAGAGAGACACCTGCAGCACTGTTTCACCACTCATGAGTTCCCCCCTCACAAGTAGGGACTGGAGGCTTGAACCCGGGTCCTTGCACATGGTGACATAAGTGCTCACCTAAGTGTGCCACCACCCAGCCCCCTGCTTTAAAGTTAAGAAGGGGTGAAGTGAGGAGAGACCTATGTGGCACACAGACTGATGTATCCAAGCCCAGTTTTGAGGAAAGTGTTCAAGGTACCCAGATAGTTCCATGTTCAGCAATGTCACCCGTGTGTGTGTAGGGGGGTCACTTATTAGGAGTTGAGAGATTTCCTTTAAAAGATCATTTCATGATCGATTGTTTAGTAGCATGAACCTGATAGTTTCCCCACACTTAATACAACTCAACTCCTAGGAAACAAAGCCAACAGATGTGGCACAGACTGACTGAAGTTCACGCTGCCCTCCCACCTCATTTTCATAGTCTGTGGCTAAAAACACCCACGTTCCCTTTCTTTGCAATGGGTTACAGAACATGTATGATTCAAATTCCAAAAGGCATAGTGTCTCCTACTAATATCTACCCCCACACAAAATAAAGACAACTGAAGTAGAAATCAAATTCATTTTAAATGCCAAGACAAACCTTCAACCATTCATCATCTTTACAAGCCACGTCTTGACTCTGGATACACAGCAACAGAGAGTCGGGATACTAGCTCTCTCACCAGGGCAAGTCTTGGTCATGAAGCTGGAAAAGGGCCCCAGGTGGGGGTGAGAGTTTTGCAGATGCCTATCATGGGGACATGAGCAATTGTACCCATGTGTCAACAACAGTACTGTAAACCATTAATCTCCCCCAACAAAATGATAAAAGTAAACAAACAAAAACCAGAAGGTCTTGGGCCCTGCAGCCTCTCAGGCCACATGCCTTTCTCCTGAAAACAACAGTACTTTGAGGCTAGATCCTCAGTCTCCAGAAAAAGCACTACAAAGCTGGGAGCTGCAGAGAGACTCACACTAAGCCCAGGGGACAACACAGTGTCTTTCCCTGTTCCCAGTGATCACTGTTTTCTCATTAGGCCATTCTCTATACCTTGCAAGGCTCGGGAGGGCTTTTCCATCCTTCCTCTAAGAGCAAATTCACCAAGTAGCAGGGTGGGTCCCTGCATCTGGAGCAGTGTTAAGATATTTCCTGAGCTACTGGGCTAAGCTGTGTTGATCTACCTCGAAGATGTGCTATATACCTCCTGCCTGGAGTTCAGCCACTGACGTTTATAGGACCTTTTATTTTGTTTTACTGGAAATTAAACAGCTTTACAAAATTATATGTCATTTTCTTTGACAGAATCATTTTCCATTGGAAAGAATCCATGTCATCTTCAGACTCTCTGACTTACTGAAATGTTTAATAACCTTAAAGGAGGGAGTTGGGTGGTAGCGCAGCGGGTTAAGCGCACATGGCACAAAGCTCAAGAACTGGTATAAGGATCCTGGTTCGAGGCCCCGGCTCCCCACCTGCAGAGGAGTCACTTTACAGGCAATGAAGCAGGCCTGCAGGTGTCTGTCTTTCTCTCCCCTCTCTGTCCTCTGTCTTCCTCTCTTCTCTCCATTTCTCTCTGTCCTATCTAACGATGACATCAATAACAACAACAATAATAACTACAACAACAATAAAAAAGCAATAAGGGCAGCTAAAGGGAAAAATAAATAAATAAATTAATTAATTAATTTAAAAAACCTTAAAGGAAACCCAGTTTTGCTAGTGAGAGAGAGAAATGACATTGGTGCCCCAGAGTTTGCTCTTGGGGGAAAAAGAAGTTCAGGTGGGATGTGAGGTGGGGAAAGGCTTTCTCACAGGCAGATACCTGCATCTTTCTTTGGAGTCTGCATGAATCCTTTGCCCCTGTTACTCAGAGAAGTTTGGGGGCTGAATGGAAGTGAGGGGACATTAAAGTATTTTCATCTACAGAGAGAGAAGGAAAAGAACGTCTCCCCCACAGGAAGCTTTTTATTTGACTGTCTCACCTATGTTTTAATTTTCTTTATTTTCAATTAAGCACCAGGTGGAAGGGAAATTTTCATTTGAATCCATGTACTTTTTAATAAATAGAACCAGATGTCAATATCGTGACCCGCAAGCTGGACTCATGGGACAGTGGCACCTCTTGGGTAAACAGGTTGGCAGAGGCACCTGAGAACGGCATGACCAGCACTTCAGTTTCCCTCAATCCCCCCCTCACCGACCCCTACCCCTGCAGGGCAGTCTCTTACTTTTACTTTCTACGCTGACTTTACGCTTATAAATGGCTTTTTGAATGGGGCTGTATGGTGAATCATTTTTCATGTTATGTCTGGATCTTAGAATTTATCTTTCTTCCAGACGGTTTTAGATCACTCCCTCAACTCTTATCCTCTATCCCCCTGAATCCATATATTTTCATAAAGTGTTTTGTTTCTTCATTAATAGCCTGTTGAAATGGATAGTTGAGGATATGAAATCAAATCTAATTTATTTAATGTTTTTCTTTAAAAATACTTTCTATTAAATATTGAGTAGGTTCAGAAATACTGAGTTCTTTATAAATATACACATAAAACAAAAGAATAAATGGAGACAACATTCACCTACCATCTATTTAACTTTCTTGAAATTCTTCCCCACCATCATCCCATTTTATTCTCAAGAGAAAGGTCACACAGTTGCCAGCCTGTTCACCTTACAGCTGAAAGTGGAGTCTGGGAGCCCGAGACTGCCTGACAGGCCAACTAGCTAGTGGGTTAAGTGAGCAGGATATGACCTGGGTCACCCGGGGAACCAAGGCATTGGGGTTCAGGGAACAAACTCAAGTCACAATGAGCCTGGCTTTGGATCCTGGCTGTACTCCTTAGCCTACAGTCTGGGAAAATTCCTTAACATCCCCGCTCCTCAGCTGTAAAACAGATATAATAGTACTTGTGGTGAGGACTAATTAATTAAATACATACAAAGTGCTTTATAATCAGGGCCTGTGCATGACAAATAACGGCTGTTCTTATCTCCAAGTTCCCACCTGGTGACATTTAAAAAAAAATATTCATTTATTCCCTTTTGTTGCCCTTGTTGTTTTATTGTTATAGTTATTGATTAGTTGTTGTTGGATAGGACAGAGAGAAATGGAGAGAGGAGGGGAAGACAGAGAGGGGGAGAGAAAGACAGATACCTGAGACCTGCTTCACCGCCTGTGAAGCGACTCCCCTGCAGGTGGGGAACCAGGGGCTCAAACCCGGGTCCCTACACCGGTCCTTGCGCTTTGTACCACTTGCGCTTAAGCTGCTGTGCTACCGCCCTACTCCCTTTCGTGACATTTTTATCACAACACAGTTCACCTGTCGAGGAAGCGATGGGAACAGTTCATGGGTGATTTAATGTCGTAAGCGTAACATTTTTACCAGCATTAATAACTGGGCTCCACTTCAGCTGATGCCTACTTTTAAAATGTTTAATTAATTTATTTACTGGATAAAGACAGGGAGAAATTGAGAGGAAAGGAGAGACAGAGAGGGATAGAGACATCTGCTGCACTGCTTCACCACTCAGGAAGCTTCTTCCCCCCACAGGTGGGGACTGGGGTCTTCAACCTGGGTCCTTGAGCATAGTAACTCATGCACTCAACTGGGTGTGCCACTGCCTGATTCCCCCATTTGAGGTCTGTTAAATAGAACAATCCAATCCAACTATGTAGCAGATCACTAATGAGAGGGTAGAGAAAGCATGAGATATAAATATTTCCATTATTAATTTGCCCCAAAAGTGGGGCTTACAGTACTGTTTTGAAAAACACTTTTCAAAGAAGGTAGAATCTGCATTTCATTAGTAGTTACTTCCTAATCACTCAAATGTAATGCATAGAATAAATATTTGTCACAAACATTTGGCTATTTTAAAGGGGTTTGTCAGAAAAGAAGAACTATCATAGTCATTCACTTTTTAAAACTGCCTTGTGTGGGGTCAGACCCAGGACCTCATGTAGGCTAGCACCTTCCTGGTTGCTTACCTGTCATATCACTTCATTGGGGAAACGTTGATTTACAAGACTTTTGTCACACGTATAAACTACTGGGTATTGCAAATCATATAGCTTATATAACCCTACACATAAAACATCGTTGGACAGCTGAGACACATGGCTTATTCTATGGTTCAAATGAAATGTTTATTAATAGAGATTTTCTAAGAATGTATCAACTCCCAGTTATTATATGGCTTTATTTCAAGAGCCTAGACAATAAGCACAGGTGTACACAGATGCATACACTGTGCAGAGCAAGGGCGGGTAGGTGCATCTCTGTCTCAGTCTCTGTAATCACAGCGTCCCTCCACTCGCTGCAGGATTTCAACTACCCCCCTCATTCTGCATATATTTACTGGTCTCCAGCAGTCCAGGTTCCTGATGCTTAACAGAACAAGCATGGTTTCAACTGCTAGAGTTTACAGGGTAGTGAGGGAGAGCAACAGTTAGCAGGTAAACAAAAGCAGTGCTGTGTGTGCTGTCACAACCATCCACAAGGTGCTCGAAAAGGGTGTGGTTACAACCAATAAGAAGGAAAGCTAACTTGTAGTGGGTGTGACGTGTCAGATGTGAGATACATGGGGTGGGTGAAGAGACAGTATAAATGGAAAAAGCAAGCAACAATGAGATATAACCGGACACTTATAGTGAAGGAATGTGTCAGAGAGGTGGAGAGGTAGACAGGAAATAGAATATTCATTCACAGCACCCGTTATAGGATCAGCTGACAGAAGTCTTTTAAAAGCATTTTTCTATATTTAACCACATGATATTTATTGAGAGCTTTTAAATTTCCCAGTTCCATCTAACCCAGTCTCTTTTCTCAGTATGAAGTTAAAACTGATAGGAGCTGGGCACACGTAACCATGAGCAAAGGCCTGAGTTCAAGCCCCCTCTCCTCAGCTGCAGGAGGAATGCTTTATGAGCTGTGGTGCTGCCAGGGGAAGAAAGCAGGACGGGACTGGAGAGGATCTGAGCTTGATGCAGATGCAGCCCCAGCACCGGCCTCCTGGAGCCCCAGGGGAGCCCTGCAGCTGGCTTGGCCCCTCAGACTTGTAGGACCTACCTGGTCAAGCTCTCCTGTTGTTCCCTCTGGTCCCCCTCCTGCACTGGCTATACCCCCCCCCCCACACTCAGGAGAGGGGCATCCTCGGGAGAATCTACCCCTAGATGCAGGGCACTTCCCAAAGAGCGGCTCAGCAGAGACCTTTCAGTCTATCCACATGCCCTGCAGAGAGAGAACAGATAGCTCATTCCCAAGGAGAGGATCCAGCTAGCCACACATGCAACCGTTTTTCTGTGAAGTTGTTTATTTATTTAAGCCCCAAGCGTTATCACTGGTGTTTGATGCCTGTGCTATGGGGTCCACCATTCCTGGAAGACATTTTTTTTTCCCCTCTGATAGGACAGAAAAAAAAAAATTGAGAGAGAAGGGGGAGACAGAGAGACACCTGCAGCACTACTTCACCGCTCATAAAGCATTCCTCTCCGCTGCCCCAAAAAACTCCCTGCAGGAATACCTCTGACCTAAAGTCTATTTCCCAGAAGACCAACCAAGACATTGTGCATATATCACAGGTTTAGACATACATTGCTTCTAAGAGCTGATATTTCAGAGTAGTTTCCTGTTTAGGATTTTCAGGAAATCTGATGACTGAGACGATGAGGACACCGATAAGCTTATAAGAAGCCTACCTGCGTTGGTGCTGAAAATTATTATTATTTTTGGACAGGACAGAGGGAAATTGAGAGGGGTGGGGGAGGTAGAGAAGGAGAGAGAATGACACCTGCAGATCTGCTTCACCACTTTTGAAGCGACTCCCCTGCAGGTGGGAACGGGGGTCTCTGAGTGAGATCCTTGCGTTTCGTTCTATGTGCGCTTAACCCGTGCACCACTGCTGGGACCCTGGTGGTGAAAATTGTATGTGCATCCATATTTCCTTAAAGACACCGTTAGGATGATAATTCAATATACTAGGAACCTGGAGATAGGGAGGTTAAGTGACTTGCCCAAGGTCACACAATAAATACACATAGAACTGTGTCATAGCTGCTTTTAAACAAACATGTATAGGGGTTGGATGTAGTGCACCTGGTTGAGCACACGTTACAATGTGCAAGGACCCAGGTTTGAGGTCCCAGTCCCTCTCTGCAGACAGAAAGCTTTTCCAGTGCTGAAGCAGTGTTGCAGGTGTCTCTCTATCCCCCCCTTCCCTCTTGGTTTCTGGATGTCTTTATCCAATAAACAAATAAAAATAATACAAAGTAATAATAAAAAGCAAAACATGTATATTCTTTTTTTCTTATTTTCCCTTTTGTTGCCCTTGTTTTTCATTGTTGTTGTAGTTATTATTGTTGTTGTTATTGATGTCATCGTCGTTGTACAGGACAGAGAGAAATGTAGAGAAGAGGGGAAGACAGAGAAGGGAAGAGAAAGATAGACACCTGCAGACTTGCTTCACTGCCTGTGAAGTGACTCCCTTACAGGTGGGGAGCCGGGGCCTCGAACCAGGATCCTTACGCCAGTCCTTGTGCTTTGCGCTACGTGCGTTTCACCCACTGTGCTACCGCCCGACTCCCAAACATGTATATTCTTAACTATGTGAATATATTGTTTCCAAAGATGCACTCATTGTAGCAGAACTGAACTATGTAACTATATTTGCCTATGATTAAAAAACAGCCTTGCCAGCTGGGGAGTTGCCTCAGGTGGCAGAGCATGGCACTTTCATGCCTGAGTTTCTCAATTCAATCCCTAAAACCCCATGTACTGGAGGAGGCCCTGTCTCTCTCTCTTTCTCTCTCTCAGTTATTCCTCTCATATGTAATAAAATAAATCTAAAAAAAAAACAAAAAACACCAACCCTTTCTGCACCCCATAATGACCCTGGGTCCATGCTCCTAGAGGGATAAAGGATAAAGAATAGGAAAGTTTTCAAGGGAGGGGATGGGATATGGAGCTCTGGTGGTGGAAATTGTGTGGAATTGTACCCCTCTTATCCTATGGTCTTGTCAGTATTTTTTATTTTATAAATTAATAACAATAAAAAATCCTTTGTTTCAAAATGTCAATGTTGATAAATAAATTATATGCATGCTATTTATTGGCTCAAAGAGGCTAGTATATAATCATTTCTTCCATTAGTTTAAGTCAACAAGATTATGACACAGAAAACTAAAATTTCAAGTATCCAGTTTCAAGAGCTCAAAGGATTGAATGTTGATTTTTTTTTTCAGTCACATAATCACAAACATAAGTTCTGCTGTCCCACAATTGATAAAGAAGCCAGAAAGCAGGCTTGTTTCCAGCAATGATGATAGATGTGAGATCTTACTGGAAGGAATAGAGCAAAGTAGTTATTTGCTAGGTGTCCTCAAGACAGCCATACATCCATGAAGAATGGTTAAGGATCAAGATTCTGGGCAGGTGGCCCCATATATAACTCTCTGAAAGGCTAATTGAGATTAATTAAAAACATGAGAGTATTGAGATTCATTAAGCCTCCTGCTTTACTCTACTTATTTGTACTTAGCTGTCACTTCTATCTTTTTTTCCACTAGCCCTGGTAGTAGAGAAGGATTTACAAGCTGATCTAGAAAGAAAAGAGCCAATGAAACTGGACGCCTTACCTGTCCAATAATGAGAGGGACCACAACAGTCATAAAAAGCTGTGAAAAAATAGATGTAAAAGGCACAGAGGAGGAGGAGCCAAGCTGTAAAACAAGAATGAGAGAGGAGTTAGAGAATTACTTTGAGAAATACAGTTGTCAATTAAATAACACAATGAACGGAGTCTCCCAATGTATCCACATTGGCAGCTCCGTATCCATGACTGGTCAACAATTTGTTTGGCTTTGTATGTTAACTCTCTTTTCAACCACCAGGTTCCAGATGCTAGCATGATGCCGACCAGACTTCCCTGGACAGATGACCCCACCAATGTGTCCTGGAGCTCCGCTTCCCCAGGGCCCTTCCCCACTATGGAAAGAGAAAGACAGGCTGGGAGTATGGATCTACCAGTAAACGCCCATGTTCAGCAGAGAAGCAATTACAGAAGCCAGACCTTTCACCTTCTGCAACCCACAATGACCTTGGGTCCATACTCCCAGAGGGTTAAAAAATAGGAAAGCTATCTGGGAAGGGGATGGGATACAGAGTTCTGGTGTTGGGAATTGTGTGAAGTTGTACCTCTCTCTCTCTCTCTCTCTCTTTTTAATATTTATTTATTTAAACCCCCCCCCCCAAAAAAAAGAAAGAACGAGTGAAGGTTAATGCAACTTAACGCAAGGTAGGCTGCTAAGCTGCTAAATACCGGGCTGCTGGAAAAGGTATGATGCACTTTTGTAAAGAAAAACAGATATGTCACGATTTTTCCTACAACCCAATTCATCATCATTTTTTTTACTGGGTGACTTAAGATCGAGGGGAAAATGATGACTATCTTATAGTTAACTTCAGTTGCTTATTGTGAAAGCCCATCTTGAAGAGGAAGGCCACTCTGGTTGTGTTGTCTGTAAGTTCACAGCACATTCACCCAGAAGCTTGGTTTGTGAGATTTCTAGTTCACCTGCCTACAGATACCATGTCCCCTTACCCTCTTAGCAAGATGCTATCTTTACTTTAGCCAATGAAATAGGCTCTAGCTTTCTACTCCTTTAATACAATGGATCTCACACCCTTCAAATTCTATATTTCCATAAAGTCTAAGCAGATGAGAAATAATGATACATAATTTACTTTTCAGCTTAAAAGTCTAATATGTGTCACATGAATTTGTAAGTCTTGGGGCCAGGTGGTGGCACCCCTGGCCTCCACCTGCAAAGGGAAAGCTTTTTGAGTGGTGAAGCAGGGCTGTAGGTGTCTCTCTCTTTCCCTCTCTATCTCCCTCTCCCTTCTCAATTTTCTCTCTGTCTCTATGCAATAATAAGTAAATGAAATATTTTTAAAAAATAAATAAATTTGTAAGTCTTAGTACCGTTCAATTTTTTTTTTCTCAGTCCTCATTTTTTGGTATTCCTTCAATCTGATGAGGTTTGGAAAGCCACAGCACAGGACTGTCTCTGAACAGTCTCTCATTGACATTAGCCACAAGCTGCAGCGACTGCTGACTTCCCATTAACTTCCTGATGGTTCTTAAAACGCTCCTTCTCGTTTTCAAATCTCTCCGGATAAACAGCAGCTGAATCCACAGATGTTCACTTCTTTCCTGAGTCCCTCTGTCACTCAGGTTCTCCCAAACCATCACTAGTTTCCCTTCAGGCCCTTGGAACCTACTGGCAGACCAAGCCTCGAGTTCACATTTATCTAAGTGTAGCTAAGCTTACAAACATATTTTGGAAAATGTATTTGTGTGTGCATGTAAAAGACCCTCAGTCAGTGAAGTCTGAGGGCACTAAGTGTTCAAAACAAGTAAATATTTTGGTAGACAAAATAAAAGTTGAAAAAAAAGAGTTGACAAATGTCTGGAATCTCATGGGTGATACTACATATCACTGTTAGCTTCACTCACAAATTTATTCAGTTACCTAAGGTGTTTTAAAATTTCTATCAAGCTGAACACCCTGTCACAGAAGATGTCTGCAGATAAATAAAATGCAGAATGAACAAACGAAGTCGTGTGTGAGCATGAAGCACTAAAATGTGGATGATTCATGTTCAAAACCACACCCCCGGTCCAGGGGGAGGCCTCAACCTGTCGGAGCCCAGAACTTGCTTCGAGGCCACAGGTTCAGCCTCCAGCATCACCTCATGCCACAGCTGAGCAGTGCTCTGCTCCCTCCTCTTCGTCTTTTCTGATTCTCCCTCATGAGAAACAAATAGATTCATAAGTATTTTTTTTAAATCCTCTTGTAACTAGGCGATGGCACAGTCAGTAGTACACACATATTACCATGTATGAGGACCCAGGTTCAAGTCCCCACTCCCCACCTGAAAGGGGGAAGCGTCACAAGTGGTGTAGCAGTGAGTGCCACAGGTATCTTTGCTCTCCCTTCCTCCTTCTATCTCTCTGTCTCAGCCTCTACTGAAAGGGGAAAAAAAGACCTCTGAGAGCAGTGGACTGGACACACAGGCACTGAATTCCAGCCATAACAATGGTGGCCAAAAAAAAAAAAAAAAGCATAGCCAAACCAAAAACCTCTTTCGAGGCAGTGCTACCAGTAATAGCCAAAATAAAAAAAAAAATTATTAGCTATTTAATAATGACTAATAAGATTGTAAGATAACAGGGGTACAATTCCATACAGTTCCCACCACCAGAGTTCTGTGTCCCATCCCCTTCATTGGAAATTTCCCCACTTTTTATCCCTCTGTGAGTATGGGCCAAAATTCTTTATGGGGTGCAGAAGGTGGAAGGTCTGGTTTCTGTAATTGCTTCTCCCATAGCCAACATTTCAAGGAACCCAAGTGTCTGACAAGAGGTAATGATTAAAGAAGTCGTAGCACAAATACACAATACAATAAGTACACAGCTCTAAGAAATGGAATACTCTCCTTGGTGAACCATGGATGGGACTGGAGGGAATTGTGCTGAGTGAGATAAGCCAGGAATTGGGCAAATACCAAAATGATCTCACTCAGATACAGACAGACAGAAAAGAAAAAAGTAAAGGACAATACAGGGTGGACTTCAGTCTATCCTGGCAGATTCAGGGACTCAGGAAGAAGAAAGGAGGGTTCTTAAGGGGAGGCCGTGGACGCAAATCCCTGGCGTGATGACAGCCTGGTTGAGAACGCAATGTCCTGGTACCCACTGAGGAGAACTGAAGAAATGGATGCTCATGATAACAGTCCTATAAGTCAACATGCTTTCAATAAAGTGACACTGAAGTTGTAAAGGGGGGGAATCACATCCCTGTCTTTTTGCTTGTTTGATTGTTTTCAGGTTGGGAGATGACTAAGCAGTAGAGTCCCTCCCTTACATGGGCAAGGCCCTGAGTTCAATCCCTGGCATCATAGTGGGGCAGAGCCACCCCCCTCTTCTCTTAAATTAAAAAAAAAAAGGGACTGGGGACATTGCTCAGTGGCAGAACTTACGCCTACAGGTCTCAGGTTCTACCCCAGCACCATACAAAGTTCCATGCCTATTGTTTTTAAACTTAAAACTAAGCTCACAAAACACAAGCAAACTTAAAAAAATTCTCTCATCACATTTTGACTTCTCCACCCAGTACAGGCTGACCCCTTTGCATACTGAATGTTTAGGAACCACATACTCCTGGAAGCCTCTGGGGGTGGGGGTGGGGGTGGGGAGGATGGCCAGGAAGAGGAGAGTGCCCAGGACCTCTAAGGACCCTTTGCCCCTGAAACATCTGTGATCTCTGAGTCACCTACTTGGGGACACCGGTTGGAGCTGCCTTCCCTGGAGGCTCTGTCAGATCAGAGGCCAGAGCAAGCTTGCCAGGGATGTAATTAATCAGGTGCTCAGAGCCAGACTAGGCATAGAGAGGGTATGTGTGTGTAGGGTGTCCTCCAGATGGCGCCCTTAGAAGTGGTCGTGAAAGGAAGGAACCATCAGCGCAGAGGTTTAAGTTGGCAGAAATCCTTTCTTTTGAATCAGCCCCCAGACATGTCAGTGGTCACTGTGAAGGCATGGGACACCTTGGGGCAGGACCACTGCTGTTAAATCAGCCCTGGCATCGAGAAGAAAGAGAAGTGAACATCTGGCAGAGGGTGCGTGGGAGGACATGACGGGAAAAGGACACAGTGAGAAAGCTTTGCACAGAGACTGATTTTAACTAGAGGCGAAGGAAAGAAGCTGCCTGGACGCTGGGGCCATCACAGTTTAATGAGCGAGCTGCCTGCTCCACTGTGAAGACCGGCACATCTCAATGAAGCTGTGGGCTCAGGATCTGTCTGTCATTAAGCTTCCAAAATGCAGAGGTCAGCCTGCATGTGCACCTGTCACCCAGTGCACTCAGGGTCCCTTCTAGAGAATGTTTCCCCTAGCCCCTGCCTGCGGGGGAGACTTCATGAGTAGTGAAGCAGGGCTGCAGGTGTCTCTCTGTGTCCGTGTCTCTCCCTATCTCCTTCTTCCCTCTCAATTTCTCTTCTGTCTCTATCAAATAAATAAATTAAATAATTTAAAAAAATGTCTCCCCCCTGCCACCATAGCCAGGAGGTTCTAGCCCCCCCCCCCCAGGTTTACTCAGTTTAAGCACTGCTTCCTTAGAATTCTTTTGCAAGCCCTATTCTCCAAATCCAGCTTGGTCAACCCCCCTCCCGAGGTTCCTTGTTTCCAGGGGGCCTCTCAGAATCCTTGGTTATTGTGGTTTGCAGATGTGGAGACTGTGGGCAAGGACTGACTCACGGGGGAGGGAGGAGAGGGAGGGAAGGAGGGGAGGGGGGAGAGGGAGGGAAGGAGGGGGGAGGGGAGAAGAAAGGAAAGGGGAGGGGAGAGGGAAGGAGGGAAGGCGGGAGAGAGAGAGAGAGAGAGAGAGAGAGAGAGAGAGAGAGAGACCTTTAGCATTATTTCACCAGTCATGAAGCTTCGGCCTCGGGGCTTGAACCTGGGTCCGTGTGCTCCACTGCCTGACCCCACTCTATAGGATATGAATTACAGAAGGTCCCAGCAGAAAAATGGGGAGGGGAAATAGGAGTGCAAGCCAAAGCTGGGCTCCTTCTTTCTTTACCTTGCCCCTGTGAACATAAAAGAGGGAGGGGCCCTGGGGGTGGGGGAGCTACATGGAGCTGGGCTGCTGGAGCACAGGCAGAAGAAGACAGAGGGAAAGGAAGGGACGGAGGAGAGAAGGGGAGAGAAGAGAGCATAGGGGCGCCAGGCAATAGAGCTAGTTGGTGTAGTCTTTCTCAACTAGGGCTCCAGATTTGAACCACAGGACACAGAAAGTGACTTGAGTGGCTGTCCTGTCAACTCTCCTGAGGACAGAGGTGCATCAGCAGTAGCAGCAGGGAGCTGGGCCAGAAGGCAATTAATCCTGGACACTCAGTGGATGCTTTGGGACACTGGGGCTCCGACCTGCGATCTAACGGGCCAAGGCACAGTGGTCACAGGGCTGGCTGCTCTCAACCCGTTCAGTTTAGAAATGACTGGCTTTGGAACAAACCTGGGGTTCCAGTGGGTAAAAATATCACATGACCAAAGTAACAAGACTCAGAAAGCCAAGTCCATAGTAGCAACTCTGGATGAAGAGAGGCACTGCCGCCCGGAATCGGAGCTACGGAGCCAGGGCTGGAAAGCAGATGGTGCATTCTCACTCACCCCTGTAAGCGAGTTGACCTGGAAGCAGTCATAACGCTCCAGGGCCCCACTGGCCTGCAGTGTAAGCAGCGGTTCATCTCCTCCTGGGGACATCCATTAGCCCATGGCCCCTCTGCTATTTGTGTTTCTTCCCAGCTACTGTAGCGTTAATGCACTAAATAATTGACCCCGGTGATGGGTCTTTGTATTCATTTGTACCCCATTCAAGGAAAGAATCAGGATGGATGTTTACAGTTTAGACCAGAGGACCCTGGGACAACAGGACACAGATCTCTTTTGGCGCAGGAATCAGGGAGAAGCAGCTGCAGACATAAAGCAGGACCTTCCCACTTTCTGTCCCATTTCCTCCCCACACACCTGTTCTCTCATCCAAGGAGCCCAGCCCAGAGCAGCAGAGACTTGTGACAATTGGATCTGAGTCTCTTGTACCCACAAGCACACCAATACACACAGCTGTGTTCCCAAGCCCTTCTAGATTTGTCCCTTGTCCTGAAATTACAGTTTTGTCTTTCTCTTCTCCCTGCTGTCTCTTTTCACAGGGAAACAAGCAAGCAAAATTGAACACTTATATAGGATCAATGAATCAATCTATGCCAACTGGTAGAGAAAAAAGACTACTTTTACCTCTAGATGTATGGTATGTTTGTTTCCTGCTTTGAGAAGCAAAGGACAAAGTAGACTGAGTGGTCATTTTTTTAATATTAAAAAGTCATGAAAAGCATTTCTTTTTGTTATACACTCACTTTAAAAAATGTAAGAAAGTGGGAGTCGGGTGGCAGTGCAGTGGGTTAAGCACACGTGGCGCAAAGCACAAAGACCGGTGTAAGGATCCCGGTTCAAGCCCCCAGCTCTCCACCTGCAGGGGAGTCGCTTCACAAGTGGTGAAGCAGATCTGCAGGTGTCTTTCTCTCCCCCCTCTGTCTTCCCCTCCTCTCTCCATTTCTTTCTGTCCTATCCAACAACAATAACAACAATAATAACAACCACAACAATGATAAAACAACAAGAGCATCAAAAAGGAAATAAATAAATAAATAAATATATGTATTTTTAAAAAATGTAAAAAAGGTGGTTGGGGAGGTGACTTTTTCAGAGAGACAGAGAGAAAGGCCTCCCCAGCACTGAGGCTTCCTTCACTGTAGTCAGGGCTGGGCTCAAACCTGGGTTGTGCACTTGGCAACACGAGCAAACTATGCACAGGAGCTATCCTGTGGGCCCCTAAAAGTATGTCTGTTTACATTTACAGAAGGTCAGTCTGCAGTAGCTCAAATCGTCACGACCTTTTATAGTGCAAACGGTGTCTGCCCATCCACATACATGTCTCCTACCAGAATCATTACTTCCTGCTAAGACCCAAGGCTGAAGAGCTGAAGTCAGTCACTGCATGCCCACAGCTGGGCCTGAGCCAGGGCTGGGCACCTCCTTGCCTTGCTGTTCCCCCTCTCTCCAAGCAGAGTGTGAGGCGAAGCGAGGTCAGTCTCTTCAGAAGGGCTTTGTAGTAATGGCTGTGCCCTCAAGCATGGGAACATGTAACTAGGTACTGCCAGCCTTAAAGGCAGCCCCTTACACTCCTCCACCCCACCCCCAAAAGCAGCTCTAACTCAGGGCTGGGGAAATAGCACAATGGTTCTACAAAGGACTTTCATGTCTGAGGCTCTGGAGTCCCAGGTTCAGTTCCCTGCACCACTATAAGCAATGCTTTGGTCTCTCTCTCTATCTTTCTTTCTGTCTCTCTCTCATTAAAACAAACTAAAATATTGGGGTTGGGTGATAGCGCAGCAGGTTAAGAACACATGGCATGAAGCACAAGGACCTGTGTAAGGATCCCAGTTCGAGCCCCCAGCTCCCCAACTGCAGGGGAGTCGCTTCACAAGTGGTAAAGCAGGTCTGCAGGTGTCTATCTTTCTCTCCCCCTCTCTGTCTTCCCCTCCTCTCTCCATTTCTCTTTGTCCTATCCAATAATAATAACAACAAGGGCAAGAAAATGGGAAAAATAGCCTCCAGGAGCAATGGGTTCATAATGTAAGCACCAAACCCCAGTGACAACCCTGGAAGCAAAAAAATAAAAACAAATAAATAAACCTAAATATTAACAATAACATTAAAGCAAATGATTTGTTTTAAAAAATAAGTGCAGCTGTAACTCAAGTCCCAGGGGCAGATGGCTCTGTCCATCTGTCCCACAATGCATCTATTGTGATATAATATGACACAGAAATCTGATCTTCACCCTCAGTTCCTGGAATAGAGCTTCAAAGCCTCTGGGAGCTATCTGAGTCACGTGGAAACAGTAAAGTCTTTGTTAAAACATTTGGTTTTTGTCTCCAGGGCTCGGCACAAGCTTCAGGGCTAGTGAAGGCACGCATGTGTGGGAAAGGTGGTGCACCCCAAGTTCCATGGGGACAAAAGATCCTGCCTGCCTTTGGATGCTTCTGCACCCCACCCTGTGGACCTCTGCCTCTGGATGTTCATCTGCATCCTTAATTTAGAACAGCCTGGAAAATGAACCAGTAAGAGAGAGTAAGCGGACTGGAGGAAAGGCAAAGAAAACAGACAGGTGCAGGTGGAGGGGACCTTGCGAAATTTCTTGGCTTGATTCATCAATACATTCCTCTCCAGCTGATTCTCTTTCTGCCTCAGTTGAAACAAGCAGGTGTGTGTGGGGGGGGGGAGGGGGCGGGCACTAGAAACCCCAGAGACAAGAAGGTGTAGAATGATTCTCTAGAGGGGGACAGTGAGAGCTAATTAGGGCAAGGTAGCAAGAGCACCAGGCTCCCTTCCTGTCAGCTATTGTGGTTGCAGACGAGGGAGAGGGAGAGGGAGAGGGAGAGGGAGAGGGAGAGGGAGAGGGAGAGGGAGAGGGAGAGGGAGAGGGAGAGGGAGAGGGAGAGGGAGAGGGAGAGGGAGAGGGAGAGGGAGAGGGAGAGGGAGAGGGAGAGGGAGAGGGAGAGGGAGAGGGAGAGGGAGAGGGAGAGGGAGAGGGAGAGGGAGAGGGAGAGGGAGAGGGAGAGGGACCGCTTCACCATTTTTGGAGCTCAACCAGTGCTGTCCATGATGCTCACACATGGTGCTGGGTCTTAAATCCAGGGCTCTGTGCTTCACAAGGTGTGTGGCCTATTAGGGTGAGTTACTGCCTGGCTATCCCCTATTTATCTTTCTTTCTACGTTTCTCTCTCTCTCTCCCTCCCTTCCTTCCTCCCTCCCTCTCTCTCTCTCTCTCTCTCTCTCTCTTTCTTTCTTTCTTTCTCCATGGGATTTGGGTGCCTCAGGCACAAAAGTCTGTTTGCTTAACCATTATGCTATCTCCTGCCCTTCCCAATTTTCTTAAAAAATGTCCCATGACACTTTCAAGTAGCACAGCAGATAAGGCATTGGACTTGCAGACATGAAGTCCTGAGTTCTAGCCCTGGCATCAAATATGCCAGACAGAGGCTCTGATTCATTTCCACAACCCCCATCAATAACCAATAAATAAATCTTTTTTTTTTTTTTTTAAGTATCACACAAACGTGGTCTGGGAAGTGGCACACTAGATAAAGCATTGGACTCTCAAGCATGAGGTCCAGAGTTCAATCCCCAGCACATGTACCAGAGTAATGTCTGGTTCTTTCTCTCTCCTTCTATCTTCATGAATAAATAAATAAAATCTTTTTTAAAAAAAAGTATCACACAAACAACAAACAACTGGAGAAATGGTTCAACTGGTTAAGACCTTGGGCTGGCATGTTCCTGGCTCACTCCTCAGCACTGTATGTGCCAGAGTGCACTGTGGTTTCTTTCTCTTCTCCCTCTGTCTCATGTGAAACTCTAATGTAATCAATAAAATAAGTTTTTGTTTTTAAAAAAAAGTGTTAGAAAAGTAAGAATAAGAGAGGTCACTCTTCTGCTCAGGAGCAAGTTTGGGTTACAGAGCTACATAATGCACCACTCCGAGTCACTCAGCTCTAGTCCAGCCTCCTGACCCCCCTCAGTGGGTCCTCACTCTGGTCCATATCCTGTGCCCATGGTGGAGAAGCTCCTGGGACATTTGGTGTCATGTTGTTAAAATTCATAGGCTCTTGCCGGCAGGGCTAGCTTCACAGGCGGGTAACAGAGACGCGGAGACAACGGCTGGGCAGGGCAGCTGTATTTCTTTATTCAGGAACAACGATTCATAAACTAAGACAAACTAATCACCAAACAGAACTCTGCTGTCTCTTTGCGGCGGCACAAGCACTCTCTCTCTTACTCTGTAACTCTGAAAACTCTCGAACTCAGGAACTCAGGAACTCTCGGACTCAGGAACCCTCTCTCGGGGTTCCTTGGGGCGGGGCCAAGCCGGCCCGCGAAATTAACAGGACTGATGCAATTCTCTTGGCGGGGAAGAACTACCCAATGTAAAGCATACAACAGTGTCAGGTCTGGAGAAAACCACTGAAATGACACTAGTTCCTCAACACTCCAGAGCAGTAAGGTTCCTACTAAGTCTTTTCTTCCAAAGGAATGCAAATCAACATTCACTTCCATTTCAACTGAAATCAATGCAAATTCTGAACTGGTAGAGCCATATTCAGGAGGGTCACTGTTCCCAGGAAAGCAATGGAGTTACTGGACTCATTTTCAGCCTGCTAGAGTGGAGGTGGCCTTTGAGAAGGGGAAAGGAGGGCAGGGTTTATTAGTTGATGTCTTTAACAAAATATGTTTAATCCAAGTGCTTGGCTGTGATTCTCTCCTGAGCCACTTCATACACAGCTTGTAGGAGATGGAGCCCCTTCACTCTATTACTCTAATTGAATTCCAACTTGGGTAATTATACCATAATTAAATAAATTCTCCCCATAGTTTTAACCCAGTGACAAATAGTGCTAGTCAAACAGCTGCAATTTCACTCCCAGAAAAGCATCCCCGCTCCATTTGGGTGATCAGTGGAGTGATTTATACTCGGGTGATGTGTGTATGAAAAATGCACAATTCATAAAATATCTTAGGTATCATTCATGCTTACATATGCTTTTCCCAGCATGAGATAACATTAATTTCTATTATAGAATCTTTCATCTCATTCCTCATATGCTTAGTGCCAAAAGAAATAAGACAGTTCATTAGCACATCTTACTTTCATAACAGTTTTTGTTCAGTTAACCAGGAATGTGAAATTTTTTTTTCACTTTTAATGCACATTTTGTTATCTCTGGGAGACAGCTGAGGGAGTGGTTATGGCTTCCCACCATACAGATGAGACAGTCAAGGTCAGTTTCACCAGCGAGAAGTAGTCAGCTACTCTTAGTACTAGTCTAGACCTCCCCTCAAGCTTCCTCTGGACCTCGGGTCAGAAGCTCTTTCTAAGAAGCACTGACTCACCAGTAGTCACTGGGATGAGAGTCATGAGAAAGCAAACAGCAACACATGTGTGACTTTTGTCCCAGACTGTTAATTTGTCCTAATTCATGACACAGCTATTCATGACATCTGGGCCCACGCGTCACCCTGCTTCAGTGTCATAAAGAGACCCTTTGTGTTTGTAGGTAATTACTTGTTAGTTCTGACTTGAAAGAACAGCTCCAGAGTGATGCAAAAGGATTCAAGTTCCAACATTATTCTAGTGACCTATCTGGAAGGATGGGGGGGGGGGGGGCGTGCTTTTAAAGAAAGAGATTAGAGATAACAGCAAAATACTCACGAAAAGTAGAAGTAGCAGGGGCGTTACAACGATGCCCTGGAAGAGAGAAAAGAGATGATGATCATTTAGTAGTCTGGAAGGCAGGGAACAGTCTCTGGCACGTTAAGCTCAGAAGTACAGAAAAGCTCATCCTTCTGGCATATTCACCCCTGTGAGCACAGCTGCATTTATTCACAATAGTTAAAATGTGGAAGCCCCCCCCCCCCCCCCCCCCCGCCCTTAAACACCAGTATGTCTGTATGAGATTAGTTTGATCCCACTCAAAGCTGCGGTCTATTTACATAAATCACTTTTACATTTACATAAAGCACCACCTTCCCTCCAGGGCATTGGTGGTTCAGTGGTAGAATTCTCACCTGCTCCGCCCCCCTCTCCTTGTCACACCCTGATCTTCCACCAGTCACTTTTCGCTCCACCCTCTCTATGTCACATCCTGTTTCCACCCTACTTGGAGAGTATAAATACAGCTGCTCTTCTGATTAAAGACACTTGGAAATTGCTTTCCGGCTCCGAGAGTTCCAGAGTGTATCTCCTGCGAAGTTAGTGCAGCACGAGTTCTTGATCCCTCTCCCACGCAGCAGCCTAGATCGGCTCCACCATTCCCACCACCAAAGGTCTGTGTCTCTCCCCCCAGACAAATTTTAAGAGAAAAAAAAAAAGAGCCAACCTAAGGCTTTGGTAGAACCTTAGTGGTTATCCTAGGGATGGGAGGAGGGACTTTGGTGGTGGGGGTGATGTGTAACTATACCCTTATTATCTCATAATCTTACAAATGATTAAGTCATTAGTAAACTTTTAAAATACTTTTATTGGGGAGATTGAAGATTTACAGTAAACACAGTCATTGGTACATGTGTAAAATTTCTCAGTTTTCTACAAAACACTCTTACCCCCAGCCTAGGTCCAGACCTTCCACCATCAGGCACCAGAACCTGAACCCCCAGAGTCCTTTGCTTTGGTGCAATATACCAAACCCAGTCCAAGTTATGCTTTGTGTTTTTCCCCTTCTATTTTTATTTCTCAGCTTCTGGCCATGAGTGGGATCATCCCACATTCACCATTTTCATTTTGGCTTATCTCACTTAACATGATTTCTTCAAGTAACTTAAAAAAGAAGAGTAATCAAATTGAGTAGGTAAAGGAGGAGGCCTAAACTCGACTTCACCTGCCTGCTTTAGCATTTAGTATTTTATTTATGCATATATGATATCTTTCCTGTTTCTCTCTCTTTTTGGTCACACCAGTACTTTGCTGCTCTGGGCCTACATCTTCAGATAGAAACAGAGGCAGAGAGACAACAAGAGAGAGGGAAAGTCACCGTAGCACTGAAGCTTCCTTCAATATGGTGGGGACAGACCAGCATCCTTAAAAGTACAACCACCAGCCTTTCTTAACTCCAGTTCCCCTTTTTTTAAACTTCAGCCCCTTCTGCATAGGAATCTCAGGGGTGGAAGCTGGTAAGCTTCCTGGCACCAAGGCTTTCAACTCACACTTGGAGTAAAGTGTGTCCTATTCCTAAGAAGACAGGTGGCTTCATCCCAGTTGGGGTCCTCTCCTGAGCAAAGACCACATCAGCTGTGATGAATGAGATGTCGTGGTTTTGTAATGCGAACTGATCTCCCCAAGGAAATGAGCTGGGATCTCAAAACTCATTTCACTTGATTAGACTCCACGTCTCCACAGTGGAAGGCAGGTCTTTCATCTCATTCAGCCACCGAGGACCACCTCAATCCCTCTGCCTCCCCTAGGCAGACAGCAGAGACAGATTTGTTTTCTTCGGTGACAAGAAACAGTTTGAGGCTGCGGTGGATGAGGCAGGATACAAGATCTAGGCGTCTTGGAGGTAAATCTTTAAAACTCGGTGTCTGGGCTGGGAGTTGGTGTGACAGGTTTCGGCATTAGAATAGCCGGTGTTCTCTCTCTGTTCTTCTTCTCCTCTCTCATCATCACATCATTAGGATTTGGACAAGAGGAAGCATTTTGCAATTTCATTAATGAGTTCTACTTTGAACTTGAAAATCCCAGAGTCTCTCCATGTGTACGTGCGTAGACAGACATAGTTAGACAGACAGACAGACAAGGTGCCCAAATGCAGGTCTGGGACCACTTCATCATTTAGAGAAAAGATGCCTCTTGGTATTTACATAGAAGCTCTTTTGTCATTAAAGTAACTCACGTCCCCTGGATGTGGACCAAGAGTTCACCTTCTACTACCACCCCCACCAGAACTTTCCCGAGTGTCCACACCTGAATACACACACACACACACACACACACAACACACACACACACCTTGTTTTATTGTTAGATCCTATGAGTAGGATACGAGCTTTATAGTGCAAGCTTTTGCAGTTAGCTAAGGGGACTTTTTATCTGTGTGTCATATTTTTAAATCCATTTACTACACATGTACAGAGACCATCTCCATCGGAGTTGATGGAACAAGTTCTTATCGGCCCATCTGGGAGAGGGAAATGTGCAAAATGCCAACTCAGCTGGCACTTCTCAAAGGCTACTGACCTTCAAGGACACAGAAGGCATGTGCACTTTGGGAGGAGTTCCAAACTTTACAAGGTCACGCAGACATGAAACTCTCTGGCTCTTTCTGGCTATGTGGGAGCCATCAATTTTGTCAGTGTGTTAAATGAGTCTTGACCATCGCCCTATCTGCTGGGCACTGTTCCCTAAGCAGAGGAATTAGTGGAAACCCAACAGGCAGAGCAGGGCATATGGGTAGTCCAGGGAGAGGCAAGGATATTCACAAAGCTACAAGTGTGAAGTGCAGGGCTCAGAAGCTCAGTCACAAGGACCTTGGAGGCAGCAGAAGAGCTCAGAGCTGTTCCCACCAATGATGGCCACGCAATGAAGAACTGAAGGCCGGGGAGTCATGAGCACAAGTTAGTAGATAGAGAGCAGGCTTGACTTCACTCACAACCTAGCCAGCCTTACTGTTGGTGTCTGTCAAGCCACCTAAATACAGGTTAAGAAAGAGAAACCTGTACAGATCTTAACCAGGAACTATCTAGGGCATTCACACTTCTGAGAAACAAAGCATGAAATGGGGGAAAGGATATAAGTTTTCACCCAGGAAGAAGGCTGAGTGGTGTTAACACTCAGGAGACATTTGTCTTGCATTACAGATAGGGGCCCATGCTCTTCCTGGGGTCTATTTCATTTTCCTTTGCAACAGTGGAAAACTTGCAAATATTCCACCACTGCTACTAGTAATACCCCCAATAACAGAGTATCTTGTTCGAGTATGCCCATACACACCTTAAACTCTGACCTTTCTCTATCAGCGGTTATGTAACAGCCCCATATTTCCAGATGAGGAAACTGGAATTCAGAAAAGTCAAGCAACTAACCTAAAGTGACAGCGAATAAATGGCAACGCTGAACACAAGCCTGTTTTGTTCAATGTCCAGTGTAGAACCTGCCCCACTATTCTCTTGGCCCCTGAGTTTCAGATTTCAGTGACTGTTGGATAGTATGCAAACTCCCCCCCCCCCTTAAACACCAGTATGTCTGTATGAGATTAGTTTGATCCCACTCAAAGCTGCGGTCTATTTACATAAATCACTTTTACATTTACATAAAGCACCACCTTCCCTCCAGGGGATTGGTGGTTCAGTGGTAGAATTCTCACCTGCTCCGCCCCCCTCTCCTTGTCACACCCTGATCTTCCACCAGTCACTTTTCGCTCCACCCTCTCTATGTCACATCCTGTTTCCACCCTACTTGGAGAGTATAAATACAGCTGCTCTTCTGATTAAAGACACTTGGAAATTGCTTTCCGGCTCCGAGAGTTCCAGAGTGTATCTCCTGCGAAGTTAGTGCGGCACGAGTTCCTGATCCCTCTCCCACGCAGCAGCCTAGATCGGCTCCAGTTGAGTTCTCTCCAACCCAGAGAGCACTAGCTCGGGAAGAAGCACCCTCAGGCTATCCGGGCAAGTGACTTCTATGTTGTCTCCAACTCTGTAGGGATGAGTTATTGTGTGATCTACATCTCAAGTCCCTCCTCACTAATTCTTTTTTTTTCTCTCTTTATTGGGGGTATTAATGGTTTGCAATAATCAGTAGAACACAGTAGTTGGTATATGTATAACATTTCTCAGTTTTCTACTTAACAATCTAAGCCCCACCTAGGTCCTCCTCTGCGATTATGTTCCAGGGCCTGAACACTCCTCTCCCCACCCCCACACAGAGTCCTTGACTTGGGTGCAATACACCAGCTTGTCACCAATTCTTTAAAACTGTTTAATACTTTATTTATTTAAATATTTTTACTTATTTGCTTATTATTGGATAGAGACAGAGAGAAGTTTAGGGGAGATGGAGAGTGAGAAAGAGAAAGAGAGACCTGTAGCCCTGCTTCACCATTCATGAAGCTTTCTCTCTGCAGGTGGGGACCAGGGCTTGAACCTGAATCCTTTTGCACTGTAGTATGTGCGCTTAGCCTAGTGTACCACTGCCTGGTCCCTCTCATCAATTCTTAAGTGATGGCTGTGAAGTGGAAGGCAGAACACCATCCACTGCTAGGTTTCCTGTCTGAATATTCCAAGTGCGGTGGCTAATACACAGTGGGGTCTTTGTGGTTCTTGCCAAGGACTTAAACAACATTTATTCCTAACATATTATGTCTCCCCTACAAAACAGAATGTAGCTTCTAATTCTGGGTACAAGGTTCTTCCTCATCTCCTCAAAGCATGGCTGCTTCACTAGAAACAAAGTGTTTCCTGACATGTCGGTCATGATGCCATCAGCCAAGGCCAGAGTGTCACAATTATGCTTTGGTAAAGTCAGTCTAGTTATTACTCAAAGAATGACCACTACCATGTCTGGAATACTTGGCATACCTCGGATGATGTGCTGAGGACTTTATGTACGTATGTGACCCACTACCCTGGCTGGGAGGCACTGTCCCCATTGGCTGGAGAAGGAAACTGAGTTTCAGAGAGGCTGACAGTCATAGGAAGAGAGATGCCAAGAATCCAGGCTCTGGCTCCCTGACTCTGGGCCTGTGCACCTGAATGTTGGGAGCAGAATCTTTGCAAGTTGGCATTCTCCCCTTGGGGCTCCACTTTAAGAGTAAACATGCCAAGAGTTTCAGGCTCCGTGTGTCTTTTTGACAAGAAAAAACAAAACAAAGCAAAACACAAGAAACAAATGAACTTCTGTGTGACATGAATAATCCATTTACTAAGCTTAGGATTTTGTAAATATAAACGGTAAATTGGGTGCATTGAAAAATAATTTCTGCTTCCCCAGAGCCCCACCCTACTAGGGAAAGAGAGAGGCAGACTGGGAGTATGGACCGACCAGTCAACGCCCATGTTCAGTGGGGAAGCAATTACAGAAGCCAGACCTTCTACCTTCTGCAACCCTCAATGACCCTGGGTCCATGCTCCCAGAGGGCTAGAGAATGGGAAAGCTATCAGGGGAGGGAGTGGGATATGGAGATTGGGTGGTGGGAATTGTGTGGAGTTGTACCCCTCCTACCCTATGGTTTTGTTAATTTATCCTTTCTTAAATAAAAAAAAAGAAAAATAATTTCTGCTGTAGATTATTTATTTAGTTTTAATTTATTTACTTTATTATTGGTGATTTAATATTATTGATTTACAAAATTACGAGATAACTGGTGTGTAATTCCACACCGTTGCTACCAGAGTTCTGTGTCCCCATTCCCTCCATTGGAAACTGCAGCAGTTCTCCCAAGGTCACAGATGTGGGTTGACTATTATTTCTTTTTTGCCTCCAGGGTTATTGCTGGGGCTTGGTGCCTGCACCACGAATCCACTGCTCCTGGAGGCTATTTTTTCTTTCTGTTTTTTTAAAAATATATTTATATTTATTTATTTTATATAGTCACAGAGATGATGTGATTTATCCAAGGAGATGTGCTGAGTAAAAAAAAAAAAAATCGGGGTCCAAAGGGAAGTTAATCCATAAGAGTTGACTGACTAAAGCCTGTGAATGAATTAATGGGCCCCTGGGTAACAGAACACTGGCCCTTCTGAGTATCTGCCATGGCCACAGCCCCGGAGGCTGCTGGGTAACAGAACACTGGCCCTTCTGAGCATCTGCCATGCCAAGAGGCTGCTGGACATGGTGTTTCTGAGTAGGTTTCCACTTATCTCAGTATACCCCACTGTTGCCTGAGATAGATGTTCTATCCCCAAATGTGACAGCTTCTCAGAAGTGTTATTGTCACCGGATCAGTGATAAAAAGGGCAATTCCACAGTTTTACCTGTGTGGGGAAGATGAGACAGTGTCACATATAACGAAGCTCAGAAAGGCTGTGCTATTCCAAGGCTCTGCTTCATTGTTCTGTCAGTTCACCCAAATAGGTTCAGGCCAGCTCCCAGTTTGCATTTATCAGGACACGAAATAGAGGTGGAAATGCAACTGCTGTCATTTAGTAGTTCCTCTGAATCTTGCCAAGAGTACAGGGAGGGAGAATTTCCAGTCCTGCTGCATGATGGTGAAGGAGGACCTAGGATCTTGACAGGGGTGCTCACCTAGGCAGAGAGCCTACTTCCCCCCTCTTGTTGCCCTTGTTGTTTTATCATTGTTGTGGCTATTATTATTGTTGTCATTGATGTTGCTGTTGGATAGGACAGCGAGAAATGGAGAGAGGAGGGGAAGACAGAGAGGGGGAGAGAAAGACAGATACCTGCAGACCTGCTTCACCGCCTGTGAAGCGACTCCCCTGCAGGTGGGGAGCCGGGGGCTCGAACTGGGATCCTTAGGCTGGTCCTTGCGCTTTGCGCCATGTGCGCTTAACCTGCTGCGCTACCGTCCGACTCCCAACTATTATTTCTATATCTACATCTACACCTACACCTACGTCTATACATTTGTCTTTTTTTATGGTCCTTCTCTTCCTAAGTCACATCTATTGCTACTTCCAAATGTCCTTCCTTTTTTCCTCTTCTCTCTCCAGATCTAAATGGAATAAGTATTTATTTATTTTGGATAGAGACAGAGAAATTGAAAGAGAAGGGGGAGAAAGAGACACCCGCAGCACTGTTTCACCGCTCAGGAAGCTTCCCTCCTGCAGGTGGGGACTGGGGGCTTGAACCTGCACCCTTGTGGATGTGTGCTCTATCAAGTGCATCACAGCCTGACCCCGATACTGAAAACTTAAAATAGTTGTTTGGGTTGATATCTCCAGTGTTGGAGCTGAGGCCCAGAGGCCCCAAGTTCGAACCCTGGCACCACCATAAACCAGTGCTGAGCAGTGCTCTGGTCCTCTCTCATTCTCTGGCTCTCATAAAAATAATCACATCTCAAAAGGAAAGATGGAAGTGGTGACAGCAACAATCCCTGGCAGATGGACTGTCAAATGCTCCCTCTCTTGAGCACAGGAAGTCTCTAGAGGACTGCCCCCCACACCCCTCCACAGCCTCTCTCCAAGGTAGGCCTTCCATCAAGGGATGAAGCAAAGGGCTGGACTGGGGGTGAGTGTTTTCAGCAGAGGCTGTTACTCTCTCCTGCAGCCTGCAGGTCAAGGCACAGTTTTAGCATCCTGGAGGTGGGGTGTAGGCCAGGTGTTCTCACTGCAGCACCTGAGAAGTCAGTCACAAAGCCACTGTCTTTTGATCATCTCTTGAAAACGGAAGTGGGATGAACACTCATGGGAAATTTCTCTTTTCCAGACTGGGTCGATCTTAGCACATCCAACTTGAGTTAGGTGACTGGCCACTGAGTTTGGAGATACGGGAGGATGGGAGACGGGAGAGGGTTGGCTACTGGCACCCAGACTATGAAGAAGCTTCCAGGCCTTCCTACTTGAGTGGGTGAAGTTCAGACTTTCCGTGAGTTGTTGCCAGCGGGCTTGGCGTGCTGCATCCAGGGAGGCAATGAGATGGTCGGCCACATCTGGGTCGCCCGACTCATCATACTGCTTTAGTAGTTGCTCGCATTCAGCATCAAGACAAGGCGTATAGTTAGCACGTCTTCCATGAGGAATAGCTTGGGAAGCTGCTTTGAAGATGGCTTGGCGGAAGCGCCTGTACGAATCTTCAGAGGGGATAGAGTTAATTGGAATTGCAGGAATAGATTTGTTGGTAAGATCACTGAACAGACGCCAGTTTGCTAAGTTCCATCTTAGTTTCTCCGAGCACAGAATCAGTGGAAGCTGGAGACCAATGTGGATGATAGCTGGGCGGTGATGACTGTGCGGGAAGATCTTGAGAACTTGTCTCGTAGCGGGAAAGGCTTGGCCGTTGACTGTGCTAATCCAGCACAGGTTGGGTGACGAGTCTTTATTCCATCTAGCACTGTGAAAAGAGCCTGGCTGTTTGGGATCGTATAATAGGGAGAGGTCATTCGCTGAAGCCCAGTCGGCTAAGATAGAGCCGTCAGCATGAGTGGAGGAATATCCCCAGTCTTGGTGATGACTATTAAAGTCTCCAACGTAAACGGCTGGGTGATTCGGGCTAGGCAGGACCTCATTATCCCATGAGGCACTGGGAGGCTTATAAACGTTGACGAGCTGAATAGTTCCAATAGTAATGTAGAAGGTCGAAGAGGCCGTATGGTAAACGTCCGCAATCAGTGATACTGATCAACACATGCCAAGCAATAAATTAAGGAGGGGGCATAGGGAGTCACTTAAATTTAAATAATAGGATCAGGATATATACCCTCTGGAGAACACGATTGTCTAAGGGGTAACGACCTAATGGATGTCAAAACACAGTGCTGAGTAAACTCCACACAGAAAGCAAGCAGCGTGAGGGGTGGGGGGGGGGGGTGGGGGCAGTTGGAGAGAAAAGTGATGCCTGACAGACTGCTAAGGCTCTTCCCCTTCTCTGTGGACACTGTTAGTTTTCAGACTGGGCCTTCACAGAGCGAGTTATCTGAGCTTCTAATGCCATAGTTAGAGCTTTCACAGTCCACCTGTGGTCTTGTCAGCTGAAGAGGTGCCGGAGCAAGTCACAGGAACATGCTGGTCTGTTTCCAGGCACAAAGCATGCTAGTCAAGATGGTTCCAGCAAAAGGAACCCTCCTGCACTGCTGGTGGGAATGTAAATTGGTCCAACCCCTGTGGAGAACAGTCTGGAGAACTCTCAGAAGGCTAGCAGTGACTCTACAATTCTTTTCCTGGGGATAGATCCTAAGGAACCCAACACACCCATCCAAAAAGATCTGTGTACACATATGTTCTTAGCAGCACAATTTGTAATAGCCAAAACCTGGAAGCAACCCAGGTGTCCAACAACTGATGAGTGGCTGAACAAGTTGTGGTCTATATACACAATGGAATACTACTCAGCTATAAAATATGGTGATTTCACTGTTTTTAGCCGATCTTGGATGGACCTTGAAAATTCATGTTAAGTGAAATATGTCAGAAACAGAAGGATGAATATGGGATGATCTCACTCTCAGGCAGAAGTTGAAAAACAAGGTCAGAATAGAAAACACAAGTAGAACCTGAACTGGAATTGGCGTATTGCACCAAAGTAAAAGACTCTGGGGTTTGGGGGATGGGTGGAGAATACAGGTCCAAAAAGGATGACAGAGGACCTAGAGGGGGTTGTATTGTTATATGGAAAACTGAGAAATGTGATGCATGTAGAAACTACTGTATTTACTGTCAAATGTAACACATTAATCCCCCAACAAAGAAATTTAAAAAAAGAAAGATGGTTCCAGCAGGACAGCTGATTTGGATAACAAAGCCACCAGAAGTATCCAGGCTAATGCTCTCTGGTCTGTGTCAATGCTTCCAAGGATTTTGAATAACAAATTTGCTTTCTAAGTGGCATATCTGGTAAAAAGACACACTGACACCAGCCCCCCAGAACAGAACCATCTTGGGATGTGCTAGCGGCAGGCAGCTTCTGCACTGGCAAAGCTAAGGATCTATCCTGGACTGTGTGGTGACTCCATGAAAGCAGTGCCACCAGATGTGGCCTTGCACACATGGCAGCTGGCTTGTCTTGGTGAGACACCTGGTTAATGAGACGTTTATGGAGTGCTAACTATGGGCCAGGCATCAGGGTGCTGCAGAGAAAGCTCCAAGACCTGCAAACGCAGTCCTTATTCAAAGTTTCTGTGGAAGCACTGACACAGACCAGACAAGGTCTGTGGACCAGGAGAAGGAAGGAAGGGAGGAAGAGAAGGGGACAGGAAGGGAAAAGAGAGGAGAAGAGAGGAGAGGAGAGGAGAGGAGAGGAAAGGAGAAGGAAAGAAGGCCAGAAGAATGGAAGGAAAGTGAAGGAGACGAGAGGAGGTGAGGATGCAGCTGGGAGAGATGAAGCTAGAAGCCCTAGGTGCAGAAGGAAGCCCAAGTAGCTTCCAGGAAGGGGTCTAAGCTCCCTTCCAAAGCAAAAGGAAGTCACTAAGAGAGTCTGTGCAGATAGGGTCTGCTGGCATTCACATTTAAGTAGAAATCACTCCAGGCAGTGTAGAGGTGAGATGAAAGTGGCAGAAAATTCAAGAAAGGGAGACAATCTAAGAGGCTCTTTAGTAATATAGGAAGGGGTTGATTTGAGCTAAGGGGATGGAATCTTAATGCTCAGGACAAACACAACATGCTCAAGAAATATTTGAAACTGTGTCTGGAGATGAATAGTCAAAGGATGTCTGTTGACAATGGGAAGGAAACGGTTGTTGAGCAGAGAGGTAAGTTGCAGAGCCAGCTACTGAGCCAGGCTAGAATCTGGGTTGACCGGTAAATTTTTGAATGAGAGAACTGGCAATCTGGGGGTGTCTGCAAGGCCTAGAGGCACCATGAGTAGTGGGATATATGGATTGATAGAATGCTCAGAGTGAAGATGTTGAAATCCCCAGCAGAGTTGGTGGTTTTCTGTAAGGAGATAGAAAGTATCAGGACTGTCCAATATGTTTTGATAGTCAGAGAAGGCCCAGAAGAAGATAACGTCCGTGGAAGTCTTCCCTGGTGTGGAAGTTACAGTGCAGTAGACTGAAGGCTGAGGAGGAAGAAGGGATACCAAGAAATAGAATTTGGACAACCCTTTCACGAAACCTGGCTGTAGAGAGAAGATAACTTGACCTATAATCAGGGGAAAATAAAAAAAATAGGAAGGAAAGTGAGTTTGTTGTTCTTGGTTTGTTTGAAAGGAAAAATTTTGGAATTTTCCCAAGTTCAGAGAGAGGAGCCAAATGAGAGCCGGGGAATGGAGATGTCTGTCACCAAGCAAGAAAGAAAGATAGGCAGACACCTATCACATGTGCTTCCGGAGGCAGCTGGAGGTCAAGAGTTAGACTGACATGATGGGAAGACAGGTTCTGAGAGGCGAAGCTCAGTGGCTGGAAAGCTGTGTTTGTTTAGTGAGGGAGGTCTAGGGGGTTGGGCAGTGGCACGCCAGGTTAGATGCACATACTACCAAGCGCAAGGACCTGGGTTTGAGCCCCTGCTCCTCACCTGCAGGGGGTCCACTTCATGAGCAGTGAAGCAGGTCTGCAGGTGTCTGTCTCTCTCTCCCTCTATCTCCCTGTCCTCTCTCAATTTTTTTGTCCTGCCTAAAACAATTTAAAAAATAAATTAAAAGTTAAATATAAAGAGAAAGAAAAGGAAAATGACCTCCGGGAGCAGTGGGTATGTTGTGCTGGCATCAAATCCCAGCAACAACCCTGGAGGCAAAAACAAACAAACAAACAACAACAACAAAGAACAGTGTGTGTGTGTGTGTGTGTGTGTGTGGGTGGGTGGGGGGGTGTCTCGAGCAGTGAAGAAGCTGAGACTTCCCTTTCAAGATAACAGGTTAACCTGCTACAATTTGGAGAATGCTGGAAGAAGACACAAGACTCCTGCATCAGAAACAAAAGACTATACTCACACAGCACTGCCAACAACCTAAGACTGATGCTGAGGTCAGTTTCCCTTACTGCCAAGTCAAGAAAGATGGGCTCAGGCTGGGGAGACAGCATAATGGCTATGCAAAAAGACTTTCATGCCCGAGGCACCAGAGTTCAATCCCCAACTCCACCATAGACTACAACTAAGCAGTGCTCTCCTCTCTCATCCTCTCTCTCTCTCTATCTCTCTTTCTCAATAAAGGAACTCATAGAATTAAAAAAAGAAGAGTGCACATGTTACCATGAATAAGACCCTGGGTTCAAGCCCCTGCTCCCCACCTGCAGGGGGGAAGCTTCATGAGTAGTAAAGCACATTTGCAGGTGACTCTGTCTCTCCCCTCTCAATTTCTCTCTGTCCTATGAAATAAAAATAGAAAGGCTAGAAAAAGGAAATAATGGTAGCTGGAAGTGGTGGATTTGTAGTGTTGGCACAGAGCCCTAGTGATAACTAACCTTGAGGCAATAAAAGAAAGAGAGAAACACACACACACACACACTCACACACACACTCACACACACACTCACACACACACACACACTCACACACACACTCACACACACACACACACACACACACTCACACACACACTCACACACACACACACACACACACACACTGGGAGAGAGAGAGAGAGCTAATGAAAGGCAGGCTCAGGTGGACGCACACACAGTGGGCTACGTTTCAGGAAAGGACTGCTGAATTTTGGGAACCCACACCTCTTATGATACACAGAAAGCTTGCCTGTTGTCAGCTTTGTGCAGATGTGCTGTCTCTGTCTTCCAAAAGGAGTCAGCAAGCCTGCCCTTTGCTCCAGGAGATACTATTTCTGTCTTTCATGATTGCTCACTGTTATAGATAGACTTGAAGAGAGGACTTGGAATAAAGGGCAGGCATCATCTCCATTCACAAAGCTACAGAGAAGTGAAGTCACACGGAGAACCATCTTCCAACAGAAGGAGTGTCCGGTAGAGAAGCCCAGCTCACAGCAGTGCCCTATACAAGAGCGACTGCTTACTGTGGCTCCCTCAAACACTGCCCTGGAGTCAGTGTCCTCACACAATGAAATGGTCATCAGTCATTTTTAAATTATCAAAAAGACACCTTCCCAAGAGGACATGAATCCTCTACACTCTTTGGGCACTGTGTCTCAAATAAGTGAGAGTTTAACCAACTGAACTGATTCCAACTCACAATCCCCGTTCCCCCTCCCCTTTTTTTTTAATGATAGAATTTGCGAAATGTGTTTCTTAAATCAACACTCTTGAATCCTGGTATTGTACAGCAAAATAGACACAGGGTTTGAACATCTGCTCTAAAGCACTGTTTTGGATTGACAATTACATACATATTTAAGTATTTGACTAATTTTCTCATGTATGAGATATTGAGATATATATATGGAGAGAGATACAGAAAGAGAGATAGAGACAGACAGAGAGAGAGAGCCTGAGTATTGCTCAGCTCTGGCTGATGGTGGTGCTATGGGTGTTGGCAGGTCAATCCATACCCCCAGCTTGTTTCTGTCTTCCCCTAGTGGGGCAGAGCTCTAAAGAGGTGAGAACTGATAGGATTAAGTTAATGGTATTTATATACTTTATTCAAGCTTGGAAGTTACTCTTTGCCCTGATCAAGCTTTTTAGTTCTATTCTCATCTCTGACACCATCTTCCCAGACAATATTTTTAGTCCACCTGCATGTTAGCTATCAATCTTAGGCAAAAATTACTAAAGTCATGGGCTCCTAGGAACATACCTAAACAGATTTCCTAGCTTCTTTCTACACTGGGATCACTGATCCCATCTGCTCTATTTCTACTTTTTAAAATATATTTATTTATTTATTTTCCCTTATGTTGCTCTTATTGTTTAATATTGTTGTGGTTATTATTGTTGCTATTGATGTCGTTGTTGTTGTATAGGATAGAGAGAAATGGAGAGAGGAGGGGAAGACAGAGGGGGAGAGAAAGACAGATACATACAGACCTCCTTTACCGGGAGAGAAAGACAGATACATACAGACCTCCTTTACCGCTTGTGAAGCAACTCCCCTGCAGGTGGGAGCCGGGGGTTTGAACCAGGATCCTTATTTCTACTTTTTGTTTCCTGTTTATGAAATACTTTGCCCTGCTTTATATCTTGCCTCCTTTCAGCCACCAAGTTGCAGATGCTACTATGATATAAATTTTTATTTTTAATGATTTGGATTTAGCAAACCCATGCTGAATTTTTTTTTTTTAATTTAGGGGAATAATGGTTTACCATCAACAGTAAAATACAGTAATTTGTACATAACCCCTTATAGGTCCTACTCTGCCATCATGTTCCAGGGCCTGAACCCTTCCCCCAACTCCAGAGTTTTTTACTTTGGTGCAATACACCAAACCCAGTCCATGTTCTGGTTAGTGTTTTCTTATTTTTCAACTTCTTTTTACTATTATTAGTGATTTAGTAATGACCAACAAGATAATGGGATAATTCATACAAGATTATGGGATATAATTCATATAATCTCCACCACCAGAGTTCCATATACCCTCCCTTCCTTTGGAAGCTTCCCTATTCTTTACCCCTCTGGAAGTATGGACCAAAGATCTCTATGGGGTGCAGAAGGTGAGAGGTCTGACTTCTGTAATTGCTCCTCTGCTGGACATGGGTGTTGTTGGGTAGATTCATACCCCCAGGATGCTGGCTTCTAAACATGACAGTGCATTCCTTTGTAAACTAAAAAACCCACTGTTTAATTACCAATTTTTTTCTCCTAGACTGAAAATGAAATAGCAGTTAATTATGTGTGAAATCCACTTTCTTCCTTGTTTGATACTGGCAGTAACACCTGCATATGCCTGCTGCTGATTCTATTTCTTTTCGTTATGATGTGTCTAGGAGAGCAATGCAGTCATCCCAGATGTTAGTTTCCGAAGTAATTTGCCTGGGTCAGCAGCTAGGGGCTGCTTATCTTGGGCCTAGTTTTCCTTTTATCAATATTTACTTTAGCATTTTGAATCTGAAGGTGGTTCTCTTGACTGAAGAAAGGAAGGGGAAAATGAAAGATACAGATGGCAGACAGAATTCTGTGCAGGACATTGGGTCCTAAAACCCAGACTGCGCCAGGCAGTGGCACACCTGGCTAAGTGCACATGGTACTGTGTGCAAGGACCTGGGTTCGAGCTCTCTCTCCCCACCTGCAGCAGGGATACTTCACGAGATGTGAAGCAGGCCTGCAGGTCCCTCCCCCCAACTTCTATCTGTCCAATCTAATAATGTATATATGATAAATGGCCAGGAAGAGCAGTGGATTCATAGGCTGCACCAAGCCCCAACTATAACCCTGAAGGAAAAAAGAAAAAGGCTCAACCAAGAACACAAAAAGAGCACTCACATGCATCTGACTAATCAGGACCACCCCCTACACACAGACAGACACACACACACACACAGACACACACAGAGACACACACACACAGACAGACACACACACACAGACAGACACACACACACAGACAGACACACACACAGAGACAGACACACACACACAGACAGACACACACACACAGACAGACTGAAAAGTGTGTCCCACGGGAGGTCACAGGTCAGCGCAGTGACACTGGCTGTGAATTGCCACCCACACTTCAGGACACGAGAGGGGGGCTTGGAGTGGGGGTTGGGGTCCGAGGTTGGAGGTGAGAGTATGTTGCAGACACCCATGCTGCAGGGCTGGGACATGGAGCCTGTGTGTAGACAACTGTGCTATAAACCATTAATCTCCAAATAAAATGGGAGTGGGGGGTTGACTATGATCTGGGAGATAGCACAGCGATCATACCAAAAATAATACAAACAAACAAACAACAACAACTAAAACACCTCCCTCCTGAGGCTTGTGAGTTCCAGGTTCAATCCCTGGAAGCATCAAAAGCCAGAACTGAGCAGTTTGAAAATAAAACTGAATGTGACTCTACTCAGCCAGGTCCTGGACAAGCTGGGCTCACACAGTTTTGCAGAACAAGTGAAGGAATGTGTGTCCACAGATTGTTTCTCACTGAGCAACATACCCAGGTGGTAAGAAACACACACTTTCTAGAACGCTTTTAACCCAGCTTATATCAATAAGGAGATTCCCGACAACTAGAGAAGGCTTGCTCTGTGTGTCAGAAACCATCCTGCACTCTTCTCAGGAGCCAACTCATACAATCTTCCCTGAAATCTAACAAGAAAGAAGTCTTCACGGTTTCCATGTCCCAGAGGAGGAACCTGGGCCATGCAGACAAAAGACTTACACAACCCTACCAAGCACTCGCTGTCAGAATGGAAAGGAACCCATCCAGTCCCAGCATCCACGGTCTCTACCACTGTGTGTTTCTACCCCGGTGAAGGCTTCTCTGTGAAGTTAGAGTTTTCACAGAATTCTAGTTGAGTAAGGACGATAGAGATCATTAGCTGTCACAGACTGCAAAGTTCAACCCCAAGGGGGTGGTGTGTCTTCCCCACAGGCTTAGAGTTCATGAAGCCATATGAAGTGTCGGGGGCTGGGTGATGGCTCACCAGTGAGAGTGCATACCTTGCCACGTGACTGACCCAAGCGTGAGCCCCAAGTCCCCATGTGAGGGTGGCTGCCTGGAGGCTTCGTGAGTGATGGAGCACTGCTGTAGGTGCCTCTTGGGTTATGCTGGGCCTCCCTGCCTGCACTACGAATCCACTGCTCCTGCGACCATCTTTTTTTTTCTCTACTGTTGTTGTTATTGATGTTGTTGTTGCTGTTTTTTTTTAAATCTTTTTATTTATTGGATAGAGACAGCCAAAAATTGAGAGGGGAGGGGGAGATGGGAAGGGGGAGAGACAGAGAGACACTTGCAGCCTTGCTTCACCACTCATGAAGCTTTCCCCCTGCAGGTGGGGACTAGGGGCTTGAACCCGGGTCCTTGTGCACTATAATGTGTGCACTCTACCAGGTGTGCCACTGCCTGGCCCCAGCTGTTGCTGTTGTTGGTAGATAGGACTGAGAAAAATTGAGATAGGAAAGGAAGATAGAGAGGGGAGAAAGACACCTGCAGTCCTGTTTCATCACTTGTGAAGCGACGCCCCCTGCAGGTGGGGAGCCAGGGGCTCAAACCAGGAACCCTTGCGTAAGTCCTAGCACTTCATACTATGTACGCTTAACCCAGTGCGCCAACGCCTGACCCCTACTTCTTTATTTGTGACACTATACTAGCTCCAATGAGCAGGCAGAGCACAGCAACGCTCACGTACTGAAGTTTTAAAAGTTATCACTCAGCACTGTATTATTGATATTTAATCTTATGAACAACCACCACCACGACCACAAAGACATACAGTGAAGTTAGAACAGAGTCTCTACGACTTGGTTTAGAAGAATTCACATCTTGAAATAGGTACCACTTCTCTTCCTCACAAAAGGCTCATGAATTTCCATCGAGTTGTGGGAGAGCATCTTTGGAAAGGTGTGCAAAGGTGGGGTAGGAGAGTGGGGCTCCAGCAAGGACAAGACAGAGAAGCCAGTTGCAGTGGTCTGCAGGAGAGCTGACAGGGCTTTTGTTTTTCTGCCACCAGAGAGTTACTACTGGAGCTTGGTGCCTGCACTATGAATCCACTACTTCCAGTGGCCTTCCTCTTCTTTCTTTCTTTCTTTCTTTCTTTCTTTCTTTCTTTCTTTCTTCCTTTCTTTCTTTCTTTCTTTCTTTCTGAAAAGGAAAGGGGAGATAGAGAAGAAGACAGAAAGAAAGACACCTGCAGACCTGTCTCACTGCTTGTGAAGCTTCCCCCCTGCAGGTGGGGAGCAGGGGCTTAAACTGAGATAATGTGTGCATTCAACCAGTGCACCACCACCTAGCTCCTGAAGGAGGAGCTTTTAATGCAGATGCCAAGTGCTTAACTTCTAGAATTATCAGAAGTCAATTTTCTTTTAAGCAGGATATTCACAATAAAGACTAAACTGAAAATGATATGGGAGTTTATCCCAGACCCTTTCCCAGAACAAGTGACAACAAAAGCCAGACCCCAAGTCTGCACATATGGGGTGATGGGGGTACAGCTCCTCTGCTCCCCCTGCGTGTGCCTAAGAGTCAACATACAGACCTGGTGGCCACAATCATTACCGAGCAGAGAGATGGACAAAGTGCACGGAGACAGCTGCATGGCACTTGTCTTGGCTCATCTCTCAAAGGCCTGATTTCCTTTGACTTTGATCTTATTCCTTGGCCACAGCCATTCCCACGACTTAGAAAAGGGTCCTTGAACTTGTGACTCAGAGAGGTGTCTCTCAGGAGAATGAGGTGGGTCAGCCACCTGCACTAATAAACATCGTGAGAGCATCAGGAACCCCAAATCCTCCTCATGCTGATTGCGTCAGCCTTTTTCTTTTTCCTTTAGTTATGACACACACACGCACACACACAGAGGACACATACCAGGGAATCACTCTGGTATATTCATGCCAGGGAATCACTCTGGTATATTCATGCCAGGGATAAAATTCAGGGTCTCATGCTTTTAAGCCCAAAGCTCTAGCCACTGCACCTAATGTTTCTGTGAAGACTCTTCCCCACACAGTTACATCTACTCAGATGCTCTTGGGTGTTGCCACTGAGGCATGTTAAGGTGATTTTACACAGAAATGGCTGTGTGTACTGACTTTAGGGATTTCTCTCAGTGTTCTCTGCTAACCACTTCAATATTTCAGAATTAAACAGCACCAGAGATCAAGAAATGATCATTTGGTAAATTGCACCAATTGAACTAAGAGTCTTTAAGGAAATTAAAAAAAAAAAATCTATGTCAACATAATTTTTCTAGTTCCCCAGTAGAGGGCAACTTCTACACACTTTGACAGTTGGTAAAAAGGAAAGGGGGGGTGGGGAGAAAAGGTTAGGCACATTGCATCTGTAAGAACTGATAAAATAAAATAACACAGCTGATGCTTATGATTAGATTTTCACTAATAGCTATAAAATGCCATGAAATTTGAAATATGGAGTTAGGGATTGAGTATATATAATGCAGAGTAATTAGCATTGTATAATCAAAACAAATGCTATTGCAAAAACTTTAAAAGTAGTAACCACCTAGGAGTCTATAGAAATACCAATCATTGAGCCATTCAAAGCAGGTGAGGAGCGCTCTGTTTCACAGGAAACACTGAGTGAATGTGAGTGCAGGAATTCTTATGAAGAAAGAGTAAAAGGGGAGGGGGCATAACAGACATCTCCCAGCATAATTAGCTGACTTGTAAACTTTGAGAACAATTGACCAGTGGTCACATTCTAAAGGACAGCAGATACGAATATAACTGTATATCTATATGCAACAGAGTAAACTTCTACTAGGACACATCTCCCATTGTACAGATTTGGACACTGTACTACCATCCCAGTTAGCCACTCGTCTAGTACATTTTTATTGGGCACTTACTATGTGCCAGACACTACCCTAGAACTCAGAGATACAATGCAACTAATCTGACAAAATCCCCAGCCTTCTTGGAGACTACACTCCCCTAATTAAAAAAAAAAAAAATAATGATGATGCATTATAAAGCCTTCTGAGGATCTGAGGAGGTAACACTGCAAGAGAGATGCTTACTGTGTGTCCGAGCTCTGGTTTCAGTTAGGCTTTGCTATTTTTAAGACAGGGAAATAGTACAAGAAAAACAAAGTTTTAAATCTTAATATCCAGAGTCACTGTTAAACTTAAGCCATGTAATATATGAATTTAATTGTATAGAAATCTGTAAACATTGCAAAATAGGAAGTGGAATTTCCTAGCAACCCATTCTTCCAAGAGACCATAGCAATTTTTTAAGCCTCTTTTCCAGAAAAAGAAATTAAATAGTTGTAATCACCCATCTCTCTGGTCACCTACCTATGCACCCAGCCTTATTAATCAAACATAGACAGCTTTTCCTTAAAATGATGACAAATACAGTATCCTTACTGGTATTTCTAGCTCTATGTCCCCTCACTTTACTGTTCTTATTGCAGCATTTTTTTTTTTTAATAAAAGGACATTTAAACATAACTCATCCTTTGATGTGTCCCATTTAATTTCTTAGTGTGGAAGCTTTGTATACTACTTCATTTCTAAACACTGCAATGGTTTGATTTTTAAAAAGGGTTATGTTATCTGGTGTGAAACTGGCTAAGAGTTGTGTCATCTCCTGTTACTAGTGTAGTTTACTTGGTGAAAACTGGTAGTCTGTCTTTAATTAATTATAGACTGGCAGATATCAAAATGAAAGGAATCAACATCCATGTTAGATTAAAAGAATTTACCAGTAACTTCATTCAATCACATATCATATGACAATCTTATAAATAGTAGTTGGTTAGGAATTAGAAATACTACAAAATTTCAAGAATAACTCTTTTTTTTTATTTCCTCCATGGTTATTGATGGGCTTGGTGCCTGCACCATGAATCCACTGCTCCTGGAGGTCTCCCCCCCCTTTTGTTGCCCTTGTTGTTGTAGCCTCGTTGTGTTTATTATTATTGCCATTGTTGATGTTGTTCGTTGTTGGATAGGACAGAGAGAAATGGAGAGAGGAGGGGAAGACAGAGGGGGAGAGAAAGATAGACACCTGCAGACCTGCTTCACTGCCTGTGAAGCGACTCCCCTGCAGGTGGGGAGCCAGGGGCTGCGCTTTGCACCACATGCGCTTAACCCACTGCGCCACCGCCCGACCCCCCAAGAATAACTCTTATACGATCATCATTTTATGAGTTTCACTTAAAGTTCTCAATAACATGTTGAATTATTTAATCTCATGTGTTAATATTGCTTAAGACATCATATATTTATTTCAGTGTCATATTTGGTGTTAGCATGTAATCATTAAGAATTTTTAAATTTGCAAGCATATGCAAAATAAAAATGAGGACACTAGGTGGTGCTGTGGGACCTTGCAGATACCCCAAGGCTGCAAAGTTCCACACTTGATAAATTACTCATGGCTGATTTCAGGTATTCAGATGTGTGTTAAATATTTTTTCTAGATAGGCTAAATGAAATAATGAAATAATGAAAATAACATAATGCAAAATTGAAATTTAGATAGGTGAGCTTTTTCAAGAAGTTCTTTTATAATTATGTACCCTGACTCCTATGTTAAGGCTACTAAAAACATCTTCATTTCATAAACCCCATTTTCAAGGCAAATTGCCTCAGCTAGTCATTATTGTTCATTTGTCTTTAAAGCCATTTTCTCATGTTTATGGGCAAAGATGTCAGTGATTACACATCTTGCCCAATAGCTTTCTATTAAACTATTTCTGATACCACAGTATACAGTATAGCCTTCTTGGGCTCCTTTTTTTTTTTTTTCTATACTCCCTAAATGCAACTTTTTCTCCCCCTTCCCCTCCCCTCCTCCTTTTCTTTTGTAGAGCTGTTATTCACTTTCTGACAGAACCCAGAATAACAATATGCATGAATCATGGCACATATAAGATAAGAAGAGTAGGGACAATCTAGGGAGAAAAAAAGTGCATGTTCACATTCAGATGAACAACAAAACTAACACACAGCACTGTGTGGGCCAAAGAATGCCTATCTGTGGTCTGTACGTGGCCTGTGGGTCACTCACTTGTGACCTCTGATCAAGCCTACCAGTTAGTTACCTCTGAGTGACATATTTTAAAAGAAAGCCTGAGAGTTTTCATTCAAATGGAGGAGTGCAAAGGATGTTTCAGCTTCCTTCCAGAATTTTGTTTTAAATCATCTAAGTGGATCTCTCTGAAAGAATCAAAATGAGCAATGGATTCAGGAGATGAAAGATAGCAGCCAAGAGCATATTCCTTCTCTACCATGAGCTTCTAGTTCAGAGAAAAGCAGCGGCACCTTACCTTCCTCCCATCAGTATGAGCACCCGCTTCTATGACAGTGAGAGGAGGGAAATTAAGCCTTTAACATTCAATGGATAGATATGTGAGTGTATGATCAGCATAAATGCAAAACCAGCAGAATATTAAAGGTCTAAGAGGAATGAAAATTAGCAAATGCAATGAAACTCATCTAGAGGAATCTCAGTGTTTGGGGTTTGCATTAAGAGATGCCACAATTGTTTCTAAATGATACATCCTTCCATATATTTTTGGCTGTCTCTAGAAAGAGCTTGCATGCTGAGAAGACAGAGAGAAATAAAATCATGTCATTTCTGAACTGGAAGAAAGTACAGAGTGAAACCATCCTTCCATTCCTTCAGCTGCAACTCACACATGAGTTCTTAAAAGGTAAACACAGTGACACTGAGGCCCTCTGGGCAGCGAGTGTCACAGAAGCTAAGTGACCTGGTGCACGTGGGAATCCCAAATAACTCTGCACAAGGAACCAGCCTCCCTCCAGTAGCCAAGGAGAAAAGAAAGAAAGGAAATACCAAGTCTGGGGATTTCAAATATGGTCTAAACACCTGCCTGAGTTTCTACTAGTGCAAATACCCATTCAGAATTCTCACAGGACTTCATGACTCAGAGAAATGATGAGAGGCAGAGACAGGTCGGCCACACCACTTGGATTCTTTTGGTTCGCTTTGTTGGCTGTTCAAGGTATCCTCTCAGATGAATCTTTTCATCTCATAATTACCTTGTTTCCTAAATTCCATGCTTTCCTTAAAAGAGCAGTTCTTAGGGTGCAGTCAGGGTCCATCGGGCCTCTGAGATTATTTTAGCAGTTTAGTAAAGTAAGAACTGCTTCCTCGATAATACTAAGACACTGCTTGTCCCCTCCACCCCCAGTCTTCTGAGAATTGTAGGGTGGTACTGTCCAGAGGCTACATGGTAGGTGATATTGAAACAGATTTATCTGCAGAAATAGAAATGTGGGGCTGGGTGGTGGTTGAGTGCACATGTTATAATGCACAAGGACCTGGGCTCGAGCCCCCGATCCCCAACTGTAGGGGGAACGCTTTGTGAATCAGTGAATCAGTGCTGCAGGTGTCTCTCTGTCTCTCTCCCTCTGTAACACCCCCTTCCTTCTCAATTTCTGGCTGTCTCTATCCAATAAATAAATAAAGATTAAAGAAAGAAAAAGAAAGAAAGAAAGAAAGAAGGAAGGAAGGAAATAGAATTGCAACTCCAGCTATCTTATGTGTAGCCAGACATTCAAGAAATTTGTAGAATGTCAAACAAAGGCACTCTTCTCACTGGGTTTTGCTTTTAGGAAATACTGTTGTTGTTTTTTTTCCATAAAAAACAATGTCCTGGGGTTTGTCCTTTTTAATGAATTAATGACTTTCCTGCTTTAATTCCAAATATGGCAAGTATAGACATAACTGCCATAGGTAAAAGCTCTCGTGCTCTCCCAACAAATGCGATAAAGCAAAGGAGTCCACAATGCCTGAGTCCAGTGTTCAGAGATAAGCTGCTCAAATCTTAGTCCATAGCAATTCCGTGAGTGTGCTTTCTGCTTCTTCTTCTTCTTCTTCTAGCGTTTGCCCTTCTTCCGTAGCCAGTCAACAGCGTCAGGTTGAGCCTGATGTCAAGTTTCGAGACCTCCTTTGAATCTGGAGAGGTGGCCTGCTAAGCTGCTTTCTGCTAAGGACAGAGGTCTGAAACGCCAGCCAGACAGAGACTTTCTCAGGAGCAGGAGGAAAGGCTGAGCCTTTTGGAGCAAGGATTCCTTCACAGGCAGGATGGACCCGTTTCTTGCAGTGGGGTTTAAGCCCACAGGACTGAGTGAAATGGCCAGGTACAAAGGCCGACAGTCTAGACAGTGAAAGAGTGGTGCTGAGAGGAAAAGAAAGACGGGGTATGGCGAGAGAGACAGACCGTCATTCTCAAGACAGAATCTCACACACCCCTCATGCAGATAGCCGACTTGAGTCTTCCCACCTTTTGGCAAATCAAAGAAACAAAAAGGGCAATTCAACCAAGGGTGCTTCCAGAAGTGAAACTTGGAATGCTAACTGCTCAGAACTAAAACTCCTTTTTAAAATTTGCTGGGTTTGTTTGTTTACCAGCATGTTAGCAAAACCAAAACCAAACCTGACCAGGCCTGCAAAGTTGAGAGCTAGTTGAAGGTGGGGGGCAGGGCAATGGAGTTACGGTGTTAAGACTACAAATTGTGTTATTATTGGCAAGTGCTTGGCTCTCTGAAGTGTATTTGTTTCTGTAGAAAAGTGAACTCCTTCTGGGATTTTCGCTGTTCAGCTGAGCAGTTTCTGTGCAAAATGCTGCAGCCCCTCACGCCCTGGGAACATACATGGAAACGTATAGGGCTTGTGCCACTGCTGTCGGCCAGGTCCACCCGAGATCATCAACTATGTGTAGAAGCGGACAGTGACAGCAGTAGCCACTGTCATGGGACCATTGGGGGTGGGGGGTATTCCTAAGAGGAACAAAAACACTGGATTGTGTCTTCATTTAGAAAACTCAGCCAAGGTGGAGAGAAGAAGGTATTTGAAAGCAAAGATGGGCAATCCTCAACCTAATCAAATTTCTTGGAGTAAGAAAAATGTTTTTTTTTTAAGTGTTTGAAACGATACCCAAATTAGAATAAGGGGAGAACCTCAGAAAGAGACCTTGGCTTGTCACCTCCGGTGCATTTAGGAATGTAAACCCTTCCCTTCTGCAGCTGAAATGGGAGGAATAGCTAAGCAGGGCGACCAAACACTAACTCCTCTGAAGCAAATTCAGCAATGTCCCTGTGTGCGGCCAGGAAGAATCACCACACTGGAAGTAAAAAAATCTTTCACAAGGCAGGCTTCGGGTGTGCATTCTCATCTTAAATGAACATGGTGTGTGTCTTAAATGAACATGGTGTGTGTCTATTCTCGTCTTAAATGAACATGGTGTGTGTCCCTTCGCTTCCCTTCCCTTCCCTTCCCTCCCCTCCCCTCTACCAGCCGGGGAGCACAAGGAGCATGAATTGCCAGGAAGAAAGTGCAATCTCTGGGATCTTATGGAATTCTCCCTATTATGCTAAACACAACAGAAGCTTTCGCTGGGATTTCAATGAACCCACTTGTACACGTTGCTGTGTAAGTTTAGTTATTCTCCTTCCTCTGGTGGCTAGCCGGGCTCACAGCTGGTGCTTGTATTTAAAACATGAAAAAGAACTCAAGAGCTCTCTCTCTCTCTCTCTCTCTCTCTCAGTGCCTACATAGATGCGGTCGGGAATATTTGAAAAAATGATTTGCTTTAAGTAAAATTACTTTATTTCCTTTCCTGTAAGGGACCTGACTAGCTTCTCAATAATGAAGAGTGAGAGTTGGGCTTTTGGAAAGCATCCAGATTTCTTCTGTAGGAAACCGCAGTGCAAACAACCTATTACTTCAATGTATGTAAAATTTATCACGTGCTAACATGTGTTTCCTCTTTTTTTTTTTGAAACTTTTGGAGGGGAATTATTAGTGCCTAGCTTTTATAAAATAATTTAGTTGATATGCAAATATGGTGAGGTAGCCACCTAGAGATACCCTAATTTTTCTATTTCTTTAAAAAGGGTACAACAGTCTTATTTTGTCATGGCTAAGCAGGTTAAATCACACTTCATGTTATCCAGCCAAGTTCTGTGAAACTGAATGCACATTTTCAAACAAATGCTAGAGGGCTAAGGAGACAGCATAACAGTTATACAAAAGGACTGTCATGCTTGAGGCCCCAAGGTCCCACGTTCAATTCTGAACACCACCATAAGCCAGAACTGAGCAGTGCTCTGGTTAAATAAGTGAATACATACATACATAAAAATTAATGCTAGAACATTAGGGAATACCTGAAAAAGATGAGAAGCCAATCAATTTCCATATTTCTTAGGTATAAAAGTAATAATCACTGATCACTCATAGAAACTTAGCCAAAAAGTGCCCTCCAAATGCTGAAAAGCCTCCATGCTTCGTCCACGTCCACCCCGCCAGGATACCCCTACACTCGCTTTCTCTCTGTAGGCTCATTTTTCTTACCTTGAACGTCATCAACAAGGAATCACACACCTGACTTGTGTGTCTGGCACCACTCATTCATCATATGCCTGTGAGAGCTAGCCAAGCGGTGGGGTGGGGCAGTAGTTCACCTGCTCCATTCATATTTTGGTTTCAACTGGGGGACTACATCATGACTTACTCATTTCTCTTAAAATGCCCCCTCACACATGGAAACATAGACTACACTGACCCCAGACTATTTGTGTCCGAATTCTAGTTGCACCAGAGTTTATGACTGTGGCTAACAATTGCAGCCTTATGTAGCATGGTATTTTAACCAGTAAAATGGAGCTAAGAACTGTGCCTACTTCACAGCGTTCATAAAAGGATCAGCTGAGTTACTATAAAGTATTAGGGAGGTGTATGATCCAGAGAAAACTCAGTAATACTCTGATGTCACTATTTATACTACTATTATTACAACAACTACTGCTACTGCTATGGAAACAAATCCATTTCTCTTTTTGAAATTTTTTTTTCTTTTTGCCTCCAGGGTTATCGTTGGGGCTTGGTGCCTTCACTACAAATCCATTGCTCCTGGAGGCCATTCTTCATTTTGTTGCCCTTACTATTGCCCTTGTTGTTGTGTTTATTGTTGCCATTGCTGCTGTTGTTGTTGGATAGGACAGAGAGAAATTGAGAGAGGAGGAGAAGACAGAAGAGGAGAGACAGACACCTGCAGACCTGGCTCCTGGTCTCTGTCTCTCTATCACATCTATCTTAAAGGGGGGGGGGGGAGTATGGCTGGGCTGTAGTGCACCAGGCTAAGTGCACATGGTGTGAAGCTCAAGGACCGGAGTAGGGATCCTAGTTCAAACCCCCCAACTCCCCACCGGCAGGAAGGGTCGCTTCACAAGTGGTGAAGCAAGTCTGCAGGTGACTGTCTTTCTCTCCCCCTCTCGATTTCTTTCTGTCCTATCCAATAACAATAACAACAACAACGATGATGATAAACAAGGGCAACAAAAGAGAAAAATAAATTTAAAAATTTAAAAAGAGAGAGAGAGACAGAGACAACAGCGCCAAAGCTTGGGGACAGAGCTCAAAGCTAGGTCATGCAATGCCAAAGCACACACTCCAAGGGAGCTATTTTACCAGCTCTGGAAATTCTTAAAAGCAAATGCAACAGTTAACCTTTTATAGTTTGGTAGATTGAAAGATTACAGCCTAAAAAAAAAAAAGAAAAGAGAATGCATTGCCAGCCAAATATTTTTTTTTATAGGTAGGTCAAAGGTTCACTATTTATTTCAAGCTAAGTCAAAGCTGTATTTTGTAGGGCAGTTGGAAGAATGGATTTGGAAGGCTTTGGAAGAACTGTTTGGATGGAGCCAATTAAAATGGGGCTGCCAGAGCAAACGCACAAAGAGGATTATCTCTCTAATTCCTACTTACTTTCCCAAGATTCTGACAAGTACATAGTTTAAGGGGGGGGGGAGACCCCAATGCCCAGCGGGTGCCTTTTCCACATTTTCCGTTTCCTTTTTAAACTGTATTTTAATTGCCATGGATTCAGTGAGGTGGGCCCTCTGAGCATGACAATCCTAGGAGGAAACTGAAGTCAGGAAATACACTACTGAGCAAACGCACAGTTAGAACCTGTAGCTTCCAGCCTGGTGGTGACTCAACTGGTTGAGCACACATACACGAGGACCCAGGTTCAAGCCCCTGGTCCCCACTTGCAGGGAGGAAGCTTCACAGTGATGATGCAGTGCTGTAGGTGTCTCTCCCCCTCTCTATATTCCCCTTCCTCTCAATTTCCAGCTGCTTCTATCAAATAAATAAAGACAATTTAAAAAAAAAAAAGAATCTGTAATTCTAATTCTTGTTATTGTATATGAAGATCACATTATTGTAGCTTAAGAGTCATGGGGGCTGGGCAGTGGCATAGTGGGTTAAGTGCACATGGCGCAAAGCTCAAGGACTGGTGTAAAGATCCTGGTTCGAGCCCCCAGCTCCCCACCTGCAGGAGGGTTGCTTCAAAAGCAGTGAAGCAGGTCTGCAAGTGTCTATCTTTCTCTCCTTTCTCGATTTCTCTCTGTCCTATCCAACAACAACAACAGCAATAACAACAAGGGCAACAAAATGGGAAAAATGGCCTCCAGGAGCAGTGGATTCATAGTGCAGGCATCGAGCCCCAGTGATAAGCCTGGAGGCAAAAAAAAAAAAAAAGAGTAAGAATAGAAAGGCTTGGGTGGGGGAAGATAGCATAATGGTTATGCAAAGAGACTCTCATTCCAGAGGCTCCAAAGTCCCAGGTTCAATCCCTCACAATAATAAGCCAGAGCTGAGTCAATGAGGCTCCTAGTTTGATTCCCTGTACTACATGGACAGCAGTTGTGTTTTGGCTTCTCAGTCTCATCAAATAAATGATAATAACAAACACTGAAACCTGGATACCTAGAGAGAGCTCCGCAGGTTAAGTCATGCTCCTTGCCATGCATATGGCCTCCATTCAAGACCCAAAGACATGGGAGTATGATGGCATTGGGGGAAGCCTAAGAGCTGTGGTGTTTCTCCCTCTTTGTCTCTCCCTAACTCTATCTGAAATGCATGAGAAAGGGGGTTCAGAAGCAGCAGAACTGCACAGGTGTAAAGACTCCGAAACCTTGGCAGAAAACAAAAACTTAAGAAAAATTAAGAGTTTATAGAGTTGTAAGTTACACCATCATATTAAATTTGGGCTTAGAAGCCTAGTAATCAGACCTTTCTTAATACTGATGGGCAACACTTCAAAATAATTACACCTGAGTGGTAAAGAAAGAGGGGCTGCCGAGCTGTCAATAGTTGAGAGTTCTACTCACAGATTTTAACATGAATCGCCAGTGTTTTTCAGCCTTCAGCAGTTTTATTCAGAAGCAGCAAAGTTTTGGGCCCTAGAATTTTGGAGTTTGGCAGGTCTGTTTTAACTTTGGCTGTATTTCCTGTCAGCTGTGAGGATATGGACAAGTTATCATCCCTGTGTCCTCTTCAGTAATTAATGCTCCTTCAGCATTGCAACGGGTGCCATATCTGGTGCACTACCAACCAGTCCCCAAATGTCCTGTGCTATATATTAAGGTAGTATATTAAGAGATATACCCTTTAATAAAACATTAAGCATTTCTTAAGCAGAATGTATTAGTATTTATAGTTTTTGAGAGAAATAAAGTACAGAAATAGTCCATATTCCTAGAGGGTTAAAGAATTGGAAAGCTATCAGGGGAGATGGTGGGATATGGAGTTCTGGTGGTGGGAACTGTACACTTCTTATCCTATGGTCTTGTCAGTGTTTCCATTTTAAAAGTAAAAATTTAAAAAATAAACATTGAAAATCAAAATGCCAGAGCTGCAGTGAAAGAAAGGTTCTTCTTCACTCTGCTATGTGGGTGGTAGTAGCTGGCTAAAGAACTCATTGTTTGAACAAACACCTAATTATTTCACTCATATGGGATATATAGAGAAAACAAAGAGATGGACCTTAATAAGCTATAAGGCCGACTAAGTGCTCAGTAGAAGGGAAGGGGGTAGGTGTAAATCAGGACAAAGAAGATAGGCATGTTGAATTTCAATGATGCAAAGCTGAAACTCTTAGAATGCTTTAATGCAGTGCTACTTCTATTAAAATAAGAAATTTCTCGATGGGGTTTACTGGTAACAGTATTTATATACTTTCCCCATATTTGGGAGCTACTCTTTTCCCCGACCCAGCTTTCTACTCTCAATTCCAACTCTGACACCATCTACCCAGACAATACCTTTATACCACCTGCATATTAGCTGTCAGGCTCAGATAAAAATTAGTAAAGTTGTGGGCCCCTTGGAATAGACCTAAAATAGACTTCCTAGCTTCTTCTAACATAAAGACCCCAAATCTCACCTGCTATATTCTTACCTTTATGCTCCTGATTATTAAGCAATTTGTTCTGCTTTATATCTAAATACTTTTTAGCCACCAAGTTGCAGATGGTACCATGATGTCAACCTGACTTCCCTGGGCAGACAACCTCACCAATGTGTCCTGGAACCTCACCACCCCAGAGCCCTTCCCCACTAGGGAAAGATAGAAACAGGCCGGGGGTATGGATCCACCTGCCAATGCCCATGTCAGACCTCCCACCTTCTGTGCTCCATAAAGATCTTTGGTCCCTACTCCCAGAGGGATAAAGAATGGAGAAGCTTCCAATGGAGGGCATGGGATACAGAGCTCTGGTGGTGGGAACTGTGTGGAATCAAACCCCTCTTACTTCACAATCTTGTTGATCACTATTAAATCACTAATAAAAAAAAGAATATTCAAATTAAAAAAGCAATTTCTGGCTTGAATTCAACATTCATAGTTCTCTGTATTTCCTAGTTCTTCAAACTCTTCTGTCCAGCCTACATTATCAGTTGTGTCTAATTCACAAATATGTCCAAAATGGCATCATGCCGATCAACATTGAAAACAAAACAAAAAATAGGTGGACAAGATAGCTCCCATGAATAATGTGTTTGCTTGGTCATGGACACAACTGAGGTTCAAGTTAGGCTCCCACAGCACTGAAGGAAGCTTTGGGGGTCATAGGGTCTTTCTCTCCATCTCTTTGTCTGAAAAAAATCCACCTGCAGCAGTGAAGCCCCAGCAGCAACAACAGCAACACAAAACGTCAATAACACAACACAAAACATAACTACACCTTCCTTGATGGAAGAATCTAGACAAGTCACAAAAGACAATGAAACATAGTCAAGCCCTCTAAACTCCAGACCCTGGGCAGGGGGGTAGATAGCATAATGATTATGCAAAATGACTCTCATGCCTGAGGCTGGCTCCAAAGTCTTAGGTTCAACATTCCCTGCACCAGAGCTGAACAGTACTCCAGTAAAAAAAAAAAAAAAAATCTGACCTTCTGCTTGGCGTTAAGAACTTGGCCCAATTTTTGGAAAGCTCTAGAGTATCCATCCAGGCAGGCACAGTTCTGCTGTTCATGAGGAGAACTTCTGGCCTCCTTTCTCATTCAACATTTTCCAAGGTGGCCAGCATTTCTCTGGAGCCCCTCAGGTCAGCATCACCAAGACATCAGAGATGGCACCTGCTTTTTCAAAAAAAAAATGGTGGACCCTAAGCAGGATCTAACACTAGTGGAAAGCCCTGGTGCAAGAAGAGAAATCAGCCCTTTCAGTCACAGCTGAGCTCCCGAAGGCAAGCTACAGGTAGCACAGAGCATGAGGGAATCTGGCTCCAGGAAGTGGCCAGGTGTTGACAGCTGCAAAAGAGTTTGAAGGTTGATGGTACAAATGTCCTGCCAATGGCAGCATTACAGGGAGCTTTACTTCCCAGAACTGGCCCCAAGTCTCTGAAACTGTTGACAACCGACAAAGTGAAAGTAACTCTCTGTTGGTCTTGACATTAAATCAGTAAGTTATTACTTTTTCATTGGTAGTAACCCTGCACTGACTTAATTGCAAAAAATGAATGATCAATTATCCATCCCAGCACTTTAAAGAAGACTGAGTGAGAGACCATAAAGGGTGGCTTGTACCCCTTTTTTCTATCTTGACTAAATTCTCTAGCTACTAAGTAGGCGTTGTGTAACTGTTTTATCAAGTGTAAATTCAATTTCTGAGGAGGAATTCCATGAATGAAAAAATGTCCCGAAAATGTAAGCATTCAAAACAATTGTGAATGAGAAGTCCTCCCAGTATCCAGCACCCCTTGGGAGAAGAGAGACTGCAGTCTGCAAAATTACTTTCATGGGTAACAAGTGGCATTCTAGGGCTGTGGAGCTTTTCCTTGGCGTCTCAGACTTAAGTGCATAATGAAAAGTTACCAGAAAGAAGCCCAGATTGTGTTACTCGTTGCTTTTTCGTGAATATCTGTCAGTGGCATTTATCCTGCTACTTAGTAGCCCAACCTTGACTTTGGCTTACACTACTCATAATTAATATCACCAGAAGGAGGACCTGAGTCTGAAGACTCTAGAGGGCAGCCACGTGGAGTTCAAATCCTGCTCTCACACTTGCTATCTCTGTGAACCTACACTTATTCTCTCAGTTCTCTGGACCTCAGTTTCCTTGGCTGTAGGGGAATAACCACAGTGCCTACATACCTTAGATTTACAAGAAAGATTCAGTAAATGTATACAGGCTAATGCACTGCACAGGGCTTGACATTCAGCAAGTGTTCAGAAAATGATGGTGAACATTATTATGAATCTTTTGGACAAATGTAGTTAAAGCTTCATTTCTAAACACCAGTTATGCAGGCAAGTAGAGAAGAAAACTGGTCAGGGAGATAAGTCTCTCCTTTTCTGTATATGTCTTTGCCAGTTATACTGACAGGTTCATTCTACCATCTCAAATGATGTTTCTATGAACATTTGTTTGTGATCTGTATGATGAATGGGAGGACCTTCCAGTCAACACATGAGGCTTATCCCTAATGTCTGACTACTAATAAAACATAAAATGAGGGAGTCAGCGGTAGTGCAGCGGGTTAAGCTCAGGTGGAGCAAAGCGCAAGGACCAGCGTAAGGATCCTGGTTTGAGCCCCCAGCTCCCCACCTGCAGGGGAGTCGCTTCACAGGTGGTGAAGCAGGTCTGCAGGTGTCTATTTTTCTCCCCCCCCCTCTTTCCCTCCTCTCTCCATTTCTCTCTGTCCTATCCAACAAAGACGACATCAATAACAATAACAATCCTAACTACAACAATAAAACAACAAGGGCAACAAAACATAAAATTAGTGCAAATAGAGGAATCATCTCTGCTATTATAGTGCATGACTTATTCTATATCATAGCCAAGGACTCCTAATATTAACATATGTTACAGCAATCAATCATATTCAGTTCAGACTTTCAAATATTTGTGAAACACTGACTGGTATTGCTAAGCATACAGCTTAATTGTATGGACTGCTGATATAGACAAGAATGCCGCTAGCGGGTACCCAAAACTGCTTGGTCAGCAGTGCTGGGTCTGAAAATCAAGAAGCTGGAACCATGAAGAAAAAGAGTCACAGCCACCATTTAAACAAGGCAAAAATACCAAAAAGAATTTGCAAAACTACTTTCTTCACCCATTTAAAAAATGTGTTAGAATATATATAAATACATACACACACAAAGAAAATCATAGAAACCCAAAAGCAAAAAAAAAAAAAAAAACAATTAAAATAAAGTCACAGGGCCTGGTAGAGAATCACTGCTGGCAGTTATCTGATCTAATCTGGTTAATACTTCTAGTCAGTCAAATTAACACCATTTTCCACTGGAGGCTCACAGTGACAAAATGCATCCTCTAAAGAAGCTTATTCCCAAAATCATTCCACTTAGACGTCAGACAGCTTGGCCATTTTCTTCTAGACCTAAGTGAAAAAAAAAAAATCACTCCAAGGAAATAATAATAACCATAAGCGACTATACATTCACATCGGATCATCTTTCCCCTCCACGATTTCCCCTTCAAAGTCCTTGGCTAGAAACCAGGCCATTTATCGCTCCATTTGTATCAACACATAAGCTTTTATTTCTTATCGGGCTGCCTATTCGGATCATGTCTCCACCATGCTATTGATTGAAAGGAGCTCGTGCAAGGCTGTACCAGCTTATATTCCTAAAGGGAGTCCCCCAAGCAGATTGGTGAGGAACTTAAGGTCAAGTCAGAGTGTCTGCACATTAAAACTGCAGGACACAGAGAGAAAGAGCAGACTCTCAAGTGTGCAAAGCAAATACCACAAATACCAGTATTGAGCCTTCTTCCTTCCACCCCACCTCTCAGCTCAGAGGTGCCTGTCATGGGAGAAGAAATGCCTTTGGAGAGAAAACATTTATTTTAAAACATTCTCCTTACATGCCCGATCTTTTCTAATTTCTTGTTTGTTTTTTTCACATTGTTACCATAAAGAGGGAAATCATGGGCAAATTAATTCACTGAACCTGATAATGGCTGAGAGTGAGAACATATAAGCACCCTGCCAGGTTGGTATGGCATTCTCCAGGTGGCTTGTCAGACAGTCTGCACCCTTTAAAGAAGGAGTAAGTAAGTAATCATAGTTACCAACTGTTACCAATTGTGTACTTCCCACTATAAGAACTCCCCAAAAAAGAATCTCCCAGACTTAGTTTACTGGAAGAGCTTCAATATCCATTTATTAAACACTTACAGAGCAAATAGTATATAGCCAATGACTTTATAGGGCAAGAGTTTTAAAGATGGATAGAACACACTTGCCTTCTGTGAATTAACAATTCATTATCTTCCAGCATGACATGTCATGACATAACAGGAACAGGTTCAAAAGGCAGAACAACTAACATGGCAAAAAAAAAAAGCTTGTGGGGGCATGTAGAGCACAAGGATCTGGGTTCAAGCCCCCCCCCCCACACACACACACACACTCCCCTCCTACAGCAGGGGTGTTTTACAAGTGGTGCAACAGGTCTGCAGGTGTCTATCTTTTTCTGTCTCCCTTTCTACCTCCTCCTCTCCTCTCAGTTTCTTTTTGTCCTATCAAAACAAAATAGAAAGAAAAAAAAATGGTGGCAGGGAGTGGTGGATTTGTAGTGCCTGCACTGAGCCCCAGCATATAAGTAAGTCTTCGCCACATGTTGGGGGGACTCGTGGAAAGGACATCCGCCTTCATTAACTTGACATGACTCTCAAATAGCATAGAGTATTATTCATTTTGCAGCATGCCCATGGTAGATGGTTACTATTTCAGTTTGCTTTCCTCCTTAACCTGAAGAGGTGGAAGAAGTGCATATCAAAAAATACCTTGTATCCAAAGTCAAGAATCCATTTGGTCTAAAGGAGAAGGGAGCAGAGAAAGGGCAGAGTTGAAGCTGGGCTTTCTAGAGCAATTAGGACAACAACAGAGAAGAGGGAGGTGCAGGGATCTTACAAGAGAATGTCACAAGAACATCTTGAAAACTACCTGCTTTTTAGTGGCCTTGACTTTCTGCTACACAGTTAAATGGGTATTTTAAAAGTATTGAATATTAACTCTTTGCTAAATATGATTTGCAGTACTTCCCCCATTTAGTATATGCCTTTTTCATTTTGTTGGTTTTCCGTGTTGTTCAGATGTCTTTTAATTTCATAAAGTCCTCACTTGCGTATTTGTGATTTTGTTGCCTTTGTTTTCAGCGTCTGATCCAAAAACCCACCTCTTTGATGTCAAGGAGCTCACTGCTTAGGTTTCTTCTAAGTTCTATGGTTTCAGGTCTTACGTTCAAGCCTTTAATGTGTCATGAGTTCATTTGCGTGTGTGGTACACTGCAGAATCTACACTTCCTGTACTAAACAGAATTGCCTCCTTTTGTCAGAACTGAAGGGATTGGTTGTACACAGGTGTGTCCTGGGCTCTCTATTCTGTTCCACTGACCTGTGTCTTTATGCCAGGATGATGGTGTTCTCATTGCTAGATCTTTGAATTGCAGGAAACACAGTGTCTCCAGGTTCCTTCTTCTTTCTCATGCTTCCTTTTTAGGGTTTTTGTGAGTAATTTCATACAGATTCTGCAACTGGTTATCGATTTTCATGACGAATGCTATTAGAAATTTTATAGGGATTACAATTTCTGATATAGATTGCCTTGGGTAAAACGAACATTTAAACAATAAAGTAAATATCCCAGTCCATGAACATGGGATATCTTTTAATGTATTTGTATCTTTGATTTGTTTATTTAGTGTCTTAGAGTTTTCAGTATATAGGCCTTTCATCTGCTTGGTTAAATTTATTCCTAGGTATTTTATTCTTTTTCTTTTTAAAGATTTTTAAAATATTTATTTATTCCCTTTTTTGCCCTTCTTGTTTTATTGCTATAGTTATTATTGTTATTGTCATTGATGTTGTCGTTGTTGGATAAGACAGAAACATGGAGAGAAGAGGGGAAAGCAGAGGGGGAGAGAAAGATAGGCACCTGCAGACCTGCTGCTTCACCGCTTGTGAAGTGACTCGCCTGCAAGTGGGGATCTGGGGGCTCAAACTGGGATCCTTATGCTAGTCCTTGTACTTTGCGCCATCTGTGCTTAACCCACTGCGTTACCGCCAGACTCCCGGTATTTTATTCTTTTTTGATATAATTACAACTGAGATGATCTTCTAAGTTTCTCTTTCTAATAGTTTGTTCTCAGCATTGAAAAATGTAATCAACTTTATACATTGATTTTGTAACCAGAAATTTTATCAAACTTGCTTCAGTGGAGTCTTTAGGACTTTTCTATGTGAAATATTATTTCATTTGTAAATTGTGAGTTTTATTTCTCCTTCTCCTCCTCCTCCTTTTCTTTCTTTCTTTCTTTCTTTTTTTTTTTTTTTTTCCTAATTTGGATGCATTTTCTGGGTTTTTTTTTTCCCTTGTTCAGTTGTCTTGACTATTGCTTCTGGCATTCTACTGAATAAAATTGGTGCGAGTAGGCATCCTTGACTCCTATCTAATCTTATTGGAAAAACTTTCAGTTACCTCTGAATCTGATATTACTTGAGAGTTTGGTAAATAGCCTTTATTATGTTCTGTCCCCTCTATATTTATTTTTTTAGCTGCCTATCTCTTCCTTATAGGTGATAAACTCCATAAGAGCCAAGACCTAAGAAAGTTATTGAATTAGTCTTAATTATTTCAAGTGCCTAAAACAGAATAGGCATAGCATTAATACATGTTGATTAATAAAATATTCCCATTGTCAACAAAGCTCTAAATTCATGCTGGTATATTCCAGAATTGTTAGGAAGTACACTATTATAAAGTCAAGTTCTTGAAATATTATTATTTGCTTTTTTAATTATCTTTACTTATTCATTGGCTAGAGACAGTCAGAAATTGACGGGGAAGGGGGAGATAGAGACAGAGAGACACCTGCAGCCCTGCTTCAGCACTCGCAAAGCTTTCACCCCTGCAGGTGGGAACCAGGGGCTTGAACCTGGGTCCTTGTGCATTGTAATATGTGCGCTCAGGCAGGTGTGCCACTACCAGCCCCAAAGTATTATTCTTTCAATGAGAAGTGAAGGTGGAGTTGAAAGCAAATGTTCACTGCTGCTAATCACTGCTTGCTCTACCCTCCAGCCTCTGTGCCAGGACTGGTGAGACACAGGGCACAGCCTTGGGAGAAGTGCCGTGGGAGTGAGGCATGATGAAGTGACAAGAACAAAAACTGGGTTTAAAAGTCTGCCATTTAGCAAGTAAGCATGAGAGAATGCTTTCTATGCCAGAAACGAACACTAAAATCCTCTTTCTTATCAACAGATTCTAAGGGAGGACCACTTGTTTACCCATAGCAAAGGTCTGACTATGGCTCTGGAGGTGGCACAGTGGTCAGTGCTTTGGATTTAAAATCACGAGATCCCAAGTCTGATCCCCAGCAATTTATGTGCCAAAGTGATTCTCTGGTACACATTCTGTCTTTCCCTGCCCCCCAGTCTCCCCATTCACCCTCTCCCTCTCCCATTCATTCCCTCTGTCTTCCCCTCACCTCTCTTCCCTCTCCCTCTCCCCCATTCTCTTCTCACCCTCCTAGTAAAAATAAATAAATAAATATATATATATAAATGAATGAAAAGATCTGGCTAAAACAACATTAACAGTTCATTCTCCCTAGTTTTATCCCACTGTGTCCCTTTCTCACAATATTGAAAAAGATACTGAAGAATGACAAAAAGAACCTGGCCTTCACAGTTCAGCCTATTTCTTAATCTACAGCAACTGTGACTCTTGGAGAGAACCCATCATTCTTCTGCCTTGAAGGGCACAATATGCGTGGGGGGGGGGGGGCAGGGCCCAAGGCCAGTCCAGACTAGAATGACTGCATGGAATCTCAGAGAAGTTAAATTACTTTGTAAAGTCACTGCATTATAGAGAATGGGGGAGGAAGGCGTTTGAGTGATTCCATTTCCATTTTGCTAGGATTTCAGGATACATCTATTTTCTAGTCTAAAGCTCCCAAGGAGATGTGAGTAAAATAAACAGGGTTTAGTCAACTCTAGAGAATACAGATTAGGATGGAGAAAATGTCCATGCTAAGGAGCCCTAAAGTCATTTCACAAAGCAGTGCCTGTTGACTGATTTATATTTGGTTTTGTAATGGGTTTGCACCGAAGTCCACTGTGCCTAACTTCCGGCATTTCAATTTGACCATCCCTGGCAACTGAAAGCCCAGCAGAAAGCTGGTGACAGGCGATCAGGTCATCTGCAAAAGCAGATAATCTGCTCCCCACAATTGAGTATTAGTACAGTCCAGTGGGCCACCTGAGCCCCCATCAGAGTCCCTTTTCCAGACCCTCCAACAAAGCCTCTCAGGTTATTGCCCTGAGCCCAGAGGCATCAAGGAGGCTCACTATTAAAAGGCTCTGACCCAACTTCTGACCTCAATGTCCTCTTCCTGTGGAGAAGGTCGGAACTGTTCAGCAGAACTGCAGACTGAGGCCTGCTGCCCAGATTACTTTCACTCTCCCTTCTAGCTCACAAAAACATCAGGATGGCATTTGTTCAGCTCTTGACTGGTTCAAAGCTTAAATAGTCCTTATGAGTCTTTGTAATATGTTGGCTGGTCATAAAAGTCACAGTTTTCTGAAATCTATTTTTTTCTATGCAAAAGAGCATCATGACTCCCCACAACTCCACAGAGGACTGCATTTTCCTTGACAGTTGTTTTCTCCACGCTCCTGTCAAAAGTGACCTTTGCTTGAATGTATGCAGTACCTGAATTCGCAGCTTCAGCTTGGGGTTTCGTTGATGAATGTAATCTCTTTTGCTGATGCAGATTTATCAGAAGCCTCAGAAAGACCATCAGCATAAACAAGCCTTTGAAAAATAAGACTCTCAAGAAAAAGAAAAAAGTAACTTGGACACTCCCCAGCTCCCCGCCCCCCACAGACTGACCATATGTCTGTCACTCAAGATGCTCCACTGAGACACTTTCATCTTTAGAATAAAATCTAAGGCTTTTCTTAGCATTAAAAAAAAAAGCTACCGGTTACTTGCATATTGTTATTGCCATGGCTGGTAGAATAAATGTATATCAGGGCCTGGTTAACCTGGAAAAAAATAAAACAATGATTCTACCTCATTTGTTTCCCTGTGAAAGGGTCTGAATAACTAAAAGGTCAGAGAAGTAAGCATCTTCAGAGATTTAAAAAATAATAATAAATTTGAAAAGTTCTCAGGGGCAAAACACTTGAATGGGCAATGTTAATACTAGACATTAAGCAGTTGGTTCTAAAGCAATCTATGTCTATGCTATGCATTCCTTCCAAAGGACACAGCAACTAGAGACTGGACTCTCTCACTGAGAATTTTCAAACCATCCCACCCTCGAGAACTGAATCAGAAAAATATGACTCCTAGCTGAGAGATACAAGATTCCTGATAACTTGAACAAAATCCTCAGCTCCTGTCAAACTATATGCAGTTCAGAGTTCACTGGGTGAGTCATACTAAGCAAATGTTTGCTGTGTAACTGCATATGTGCCTCAGAGTGAGGAAGCAATCTATGCTTCTTGCCAGTTTTAAAGTCATTCAATCCACATTATATGCTTCATTTCAACTCAGCAAATATCTTGTGACCACCCTCCACATAAAGGATGCTGAATTTTATTGCTAAAGGGTTCCGAGATGAATTGGATCACATTTGCCTCTGAGCGAATTTGCCTCGCTTTTCGGTCATTGTTAACAGGCTTCCTTAATGAATGACATGGTGGGAAGCAGCAGCAACAAGTATCTGAAACCCAAGTTGTGGGCAGAAACCGACTTGTCTGAAATCTAATTTGAGAAACTATGTAGACTTCTGTGACTATGAGCTCCTCGGGCCTCACCTCCCCAACCCCACTCTGGGGTCTCCTCTAACACTGCCAGGCCCAGCACCAGGAGCGGACTCAAGGTTAATCATTCATTTCCCCTTTCAATCTGTCTCAATTACTGTTGTGGGATGCGTCAATTAGTCATCGTGCCCCTCTCTGGGGATAGAGAGAGATTGCAGATAACTCATCCCAAATAGACTTCACAATCTGAATCCCTCTACCCCACTGAAGAAAAAGCTTCACCAGAGACAAGCAAGATTGGCTAGCAGCCACTGTGCACTCTGTCAATGCCATGCTTTCATCAGACAAAGAGAAGCAGAAGTCATATGTCTTCTGGGGCCTTCTCCCCCCCCCAGGCCCCTACATGCACACCCACCCCCCAAGGATTGAGTTCTGTTTCTACCCACACACACAGCTCAAGACAGCCCTAGGCAATTGTTCTTAAAACCAGCCTTAGAAAGCTCTTGCCAGAAGCTAGCCCCTGAGACAGATGAGCAGATTATCAATCACCTAGACAGCATTTATACCTTTGTCTATGCCAGCTCAGCTCTCTCTACTTGTCATAGGAAGACTGCTCAGCCCTCCAGTCTGAAATCTGTAAAAGGAGACATTTGTTGATTTTCAGAGCATGTGGGATCAACAATTTACAGAAGATGCCACAGAAAACAGTGATTTCTAAATGGAGAGAAAATAATGCCCCCATCATCAGAAAAGACACACTCTCTCTCTCTCTCTCTCTCTGGATTCAAGGGATAAAGAAAATCTCTAAACCAACAAAAGGCTTTGTTGCAAACTCTGTTTACTTTTCATCTTGTCACAGAAAACAAACAAACAAAAAAGAATATATATATATATATATATATATATATATATATATATATATGTATGTAGGGGCTGATCCATTTTATGACAGTGAGGCTACACACACAGTACAAGTCAGCAACATTGTATAAGAAAACCAGCAAATGGTTAAGAGAGTTCCAGATACTTTGGCAGAGAAAAGAGCTAGATTTGTCCCAGGATGGTGTTGTATTTTTGACCAGTCATTTGGTCTTTTGTGTGATCACAGGGTTTACCTCATCACAGACCCCTGCAAGCGTCCACCCGGCTTTGACCTAGCACGTTATGATTGGGCCCTCCTCCATCGCTATCGAACAGGCCATGGCCGGTGCGCCACTATGTTCCATCGCTGGGGAGCCAGAGACGACCCGAACTGCCCCTGCGGCTCCAGACAGACTATGACCCACATAGTCAACAACTGCCACCTCTCCAGATTCAAAGGAGGTCTCGAAACTTTACATCAGGCTCAACCTGACGCTGTTGACTGGCTACGGAAGAAGGGCAAACGCTAGAAGAAGAAGCTATCACAGCACTTATAGAACACTGCAATTACTTATTCTCATGACTGTTCCATGGGGCAAGGGCCTGGGGTCAGGAGCATGGGGCTGTTTTCACTGACCTCCCCCTTAGTGCTAAGTAGAGGACTAACCCAGCACAGGCATTCGATGAGCCAGCTTACAAGAAGTCACAGGCTGGGTTGCAATAAATGGCCAGATGTATATATTTCAAAAATTGACATTGAATTGTGCTCTTCGATGACATATGAGTGGCAGGGAATTCAATGTTTTAGGAATTAACACAGCACCACTAATTTAAAGAAATCACTTTACAAAAAGCCGGCACAAAGGACACCCATTGGAAGCAAGTGTTCCAAGGTAAGGAGCAGGCTTCATACATAGCGGTACCTCCTTCCAGAAAAGCACACGTCAAAACCCAGAGATGAAAAATATTTCTGATGTGTTTAGAATTGCATCACTCATTGCAAATCACTTACTTGATTGTCACCTAATATCCCAGCTGCCCTCTTGATAGCGTCTGTTTTTGCACAGATAAGAAACGTGGCTTTGCCTTATGAAATCCTCCTTTATTATGAGCCCAGGATACCTCAAGACAGAATTATCTCAGTGTGGTGGAAGGAAAGAGGAGGGACCAGGCTGCCCAGTGTTCTTGGAACTTTCCTTGGCCCCTCTGAACCTCCTGCACACCAGCAAGCCCTAGCGTGACTCTGCTCTGGCTTTTGCACTGGCCTCTGAACTGAAGTTGCCCTCATTCCTTTTCTGCTTGGGGCTCTGTCCTCTCATCACGCCATGGCAGTGAGAGTTCTTGATCCACTTGTGAGGTTGTGCTGACAATCTAGAGTCCAGAAGGGGGTAGGAAACACTGCGACAGGCGGTCTGCATGGTTCTACACTAATAGTATTGCCCACAGTGTTGACATATGGTTATTTTGAGCCAGGTCCTGCACTAAAAATATCCCTCTGAACACTGTATGTGACAGCATTTGCGATAGGGCTTTTAGACATTAATTAGGATTAAATGAGGCCCTGAGGGTACGGTCCTAATCTATACGGCTGGTGTCTTATAGATAGAGGGAGAGATACCAGGTATCTCAAACTCTCTTGCTCTTGTCTCTACCATGTGAAAGCACAACGAGGTGCCCATCTCAAATGTCCTTGAATCTATAAGGTTCCCTTCTCAGTTTTCCCTTCTGTTATCAGGGCCTCTCTGAGGCCACTTACTGCTTTCTCCTTGGCATCAGAGTTCCCCAGGCATCTGTCTCACATCCCCTAAAGGTCCATGAGCCGTGGAGGAGGGCAATGTCCAACAGTAGCCTGTCTACCACGTACAAGTCACGCAGCAGCTCAGACAGACATGCATAGCCAACCTCTGTACAATCAGTGAGCAAATCACCAGGTAGAACATAGGCAAAAAAATTGGGAAGCTGTCAACCCTACTTCAGTAACTTTCAATAACTTCCAGTAGTGATTCTACTAGTGATAAAATAAGAGCTATTTTCTACTCTCTCTCTCTCTCTCTCTCATAAAGGCTGGTTCTCCTGATTTTGTTGCTCTACGTCACTTTTTCACTCAGCTACAGATACACTGTGTGGGGCAAGAGTTCAAACCTGGGCCTCGAGCATGGCAAGGTAAGTGCCCTACTTAGTGAGATATCTCTCTGATCTCTCTTTTAATCATGACTGGGCAGTTTTTTTTAAACTGTATTATATTTATGTGATAGAGAGAGTCAAAAGTTGAGAAGAAAGGGGAAATAGAGAGGGAGTGAGAGGGAGACACCTGAAACACTGCTTCACCACTTGCAAAGCTTTCCCCCTGCAGGTGGGGACTGGGGGCTCAAACCTGTGCCCTTGCACATTATAACATGTGTGCTCAACCAGGTGTGCCATTACCCAACCCCTCATACACTGCCTTATTTAATTCTCATGCAGGGACTGGTGAAATAGTTCACTCACACAGCTTTGTTTGCCCTGTGTGGAACCCAGGTTCATGCCCAGCCCCTAATGTACTGAAGGATGATGTTTACATGCTGTGGTACCTTTCACTTACTCTCTGCTTCTCCACCCGTCTCTAGCTGTAAAAAAAAAACAAAAAAATACAGAGTTTTATAAGGTAGACATTGTTATCATCGTTTGGCAAGAGGACATGCAAGTAGAGTGAGATTAAGTGACAAATCCAAGGTCACACATACACAGCTAGGATGCTGGCTTACGAGCTTTGTCTTACTCTCTGCTTGCAATGCTCACTTGACCTATAGTAAGAATTCGATAAAATGTTTGGAAACCGCCCCGCCCCCTTTCTTTAAACCAGAATGTTGCTCAGTTCTAGCTACCTGTGGTGCTGGAAATTCACTCTTGAATCTTTCTCATGTAATTCCTGTGCACTACCTCCCAGGCCCTAAATACTTGCTTAAAATTGGTTGTCTGTTCCCGCTTGGGCATGTATGAATTCAGTGCTGATGCTATTTACTTAAAACAAAACAAGCAACTTAGGTTTGATGTGTGGCCACTAAAGAAATGCTTTCTGCCACATACAAAAACTGACATCATGATCTCTGAGAGACTGATTTGGCAAACTTGAACATTCTGATTTCTACAGAACAGCAGCATTACTGAGAGAGGCACATGTTTGAAACAAAGGAAAACTAGGGAGCTGCTTTTTCTTTGAAGGGTTCTGGTGATGAGCAAAGTAACTTGTGTCCTGCTTTTATATCTGGCAATTCCACCAACACCCCTCAAATGGGCATCTGTGGCTCCTCTATCAAACACATTTTATTGCCTTGGGAAAAAAAATATGAGGCCACCAGCTCAGATCGGGACCCTTTGTAAGCACACAGAGGGTCTGGTCCGGGCTCCATCCTCACAGGTCTGTGTGCAACCTCTCTGGTTGACCACGTTTCTTTGGTTGACCAGATTTTTTTCTTTTCCTTTTTAATGTGTATGGATGTTTATATTTATTTGTTTATTTATTTTTACCAGAGCACTGGTTAGCTCTAGTTTATGGTGGTGCAGGGGATTGAAGTGGGACTCTGGAGCCTCAGACATGAGAGACTGTTTGCATAACCATTATGCTACCTACCCTCCACCCCCCACCACCAGATTTCTGCAGCCTGGAAGAACCAGGCTGTATATTGTTGACATTTCAGCTCTCTCAAAGACTCATAACAAGTATATGACTGACTTTCCTTCCAGGAGGAAAAAAAAAAAAAGTAAAGACATTGGTGCACAGAACAATGTTTGTCAAGTTCCATACTTCCCTGAGTTAAATGCAGGTTTTCACAAACCACTGCTGTGCTTTAGATCTGAGCAGTAATTTAAAAAAAAGAGAGAGAAATTAAGTATATGTATCATTTTATTAGGCAAGGGGTGCAATTTCTCATCTCCCCAAGGTAGGCGTCTGCATCTCCACCCTTAGGTTCTTTCCTACCATCACACAGCAGGGTGCCAAAGCTCCCTCCAACCAGCTACCACCTCCCCCTCTCTAGAGTCCCAAATCCAATCCAAGTTTTACTTTGTGCTTTTCCTTTCTGTCCTTGCTTCTTGAGTTTCAGCTACAAGTGAGACCATCCAGTATTCTGACTTCTTTCTGACTTAACTCAGTTAACATGATTCCTTCAAGATGTGGCCATGGAGACAGATGACTTCAAGGAGACCGATAAGTATTCTTTTTTTTTTTCTTCCTTTTTTTTTTTTTAAGTTTCAGCATACTGGTCTCGAGGTGTTTTGTTTTGTTTTTTAATTTATAAAATGGAAACATTGACAAGACCATAGAATAAGAGGGGTACAATTCCACATAATTCCCACCACCAGAACTCCATATCCCATCCCCTCCCCTGATAGCTTTTCTATTCTTTATCCCTCTGGGAGCATAGACCCAGGGTCATTATGGGATGCAAAAGCTGGAAGGTCTGGCTTCTGTAATTGCTTTCCTGCTGAACATGGGCTAACTCTAAGACAGCAGGAACCTCCCGCTTCCTCTATAAAGCCCGTATTTCCCACAGTCCTGGAACCTCTAGAGTGGGGCTCACTGTCCTGCATGCTTCTCTCAATTCATACCAACTGATACTGCATCTGCTGATCCCAACCTAATCAATGCAATGAGTACCACCTCGGTATGCTTCACTTCAGATTGCATCTAGAGATAGTAGGTGTGGAATGTCAATCCTTCAGCCTCATTACTTGGTTGAGACCTTTTCTTTCTCATAGGACTCCTTAATTCCGTTTTGGGTGGTTCACTTCCTAAGAAAGTCCCAAAACCTAGATATAGACCAAGTCTCATGAGATAGGACATATGTTCACATGTATCCGTAAATTAGGGCAACATATATACCTGAAAGCAAAAGTATACAATAGTCTGCAGTGAGTCAATAAATGAAGCAAGTAGAAAGACCTAAAAAGACACCATGAAGAACCTAATGAAATAGTTTCTACTTAGGCCTAGATACCCTCCTCACCTACAAGTACTCTTAAAAGGAGGAAGTAGTGCTAAGAGGAGATGTAGGCTAGCACTCCAGAGAACTTAGTTTCACAGGTCCAGCCTCAGAGTCTTCAAGGCCAAGGAAGCTTTGCTTCCAGGAGACTAGGAGGTGGGGAGGGTGACTGCTGAATAAGAGAGAGCTATAGATTCTGAGACAGGAGGACTGGAGGGTTTTCCTTCTACCTCTGAGGCAAATCACTGACCTGCCTTCTAAGATCCTTTGAGGCTTGGCTACACAAAGCGCAGATGACTCTTCTCCCTGAGTGCTTGCCACAGTCACCAGTTTTAATAAATGCTCAGTAAGTGTTAGCTGAATGAAGCCTATGGGGACTTGGTCGTTTTTCAGAGATTATGATAATGAGAAGTGGGCTAGTGCATGGCATTACTAAAGGCTATCTGGGGGTTGATTTTTCAACAGTAAAATCTGTTGAAGGCATTCTAGATAGTGCTATTGGAAAGAATATTTTTACTCACTTTATACCTCAGCCAGAATAGCCCATCAACAAATGTATGTCTTCACTAGATGTATAAGTGAATATATGGCTGGTTAGAACATACGGGGCCATAAGAAACAGCAGTGAAATTGACAAAAGGCAATCACGGTGTTTTATGGTTTCAGTTACTGATTGCAGCATTACTAAAAGCTGATAGTTATTTATTTTTTTTTTTAATATTTATTTTCCCTTTTTGTTGCCCTTGTTGTTTTTCTATTGTTGTAGTTATTATTGTTGTTGTTATTGATGCCATCATTGTTGGATAGGACAGAGAGAAATGGAGAGAGGAGGGGAAGACAGAGAGGGGGAGAGAAAGACAGACACCTGCAGACCTGCTTCACCGCCTGTGAAGCGACTCCCCTGCAGGTGGGGAGCCGGGGGCTCGAACCGGGATCCTTACGCTGGTCCCTTGCGCTTTGCGCCACATGCGCTTAACCCACTGCGCTACCGCCCGACTCCCGCTGATAGTTATTAAGGGCCTGAAGTGTGCTTGGCATTGCGAGCCAGTGGGGAAGGATCAGAATAAATACAAGATAGTTACTTTACTCAGAGCCCTGGAACTGAGGAGGCAAGTCCTGAGCAGGAGGGGCCCAGAAAACCAGAGCTATGTCCTCTTCCTTTTTCTATGCTGAGTGACTTAAATAGACTGAGCTTAAACCTGCCCACACTGCACAAATGTTCTTGCTTTGAATTCTAGATTCAGATTCCACAAGCAGGAAATTCAAAATGCAAAAAGTGGAAGTGAGTGGTTGTAGCGGCAGACGAGCTAAGAGCAAGAGCCGTTGTTGGACGAACTATGCCCAGAGTAACTTGAAAGAGAAAAGGCAACAAATGAACCGACCTCAATTTCTTTTCATGACAGAGACAGCCCAATGCTGAAGCTTAAAAGGGCACAGTCATCTTGCTAGTTAAATGCTGGTGTGCAACGGGCAATTTATAATTGTTTATGAAAAGATGACAGACGCTTAATAAGCCCTCTTGACTTACAAGAAAAAACACGCTTGCTTTGCTCAAGAAAGGCCAGCTAGGTCATAGAAGTGCATTTTGTGCGTCAATTAGCATTCTCTCTAATGCTTGTCTTTATTACCATGGCCTATACCTGTAAGTATGGCTTGTGCGGTGCTTTAAAGTGATCCCCTGCCCAAATCAGAACACTGCAGATGTGTTAAGAGGCAAACGGTGTCAGCTATCCATTTGTAGCTGTGCAGATCAATGTCTCTAAGAAGAGCGGTCTGGACTAGGAGTTGTTCTTGTTACTCAAAAGAAAACTGTCTTTTCAACCAGCTCCAAGGGAGAGGAAAAAAAGTGTAAAATAAAAAGATTGCTAAAAGCCAACAAAATTGCTCAGCTCTCTGACCTAATTTGAGTGGAGATAGAGAAGACTCCTCCAGCCTCGTGTTCAGAGGGCACTCAGGTACTTGGGGCCGTGGCGATGGGTTTCACAGAGTCAGTCGTGGGTCAGCTGGTCGATTGTGATGGACGGAGCAACACAAAAGGCAGGTGAAGTCTTCTCTCCTGCTAAGTCAATACATCTCCTTGAAGATCCCCAAACATCCCACTCTCTAATCAGTAATTGTCATTGGAAGTCCTCATTATGTGAGGTAAGTGTAATTAGAGCAGCAAGCCCTCACAGGGTGCAGAGCACGAGGAAGGCTGGAAAGGTTCATAAATTAGTGCCAATTCACTCTCCCCCTGTCTCGCCTGCAATCTGCTGGGACAGAGAAAAATCGTGTTTATGTGTATTAAGGCTAAAGCCCACTGGTCCCTGCAAAATTAGCCTAAGCGGGAACTGCAGTTATTTGAGGGACTCCCGATTTCATTATGTGTCTCAGGAATCAAAGGGAGAAAGTTTGCAGCCATCAATAACACCGAGCATATCTGCTGAACCCCGCAGATTCCCAGGCATTAATAATTCAGAGTCTTGGGGGACTCTTGTCAGGGTGGACCTCTGACGTCTCTGCAAAGGGAGTTCAGGGGCGCTCTGTGTGATCTGTCCCGAGGAGACACACAACTGCTGTGCTCAGAGCGATGCAGGGGTCTCTGGCATCTCCCCCACTGTCTGGAATTTTGGTCTATGTGATAATAAAATCAGTACATTGTCCACAGTATGTTCGGGATCTCACATGAAGCATAATCCTCAAGATGAATCCTTTCAGTTTCAAGATTTGAGGGGTTGGCAAACATGCGATGGCTTCTCTTTCTCTGCTCTTAAATGCCTATGTCATCACTTGGTAGACATTAAGGTGGAGAGGGAAGGGAAGGGAAGGGAAGGGAAGGGGAGGGGAGGGGAGGGGAGGGGAGGGGAGGGGAGGAGAAGGAAGGGAAGGGAAGGGGAGGGGAGGAGAAGGAAGGGAAGGGAAGGGAAGGGAAGGGAAGGGGAGGGGAGGGGAGGGGAGGGGAGGGGAGGAGAAGGAAGGGAAGGGAAGGGAAGGGAAGGGAAGGGAAGGGAAGGGAAGGGAAGGGAAGGGAAGGGAAGGGAAGGGAAGGGAAGGGAAGGGAAGGGAAGGGAAGGGAAGGGAAAGGAAGAGAAGGGAAGGGAAGGGAAGGGAAGGGAAGGGAAGGGAAGGGAAGGGAAGGGAAGGGAAGGGAAGGGAAGGGAAGGGAAGGGAAGGGAAGGGAAGGGAAGGGAAGGGAAGGGAAGGGAAGGGAAGAACACATTGGGCTTCCTTCTTTCTGTGCATATGTGTTTATGTGTTTACACATCTCTCTGTGTAGGTACACACAGGCACAAAACATGCTTACATGCCCACGAGCCCAGGTTTCCTGGGGAAACTAGATGGTTTCTGAAGGCAACACCCAAGAAACTGACCTTTTCTTGAGAAGAGATTCTGAATGATTCTTAACACTAAAGCCAGAACAGTCCTTCCAAGACTCAGATCTAGCAAACTCCTCCCACTGCCCTAAGAAGATAGCCCTAAATTCTCCCTAGTAAATCCTAGGGGGGCAGCCAGGCAGTGGCACACCCAGTTAGGTGCACAAAGTACTAAGAACAAGGAACTGCACAAGGACCCCGGTTGGAGCCTGCACTCCACACCTGCATCGAGGAAGCTTCATAAGTGGTGAAGCAGGTCTGTAGGTATCTATCTTTCAATCTCTCTTTCTGTCTTCCCCTTTTCAATTTCTCTCTGTCCTATCAAATAAAAAAAAATAAAAGGAAAAAATGACCACCCAGAGCAGCGGATTCATAGTGCTGGCACCGAGCCTCAGTGACTGGAGGTAACAGAATAAAATAAAATTAAATTAAATTAAAATAAACCCTAGGGGATCTTGCATGAACTCACTCCTCATCTCAGCCAGCCTCTGCCTCATTGGGGCGGCTCCAGGCACAATGTCCTTCTTTCCCTTCTTTGCAAACACAACCGGTACTCCCACCTTGGGGCCTTGAACATGAAGTTCCCTCTTACAAAGTACTCTCCACTCGGCAATTTCCTGCACTGTTCAGATCTCTGCTTGAAAGTCAGTTGTTCAGAGACGCCCTCCCCACAAAGAACGCAAGGCCAGGACTACAGGATTTCATTTCTAATGACATCACTAGTACACACAACCCTGCAGCAAGCTCTGGGCCAAAAGGATAAAAAGACAAACTGAAAATGCTCTTCAATAGATCACCACCTGCCCCACCCAACGGCTGGTCCTGGAAGGCTCTGTGTAGTACTAAGCATTGTGTGATGCTCAGTTAAATCCATGAGAAATAGAACCTAAATACGAACTGTGCAGAGCCAGTCCCTGCATGGGTACCAAGCCGTAGAACTCTGTACTGAGCAGGGAAATCTTACCAGAGTAAGTGTGATTTTTCTTGGGCTTAGTATGAAGGCCAAGTGTAAATTTCCTTGCCTCTAAAAGCTAGGAAGGGCAATCCAAGATTTTTTTTTTTCATTCTATTTTTTTTAATTGAGGACTTAATGGTTTGCAGTTGAGTTGCTGGCATGTGAGATTATCAGCAAATTTCTCCACAGCAACAGCCCACTGTTTCAACATGGATGAGAATCTGATGAAGAAGGTCTTTACATCAACATCTCACCTCACCCAATCTTTTATCCACCAGTGCTGCATCTGAGAAAAAAAAATACTTGTATTCTGGTTTTCTCCTTTGTTAAAAAAAACGTTATTGCTGGGGTTCAGTGCCTGCACCACAAATCCACTGCTCCTGGAGGCCATTTTCCCCCTTTTGTTTTCCCCCTGTTGTTGTAGCCTTGTTGTGGTTATTATCATTGTTGTTGATGTCGCTCGTTGTTGGATAGAACAAAGAGAAATGGAGAGAGGAGGGGAAGACAGAGAGGAGGAGAGAAAGACACCTGCAGACCTGCTTCACCACCTGTGAAGCAACTCCCTGCAGGTGGGGAGCCGGGGGCTCGAACCAGGATCCTTATGCCGGTCCTTGCACTTTGTGCCACATGTGCTTAACCCGCTGCACTACCGCCCAATCCCTGGTTTTCTCCTTTTCTATACAACCAAGCTGCTAACGACCACCTAGGTAGCTAGAGGCATTTTCATGAAAAATGTGTTCAAGGAGCACAACTGTTAAACTTTAAATCATAATCCAGAAAGAAAGAAAGGAAGGGATGGAGGAAGGAAGGAAGGGAGGGAGGGAGGGAGAGAGGAAGGAAGGAAGGAAAGAAAGAAAGAAAGAGAGACAGGAAGGGATGGAGGAAGGAAGGAAGGGAGGGAGAGAGGAAGGAAGGAAGGAAAGAAAGAAAGAGAGAAAAAAAATAAAGAGAGAAAGAAAGGAAGAAAGAAAAACACTTAGAGGAGGTCAGTTATGTGAGGACACCAAGACAAAGACCTGTGAGATAACTCGGGCCCACTGGAGGGTGAGCACCTTAGTACAGCGGTCACTGCACACACAGTAATTATGAACCTACCACATGGTCACACAGAAACATGGAAGAACCAAGATCCGTGCATCTTCCTTCTAAGTCCCTTTTCTTACCTATGAGATCACATTCTTCTATATCTTAGCTCACATGACGTACCTCTCCAAACCCAGGGAGAGCACATGCTTTCCCCCTGGGTTCAGTCCCTGACATCACGTGAAAACAATCAAGAACAGAACCGAGGGACTGTCTATATGGTGTAATGATGATTTAGTGTCTCTCCCTAGATTCAGGCTCTGCCCAAACATACACAGTGCAGTAAATAAAAACTAAATAAATAAACCAAAATAAAGTAGATTCTCATCATTCAGGGCAGATTTTTCCATCTGGTTAGCTTTTGCCTCAGCTAGTGAAATAGCTTGCTTAGATCACATGCTGCCTTAAGTGTGAAACCCAGGTGTAAGTTGGGGCCCCCATACATTGAAGAAAGCTTTGATGCTATGTCACCCCCTCCCTATTGTCTCTATCTTTTTATTTTCTTTATTCACTTATTGGGTAGAGACAGTCAGAAATTGAGAGGACAGGGGAAGATAGAGAAGAAGAGAAACAGAGAGACACCTGCAGCCTTGCTTCACCAGTTGCAAAGCTTTCCCCCTGCAGGTGGGGACCTGGAGCTTGAACCTGGGTCCTTGTGCATTGTAACACATGCGCTCAACCAGGTGCGCCACCACCTGACCCCTCCATTGTCTCTATCTTAAAAATAAAAATTAAATTTTGCCTCCCTCCAATCCCTCGCCAGAACTTCTCAGTGAATCCATGTAACTGATGAAACCATTTGCTTCACAAATCAGTGCTCAGGGAAGTCTGCGAGTGAAACAGGTCTGGATGCTAACCACACTTGTTCCTCACACATATTAATGTCAGACAAGTTCTTTACTGAAACAGCATCACCTTCGTGAAGAACCAAACCAGTCCTAGCATGTACAATGCACAGTTATTTTGCTTATTCAATGTTTCCATGTATTTTCTAGCCTCTGAGGTCCTTCTTCCTCCCCCGCCCCAAGTATGTACTTATAGTTACCCATCCCCGACATTCGTCTGGACTTGAAAGAAGGTAGCAGTCATAAAAAATGTCAGTTGACTTTGAATTCAAGACACGGATCATTCTTGTCTGTGCTAATTGGTCTCATTACAGGACAATCTACAAACTTTTTCCTGGCACCATCCTTACAATACTAAGCATTTCAGTAGGGCTGGATGGTGGTACACCTGGTTGAGTGCACATGTTACAATGCATAAGGACCCAAGTTCAAGCCCCATCCCCATCTGCAGGGCTAAAGCTTCACAAGTGGTGAAGCAGGGATGCAGGTGTCTCTCTGACTCTCTTCCTTTCTATTTCTCCCTTCCTCTCAATTTCTGGCTGTTTCTATCCAATAAAGAAAGAAAGATAATAATTTTTTTTAAATCCACCGCAAAAAAAAAAAAAAAAAAAGAGCAGGGGCTTTAAGAATTTGATTTCACTGCTCATTTATTAAAAACATTTAAATAAAGTAGTCCTGCTTTCTGGTGCCCAACTCTACTATCTAATAGGTTGCTTGAGCACATCTCTCTCTGAAGAGAACTGATAAAATAACTAGACTCTGGTATCATTTGATAGTTTGCTCCTGAGATCAAGCACTCGGTGTTGTCCAATTCTTAGACCACAAAAGAGAATCATTATGCTTAAGTTCAATTAAAGAGGTAACTAGTTAAATCCAAGTAACTCAGAGGAAGTGTACTGGCAGAAAGGCCTACTCCAGTGGAGAGAACACATTTAAATACAAACTTTCCCCTCAGTGATGGACATTCTACTAATAGCTTTAAATAAAAATCACTGTTTCACGCATTATGGTATGAAAATCCAAAGCTTGTGGATGTAGGAAAGGTTGATAGTTTGAGATTGCATTACTCTAAATAAAGGAGGAATTGTTGCTGACATCACCTTGAATAAACAGCATATTGACATGTTTTTGAAGGAATTAGAGTGGTATGGTAGAAGCTAAAATCAAATTTAGTTCAATCAGCTACAGTACATTTTTTTAAAAAAATAAAAGCATATTTGGATACAAATATATGACAATGGCCTTCACAAACCTTGTTCTTTATGAAGTAGATTTGTAAATCCTTACACATTTGTAAATCCTTACACATTTGCAAGCAAATATATGTACATTGGTAAATTTGCAGGATTATATAAATCTACATTTATTATAAAGTCATTTCACACATACGAATTCCTGGCCACAGCCTTAAAAGTTCATTTTTTAAAAAAATAAGTAAGTGGATATGCCCCCTTTAGAAATTCAATGCCAAATGTTTCAGTCCATAAAAAGAAAAGTCACTGAGATTGAAACATAAATAACAACAGGGAAAAAGGGAAAGAGAAACAAAAGAATCAAGTCAAACACTGCAAACTAAATTCAGACTTGAGGGTTTTGCAGGGCATTAATCTAATGTGTGCCAAATTAGATTTCCAAATTCCATACTATTTGATTTCTTTTCTAAAACCAGTTTACCCCAATCCCAGAAGTTTTTCTTTCAAAGATAAACTACAATTCTAAGTGAGGCTTCTATTCAACTAGGAGCTCTGTTGTTGTGTTTTTAAGTATTTATGAATCATATTTATGATTTTCCCCTCCCTAAACATTACTTTTGACTTTCATAAAGTTAAGACTGATGTAAGAAGTAAAAGATGGCTTGATGTACATTAAATAATAGTCATTTAAAATCAGGGCCCCTCTGCACATGATTTGCCAACCCAAATAATGCTGAAAAGTTTTCAGGCAACTGGGAATTTCTTCCAACGTAGCAACACCATACTCCCCAAGGAATTTCAGAGTTGGCTAGGTCTGCTTTTGAACATAATCCCAAAGTATACACAAACAATCACAGGTAGCCTTTCCATCTTTATTATAGGAGAGTAGGCTTTATCTTGGGGGTGGGGGGTGGAGATTGACAATGTTCTAGTCTTCATCAAAAAGAATTCCAAGGCAACCTACCATTTTCAGCAGCCAGACAACTTAACCTTTTTTTCCTACCCTGCTTAATGGAGTTTCTCTAATATCTCTCCTTCCTGAACTTCAAATCACAGTGAGAGTATCCAACAGAAGTTCTCCAGCGTGGCCAGTGTTGCACGCTGAGTGGTGTCAAAAGTAAGTTCATAGGCTGTTCAAGAACAGGGTAAAGCAAGCAGCAGGAGACTCAAGTCCACAGTCACTGTAGAGTAAATGGATGAGAGCAGACTCAAGGTGAGGTCAGAAGACACACCTTGGAGATTTCTCTGGAGTGTGATTTAATAATACAAACAGAGCAGAAACTACAGCGGGATGAAAAACCAGATAAAGCAATAACAACAACAAAAAAATTTAAGCTCATTTTTGGAAGAGACTCTGGGGACCAGAGTTAAGGGGCAGGATTGTAAAGCACAGTCAGCTCTCAGGAAGTTCCAGTGTGTAGAATGTTGTTGCTGAGGACTTACAGACCACCTCAACAACAGAATGTCAAGTCTTCAAGGTGTTATTGATAGAGCACTGGGATTTTTCTACAACATCAGAACACAATAGCTCTTGGGAACACCTTGAGGCTTCTGAACGTAAGTGGATGTGTGCTTGCATGAGCAAATCTCTGTGAACTATAAAAGGCCTCTTCTGTTGGAACTTATCAATTAGAAAAAAAAGGTCTTAATCTTGTTACATCAGCCGGTGTCCTGCAATCTGACAATGATTTTCACAATAAAATATCCATCAGAATATAATGAGGAAAGATAGAAAGATAAGGAAAGAGAGAAAGAAAGGAAAAGAAAAAGAAGGTAATAACTACGGGGGGTGGGGAGGGCGAGTATGTGGTGTTCATTATAGCTTAGCTTAACTACTTGGTTACCTTTCTGATGAAAGAAACAATAAGAAAGGAATTTCTTCATCACAAAAGAAGTTAGAAAAGGCAAATTAAGATCAAGAAAATCAGAAACTCCAAAGGAAAAATCTATACAAGATTACACAGTGGGTGACAACAGAGAAATTTTTGTGATAAGAAAAGCAGACAAGCCTGGAGCTAATGATCAGGAAGTTCTTAATTTGATATAATAAGTAAGAACTTTATGGACCACAGTGTGTTGGAATGATTCGCCTTTAGAAAAGATTCACTGGGTTATGTCAAATAACAAGAAAGATGAATTGTGGCTTTGTAAAAGACAACTAGGAGATGAAAACAAAAGACAAGTCCATAGAGAAGTAAAAAGGGGGGGGCAGTGGTGGTACACCTGGCTGAGTGCATACATTGAAGAGCACAAGAACTGGGTTCAAGTCCCCAGTCCTCAACTGCAGGGGAAAGCTTTATAAGCAGTGAAGCAACGCTGCAAGGATCTCTCTCCCTACCTCCCCCTCCCTCTCAATTGCTTTCTGTCCCTATCGAAAATAAATAAATAAGCAGATAAAAACATTTGTGAAATAGGAGGAGGAGAAGAGGATAAAGGAGAGGGAGAAGAAAGGAGGGGAGAAGGAAGAGGAGGAGAAGAAAAAGAAGAGGAAGAGAAAGAAGGAGGAGAGGCGGAGAAGGAAGGAAGGAAAGTAGGAAGCAATGGAGGAAAAGGAATCCAAGGTAGGAAAAGTGGAGCCCTACTTGTGAGCACACATCACAGACCTCTAGTTGCTAAGACAGGCGACTACTCCCTGGGCTTTTTGTTTGCGGTGAGTCCTGGAAAAAGGGTTCGATTACCCTCTAGGCATTAAACACAGACTACATACCAGGAACAAAGTAAGAAGCAAGGACACTGACGTGAAATGGCAGGTCAGGACACTCCCTTTCAAAGGATTCTTTTGGAGACTGAATTTCTGGGGATTGACTGGGAATACAGGTGAATGAAAGGACAGCGACTTCTAAGACAACAAGATACTGAGTTGATACTCAGCAAAGGCCACTGAAAGGAGCCACTTATATCGAGTGACAAGAAGTAGTTAATTCAGGGAAGACCTAAGGAAAGAACTTTCCAGACAGAGGGCTGGTGTAAAGACCCAGAGGCGAAAACAAACTTAGTGCTTGAGGAAAGAAATCATATGTTACTGAAGTGTTACTGAAGTATGGGATGTGAATAACACAGGGCCACGGCCTTTCCCGGCTAGGGTGTCCAGACTTAGCCTAAGGGCAACAGGAAGATGCTACAGTTTTAAAAGTAGGTAAACAATGGGAGAAATTATATTCTGGGCTGGGAAGACAGCATAATAGTTATGCAAAAGCCTTTCAAGCCTGAGGCTCTGAGGTCCCAGGTTCAATCCCCAGCTCCACCATAAGCCAGAATTGAGCAATGTTCTGGTCAATAAATAAATACACAAATAAGTAGGGCAGGGACATATAGCACGATAGTTTTTTAAAAGACATAATATCAAAGTTTTATCTATTTATTTACTCCCTTTGTTGCCCTTGTTTTTTTTTTTTTTTATTGTAGTTAGTATTGTTGTCGTCGTTGGATAAGACAGAGAGAAATGGAGAGAGAAGGGGAAGACAGAGAGGGGAAGAGAAAGATAGACACCTGCAGACCTGCTTGTGAAGTGACCTCTCTGCAAGTGGGGAGCCAGGGGCTCGAACTGAGACCCTTATGCTGGTCCTTGTGCTTTGTGCTACCTACACTTAACCCGATGTGCTACTGCCCGACTCCCAGCATAAGTTATGCAAACAGACTCTCATGCCTGAGGCTCCAAAGTTCCAGGTTCAATCCCCTGCACCACCATAAGTCAGAGCTGAGCAGTGCTCTGGTAAAAATAAAAATAAAAATAATAAATATATATATATATATTCTAAAAAAGATGACTTCAGTTGATGTGTGAAGTTCAAATTTTAGGAGGATCAGAGTAGAAGTAAGGGAACCAGTTAAGAAACAATGACAACGTACAGAGGAGATGAAGGGAGGTTGATGAACTCAAGACTCATTTTGATGAGGGGGCCATGTGGTGGTGCACCTGGCTGAGCATATATGTTACAATGCACAAGGACCCAGGTTCGAGCCCCCAGTTCCCACTTGCAGGGGGAAAGCTTTGTGAGTGGTGAAGCAGTGTTTCAGGTGTCTCCCTCACTATAACTTCCTTCTTAATTTCTGGCTGGCTCTTTCCAATAAATATAGAAAAAAAAAAAAAAAAAAGGCAGAGTTAGATGGGCATCATGATGAGTTAGAGAGAGGGAGATATTATGGGATGAGAGGAATGAAGGAACATTCTTAAATTCAGGTGATGGCCAGAGTCCTTTACTGAAGTCTGAGGGAGAAGCAGTTTACTGGTAGAGTGGATCAAAACTTCCATTTTATATAGTTAACTTGAAATGCTGATTCATTACCCAAGAGAAGACATCAAGTGGGTATTTTGATACATCATTCTGGCATTTGGCGTAAGGTCAGAAGATATTAATTTGGTAGCATAAACACTTAGAGAGTCAATAAACTTTAGTTATTGTAGAGAGAGAGAGATTATTTGAACACAAAGTCCAGGACCATGCCCATGCTCGCTACAAGAGGTGAAACAGAACAGAGTATCTGTAAAGAAACTGTGGTGGAACAGTTTGTGAAGTAGATGGAAGACCCAGGAGAAGGTATCAGAGAAGGTGAAGAGGGAAATCTGTTACCACTTATACTCAGCCCTGCCAAGTGTTTGAATAAGAAAAAAACAGAGAAACTATCTCTGGTTTTGGCAAGATGGCAGTCACTGGTATCTGAGTTAAGATCAGAGTCAGATTCTAAGGGAACAGAATAAATTGAGGAGAGTTGCCACCAGTTGAAGTGAAAGACTGTGAGACCAATGAAATGACTCAACTAGCAGAGCACTTTGCTTTCATGCCTGAGGTTCTAGGTTCAATCCCCAGCACTGTATGTGCCAGCATGAAGCTCTGGTCTATCTTTATCTATCTACCTATCTACCTACCTACCTACCTACTTAACCTATCTATCTGTCCTGTCCCATAAAACTCTCTCCTGTGTAGTAAATAAATTTTTTTTAAAGGCAAAGAAATGGAGATTGCTACAGCTGTTTCAAACTGTTTGCTTGGAAGAAGAGCCATGACTGGAGGGAAAGTATTATAAGAGCATGATCTCATAGTGACCCACACAATCTTATGCTGACTTCTGGGCCTTAGTACAATGCATGGGCTGGAAATCAGGCTCTTGAGTTACTAATCAAGCCACTGATATGATATAGTCCTTGGTGAAGCACTTCTTCTAAGACAGTGGTAGGGATGGCATTGTGGTAGAAATTGGAATAGTACTAAGGACACAGGATCAGAATCTCATCACTTGAACTCTTGCTGGGAGCAGAAACTTAGTTCTTGACTTGTGGACCTTTTTTTCCACAGCTTTTTTCAGATTCAAGCAGCCAAAGGATGTTGGACTTCAGGTCCCACTGGCCATGTTTCAGTTCACCTACAATGACTGGAAACATTGGACTACCAGCACAAGCTCAAGGTCCCCACACACATGGCACTAAGCAGGAGGAAATAAAAAGAAAGAGAAAGGGGAGCAGGAAGATAGGCATGCAAAAGAAACAGAAATGGACTGGTGTGTAATAAAGATTGCATAAAATGCATGTTGACATTTAGGGAATATATTTTTATATATGCAAGCGGGAAGGAGGTTAGTAATGCAGAAATACCCCTAACAGAACAAAGAACAAATGAAGCTCTTGATGAAAGCTCTTGAGGAAAATGGCCAACACAGAATGGCCCCAAGTCTGAGAGCAGCTACCTGTGTGCTGTAAAGGAGTCAGAGAGGAGCATCAGGAGTGGTGTGGTGTCCCCAGTCACTATTTTTCCTAGAGACTGGGTGTGCCAGAAGCAGCTAATTGTCTCCAGGTTGGAAAGGCCTGCTCTAGCCTGTCCCCTGTCTCACAGTGGCTATTGGTCACCTGGTTACCCATGATGCTCTAGCAACCCTCTCATCCTCTCTGGGTTCAGCTTCCCCTCTGCCCCCAAATGATGATCATGTCTGGCCTGGCCCATCTTCTGAATGATGATGGATGACTTAATTACAGAAATACAGGGAAGAGTCAGATCCAAGGAGGGAAATCAAATATGAACAAAAGGGCAGGGACAGAGCCCTTCTCCTAGGGTCCCTGATTAATAAGCTGTGTGTTTCCCCAACTCCCCACCCCCCACCTGCCCTGCATGAGTAATTCAGGGGAGACAAGGGATCGGAGCGAGAAAGGAGAAAACAACTCTGTGCATGTGTCTAACATGCCAGCAACTGTGCAGGGGCCTTTCAGATTCCTGTATCTGACCCACAGAAGCCTTGCTCCCTACAGTGAGGAAGCTGTGGACACAAAGCACCGGCTCATCACATTCACACAGTGAGGGAGAGACAGCCAGGGTATGAAGCCACAGCTGCCTGACTCTCAGTATCATTCTTTTGCTGTTGGAGATGCTGTGGTGTGAAATACGTATGTCGAAAGTAAACTCTGAAAGGAAATTATGTGAAAACAAGGCAACATTTATAGGTGTAGTGGCTGGGGAGATTAATCAATCAGTGACAGACTGGACTTAAGTACCTGAGGTCCCTTGTTTGATCCCTAGCCTCACATACGTCAGAGTGCTGCTCTGGGTGCACTCTGCCTTTCTATCTCTTGTGAAACTCTCTCAAATGCCATATGTAAAAAATAAACAAATAAATAAAATTTAACATCACAGATAAACAATGAATTTGTGATTTGGAGTGCTCTGGATCTGAACATTTTTTGCTCTGGTTGCAAAAGTCAAGCAATATAAAAATAAGACCAAGGTAGCCGGGTGGCGGCACAGCTGGCGAGGCCCTCACATTGCTGTGCTCAAGGGTTCAGCTTTGAGCCCTCGATCCCCACCTGCAGGGGGGATGTTTCACAAGGGGTAATGCAGGTCTGCAGGCATCTCTCTTTCTCTCTCCCTTTCTATATTTCCCCTCCCCTCTCAATTTCTCTCTGTCCTATCAAATGAAATAGAAAAAAAGGGAGGGGGAATTCATACTGCAGGCACTGTGCCCCAGCAATAATCCTGGTGGGAATAAAAAAAAAAAAAAAAACCAAAAAACTTAAAAGCGAGATCAAAATACACTTTATGAAACATTTTTTAAAAAACTGAGTGAAAGGGCAATAATTAAACCTAATCATGCAGGGCAGTTTAGAACTTATTAAAACTTTGTGTCCACACAACTAAAGAGACACACTTTCAAATTAAGAATAAGTAACAAACATTATGTACCATTAAGTCTTTGAGGGCATTCCCATCAGTCCACAGCCTCACCTGTCTCAACCTTTTCCCATCTGGTGTTACATTCTGCACCCAATTGTTTCTTTATCTGGAACAACCCCTTTGTTCTTTCCTTGACTTTCACAATGCTAGTGCTTCTGATGACGAAAGTCAGGCCCTGCATGCAGCCCCTGTGGTTTTGGCAGGAGCCCCCAGGGAGGTACCCTGCTTTCCTGGATGTCACATGGGAGGATGGTGTCTTCTTTTTTTTTTTTAATAGATGTGAAATTGATATAGAACATTAGCTCAGTTTCAGGAATATAACATGATTTGGGGTGTGTGTGCCATGAAAAATCATCACCACAGTAAGTCTCTTTCCCATCTCTCCTTGGCAATTGTTCAAATTTGTAGAACTACATCACTGCTTTAAATGGTGATTTTCTAACTCCATCGTTCCTTCTATGTGGAATACCTTTCAGAATCCTTCTTCAAAAATTAGCTTCTATATTTATGTACAACTGAGTGGTCTTGCATGTTTCCACTTTATGCCTGGTTATAATCTCTGACTATCATGATTTCTTTTGATGCTCACATAACCCCAGAGTACACTAGTCCAAGTCCCTTCCAGTAGACCCCAGTATCCTCAGCCAGAGCCACATCATTTTAAAGTGATTGGAATCATCCTTAACTCACTTTTCCCTCCACCTCCTAGAGGGAACCTGTCTTGCGGACCTTCAGGCCTCTTGGCCCCCTAAGTGTCCACTCCTTCTATTAGTGGTCATTGTGACTGCCTTTGCCAGAGTCTTGCTCTAACAGACAGGTGTGGGTTTATTACATCACTCCTCCTTAGAACTTGGTGATCCTCAGCCTAGGGATTCAGGGCTTACCAATTCTTAAAGATTTTCAGTCACTCTCGGTAGCCTCTTTGGAATTAAGTTTCTAAGTTTCTGGCACCATGGAAATAGTATTAACTCACAGATATTTTTTAATTGTTAGATTTTTTTTTTCATTACCACTGGGATTATTGCTGGGGCTTGGTGCCTGCATTGCAAACCTACTGGCCCTGAAAGTCATTTCCCACCCTTCCTCTTCCTCTTGCTCCTCTTTTTTTTTTTTCAGACATAGAAAAAAATGAGAGTTAAGAGGAAAGAGAGAGGTTGAGAGGTGGTGCACCTGGTCAGACATGTACATGTACAAGGAATAACAAACAGAGTTTGAACCCCTGCTCCCACCTGCAAAGTGGGCGCTTCAAAACCAGTGAAGCCTCTGGCTCCCCACCTGCAGGTGAGTCGCTTCACAGGCGGTGAAGCAGGTCTGCAGGTGTCTGTCTTTCTCTCCCCCTCTCTGTCTTCCCCTCCTCTCTCCATTTCTCTCCGTCCTATCCAGCAACGATGACGTCAATAACAACAATAACCACAACAACAATAAAACAAGGACAGCAAAGGGGAAAATAAGTAAGTAAATATTTGAAAAATAGAGAAAGCCTACAGTTGGCATGTTTGCAATTAGGATCGCTGCAGCACTTACAGGCAGATTTGCTGGCTTTGGGTTTTGTCTGGTACAGAGGTAGATTTACCCAGGACTTTTAGTATTACCGGCAAAGTAGTGCTCTGCTTCTTCTCCTTTATTCTTTTTTTAGACTTGTGTGCATGCTGTTTTATTTTTATTCAGGTCTACCATTTTGGCCCATGTTTCCTTACCAAAGTCACTCCTTCATCATTTGATAGGTTTCTGCTTCCCAGACCACAGAGTCCTAATCTTTTACTTCATCCTCATATGTCAATTCCCCTCCCCATCCTCCTCTTCCTCTGATCATTTTATAATGAATTGGTAACCACAGTAATAAAATTTACTGAGAAAACTAAGTTTTGAGATCCTGCCACAACTAATGGAGCCGGAGATATGATGAAAAGGGCTATAATGAGGTTTGAGATATGGTTGGGATATTACAGATAGAAAATCAATTTGGAAAATGCTATCAGTTGCATCCACAAGGGAAAAGTCATTTAAACGCACTTCCAAAGGACAGGAGTAACCTGGAAGACAATGAAAAGCTAATAATTGTTTTGTAATAAAGGAGAACATACTTTTAAAACTATCCCTCTCCCCCTTTCTCTCTCTTCTTTTATCAATATTTCACTGTTAAGTCTAACTAAGAAAATTTCCATATATTTTGAGTACCCCAAATTCACAAAGAACTAGCAAAGAATCAAACACTTGATTATTGTAATTTACCTTGAACTCTACATAATCTTGAATGAAGAATGAAAGGGTTTCATAACTCCTTTGTAATGCCACATATGAAAACAATGCATAATTTTGCTCAATACATTTTATCTTCCTCAAGAGAAAAACAGAATTTGGTAGCCTGGAGACTGATGATTATTTTGGTGGGGCAGAATACCTTGTATAAAATCATTTATGCCATATACAACATCAACCATAAAGTCCTTTACACATCAAAGATAAGGTTCATCTGTTGAAAGAAAGAAAGAGAGAAAGAAAGAAAGAGAGAGAGAAAGGAAGAAAGAAAGAAAGAAAGAAAGAAAGAAAGAAAGAAAGAAAGAAAGAAAGAAAGAAAGGACTGCTTAAACACAGAGCTGTCTAAACATAGAACAATTTGAATCTGGAAGTCTTAAAATCACTCTGACGAGAAGACCTGAAAAATTCTGTTGGGTCTGAGTTATTTAAGCATTCAACAGATACACTGCATTTAGTCTTTGAAAATTAGATGAAAGCTAAGGCCTTTCTCTGTAGAAAAATCCATATACAATTATAGAATGAAATCTGAATATAAATTTTTAGAACTTCCCAGGAATCCAATCCTCCAGGTTAAGACACTCTTGTTCTATAGGAACTGTTATTTTTAAGATGATTACTAAATACCTAACAGCTGCACTAATGTTCTGCTCCTACCTGAGGCCCTCCAACTATTTATTTTGGAGTGGAGAAGAGTCCCTACGTGTTTCACTGCAGCTTTGAGGAGAAGAGTCTTATCAACCTTGATGCCACACAATCTATTCTCTGCTCTGCTAATGACACCATCAACACAGTGGCTTGACTGGCTATACTGGGAGGCGGGTCGTCTGCCAGGACACCCCTGCCAGTCTGATGCAGAAAAAAGCTCACAGCCACGTCTCTGCTCTGTGCCTGCTTCTTAAGACCCCTCCTGTGACTTTCCTGAGCAACTCTGGTTTCTCGCAAAGAAGCCTGATGCATTCTGGGCATAAAAGCTTTCCTGCTCCTGGCTTCCCTTTTACAAACTGCCAGGTTAATTCAACATCTGCAGAAGCCACACGACCACAAATGAGGCTGGAGGCAGGCTGAACAAAGAAGTCAGCTTTCCAGCCCCGAGTCTTTCCCACAAAATAAATATAACAGCTTCACTGGTGCTTTTTAAAGATTTGGTTTTGTTTTGTGTTTAATGAGGGGAGAGAGAGAGAGAATGGTGTGCAGGGGAATCAAACCAGGGACCTCACACCTCCAATTCATGAACTCCACCCACCCAGTAACCTCCCCAGCCACAATCATTTCACTGTTAGGGGAAAGACAGGGGTCCATAGGCTAGCTTACTGGGAGAGCAGGGCAGGGCAGGGCACCTGCCTGGCTGTGTGTGTGGCTAAGCTTGGAATCCTAGTATCACAAGGGAGAGCTATGTACCTGGGAAAGCCCAGGTGCTGTGTGTGTGTGTGTGTGTGTGTGTGTGTGTGTGTGTGTGTGTGTGTGTGTGTGTGTGTGTCTAAAATTAAAGGAAAAAAAAAGTAAAAAATTGGCCTGGGGGTGGTGAACTCATTCATATAGGAGGTCCTAGGGCTATGAGAGAGAGGGAGAGATGACTTCTGAAATCCTAATTCCATGGTCAAATATACATGGTCAAAACTACAATTTGAACAATAAACAGCAACTCTGCACTGAAGCCTGGATGCAAATATCTTCTACTTCATTCTGAAAGACCATCCAGCCTTTGCCCTTTCAGTACATGAGATACACCGAGAGGGGATTACAGTGGGTCCCTGTAGGTCTGTGCTCAGCATATGCAGATGCTCTCAGCCTCTGCACACACGTGAGGTGACATGAGCCAGTGTCTCTCAAGCAGTGAAAAAGCACACTCCACAACACAACTCTGGGGTGCTTTTTTTTTAAAATAAGAGCAATAACTATTTTGTTTCGAAATAGTAGAGGATGGTGCTTAAAAATGGTGCATTAATAAAAATGCCACATTTGTCAAACTCGAAACACTACATAATGTATGATTCAATTTACGCTGTGTTCAGGCTGAGGCAAAATGACAGGGGCTGGGAGTGAGAGCAGAGGCATGCCCTCCTATGGGGCATGAGGAAACTTTTGGGGCAATGGAATATTCTACACCTCAAATGTAGGCGTGCGTGCATCTGTGCAAACTTGCAGGCCTGCACACTACAGAGAGCAAATTTCACAACATGCAAGCTACACCTCGACTTTTATTTAGAACAATCCTTTTCCTCTATTTTAAATTTTTGATGGAAAGGATTGCTTTGCAAGACTGTAGACTTAAGTGGTACGAATTTCACAGGTCCTCATGACGTTGGTAACCACAAAGAAGTACTACCCCTCCATGAAAATCCACTGTGCACCCTCCATCCACACCCCAATCCACTAGCCCCTCTGTTTGGCAGCCTCACCTCTGTGATCAGAGTGTAAGAATTCGTTTTCATTTCTCCTTTAAATGGAGAGAAATAGTACACTGTGAACTGCTACGAAGCCAAAGCATTACTGGGTTACTGTATATCGTGTGAACAGTTCAGAACCCTAGAATAGAGTGGTCACCCCTGTATCAAGTAAAATCTCAAGTAGATGTCAATGGTAGAAAAAACCCTGTGTGGGAGGCTACTATTGTGTATATTCAATGGTATAAACTTATTATCTGAATTGCTACAAAGTTTTTAGACTTATCTGACCAGTAAGGGATGACAAAAGGTGCTTCGCTGTGAGAATATGTTGGTATGAGAATGAAGTGGTTACGTAAATAGAATAGTGTTAAGCAGGGGGGGATTAAACTAATGAAACAGAAGGGGTTTTTAGAAGCATACCAACAAGAATAAGCAATTAAAATTAGTATTTCAGGGAGTCAGGTGGTAGCGCAGCGGGTTAAGCGCAGGTGGCGCAAAGCACAAGGACTGGCATAAGGATCCCGGTTCGAACCCCGGCTCCCCACCTGCAGGGGAGTCGCTTCACAGGCGGTGAAGCAGGTCTGCAGGTGTCTATCTTTCTCTCCTCCTCTCTGTCTTCCCCTCCTCTCTCCATTTCTCTCTGTCCTATCCAACAACAACAACAACAATAACTACAATAATAAAACAACAAAGGCAACAAAAGGGAATAAATAAATAAAATAAAATATAAAATATAATAAAATAAAATATAAAAAATTAGTATTTCAGAGCATAATCGTTCCTCTTAGTGGGAAAGAATATGTGATCCATTTGGTAGTGATAAACTATAGGTGATGACAGTTTACCTTTAAGAACACTTACTATTTTACCAAGTAGTTCATACATATCAGCTCATTTGATATGGGATGCATTGGATGGACCTTCCCGTGGTGCATCCCGTGAGTACCCATTCATTCGGGAAACTGATGATCCTTCCTAGCCGACTGAATCCACATGGATCCCAGTCACTTTCAAAGCCAGCAACAAGCAGCTCCTGACAGCTTTCAAGCTGTTGGTCCTGCTCTTCGAGTCCTCCAACTTAATGTTGAGGGGCTGTCCTTTGCCAAACGCATTCTTATTGGTCAATTGGCGATACAGCATCAGGCAGATGTTATTTGCCTACAAGAAACACATATAGCAGTTGATGAAGCTGCTCGATTCACCATCAGTGGATTCGATTTAATATGCTATAATCTCCATCCTAAACACGGCCGAGCCATCTACGGCAAATCATATCTTGCGGACGTTTACCATACAGCCTCTTCGACCTTCTACGACTCTGTTACTATTGGAACTATTCAGCTCGTCAACGTATATAAGCCTCCCGGTGCCTCATGGGATAATGAGGTCCTGCCTAGCCCGAATCACCCAGCCGTTTACGTTGGAGACTTTAATAGTCATCACCAAGACTGGGGATATTCCTCCACTCATGCTGACGGCTCTATCTTAGCCGACTGGGCTTCAGCGAATGACCTCTCCCTATTATACGATCCCAAACAGCCAGGCTCTTTTCACAGTGCTAGATGGAATAAAGACTCGTCACCCGACCTGTGCTGGATTAGCACAGTCAACGGCCAAGCCTTTCCCGCTACGAGACAAGTTCTCAAGATCTTCCTGCACAGTCATCACCACCCAGCTATCATCCACATTGGTCTCCAGCTCCCACTGATTCTGTGCTCGGAGAAACTAAGATGGAACTTAGCAAACTGGCGTCTGTTCAGTGATCTTACCAACAAATCTATTCCTGCAATTCCAATTAACTCTATCCCCTCTGAAGATTCCTACAGCCGCTTCCGCCAAGCCATCTTCAAAGCAGCTTCCCAAGCCATTCCTCGTGGGAGACTTGCTAACTATACGCCTTGTCTTGATGCTGAATGCGAACAACTACTAAAGCAGTATGATGAGTCGAGCGATCCAGATGTGGCTGACCATCTCATTGCCTCCCTGGATGCAGCACGCCAAGCCCGCTGGCAACATCTCACGGAAAGTCTGAACTTCACCCACTCAAGTAGGAAGGCCTGGAAGCTTCTTCATAGTCTGGGTGCCGGTAGCCAACCCTCTCCCGTCTCCCATCCTCCCGTATCTCCAAACTCAGTGGCCAGTCACCTAACTCAAGTTGGACGTGCTAAGATCGACCCAGTCTGGAAAAGAGAAATTTCCCATGAGTGGTCATCCCACTTCCGTTTATCTTGTCCATCTCCAAAACTCTCTCCCTTTACACTGTCTGAACTGGAAGACGCTTTGAAGAGGGTTAAACCGGGAATGGCTGCTGGCTATGATAACATCACCCCAGAACTCATTCTTAACTTGGGGCCCGTGGCAAAGAAGTGGCTCACTACATTCCTGTCCCACATCTTGGAATCCGAATCTATGCCCCAAATATGGCGTCGTGCGAAGATAATAGCAGTTTTGAAACCAAAGAAAGACCCAACACTGGCCGCCAGCTATAGACCAATTTCTCTCCTCTCCGTGTGTTACAAACTCCTTGAGAGGCTACTTCTGTCATGTATTTCTCATCTTACAGAGAAATTCCTATCACCCGCCCAAGCTGGTTTCCGCCCAGGAAGATCTACCTGCGAACAGGCCCTGGCCCTCTCAACTTACACTGAAAATGGATTCCAGAAGAATTTAAAGACGGGTGCTGTCTTTGTTGATCTCACAGCAGCCTATGACACGGTCTGGCACCGTGGTCTACTAGTCAAGATCTCAAGATGCCTGCCTCCATGGGTGGCCAACACTATATCGTTTCTTCTCCAAAACAGAAGATTCTGGGTGCATCTGGGTGACAAGTCTAGCAGATGGAGACTTGTCTCAAGTGGCCTCCCCCAGGGCTCTGTTCTGGCTCCTACGCTATTTAATATTTACATCAATGACCTCCCAGAAACTTCTTCAAGGAAGTTCATCTACGCCGATTACATCTGCTGTGCAACTCAGGCATCCAAGTTCGACATCCTCGAGGAAGCACTCATGAAAGACATGTCTCTGATATCTGATTACTGTAAAAAATGGCGACTAATCCCTAGCACTGCAAAAACGGTATCATCTGTTTTCCATCTACACCATGCCTCGGCCTCACGTGAGCTTAATGTGCAGCTTGGCGATACGAGAATCCGGCATGAAGCCCAGCCAGTCTATCTTGGCGTTACTCTCGATCGCACTCTGTCATTTCACGAACATCTCATAAAAACTGCAGCAAAGGTGGGCGCGAGGAATCACATCATTGCAAGACTGGCCAGCTCCTCATGGGGCGCGAGCGCTTCCACACTACGATCATCATCTCTGGCATTATGCTATTCCACTGCAGAATACTGTGCCCCAGTATGGTTCCATAGCCCCATGTCCATTTGGTCGATTCCAAATTATATTCCTCCATGAGGATAATTTCTGGAACCATCCGTTCCACCCCGGTTCCATGGCTGCCAGTTCTTAGCAACATCGCCCCACCAGATATTTGTCGGGATGTGGCATCATCTAAGTTCATTTCCCACATCTACGCTCGACTGGACCTGCCAATATACGCGGATATCTTCGCCCACCCTGTTCAACGCTTGACGTCTCATCACCCAATCTGGTCTCCTGCGCCTACACTGAACTTCTTTGTTCCAGACTCTTGGAAACAGAGTTGGCAGTCAGCTGAGGTCAAGAACAAACACCTCATCACAGACCCCTGCAAGCGTCCACCCGGCTTTGACCTAGCACGTTATGATTGGGACCTCCTCAATCGCTATCGAACAGGCCATGGCCAGTGCGCCGCTATGTTCCATCGCTGGGGAGCCAGAGACGACCCGAACTGCCCCTGCGGCTCCAGACAGACTATGACCCACATAGTCAACGACTGCCACCTCTCCAGATTCAAAGGAGGTCTCGAAACTTGACATCAGGCTCAACCTGACGCTGTTGACTGGCTACGGAAGAAGGGCAAATGCTAGAAGAAGATCTCATTTGATTCTCACAGACTAGTTAGATAGGAGTATTATAATTATATATTGTTATTCTTAATGTTATCATTATTATTACTACCTCCCCACCCATAGATGAGAAAATAGACTCAAGTGGTGACTTTTCTACAGTTTCAAATTGGTGCATACAGACTCAAAAAGTTGGGTGGAGGATACAGCACAGTGTTTATGCAAACAGACTGTCACGTCTGAGGCTCTAAGGTCCCAGGTTCAATCCCCCTGCACCACCATAAACCAGAGTTCAGCAGTGCTATGATGAGAGAGAGAGAGAGAAAGGACCAGCACAGTGTGACTCCAGGCCTAATACTTTTCCCTCATGCATCAGTCTGGCAGCACACCTCAAAATTTCTCCCCAAATCCTCAATTAGGAGGGCAACCAAAATAGGAAAACCACTATATCAACCCCCAAGTGAAGATGTACATTTTCTTAAATGTTATAAAATGTAAATAAAAATGTAGTAGAAGTGGGATTTTTCTGCAAAGTCAGCTGATGTATCAATGAAAAGGAAGGTTAAATTAGATTCCTATAATGCTGCAGACCACTCTTTGCTATCTAGTCTCTCAAAAATGCCACAATAATAATATTATTATCCCCATTTTACATTCAAAGTAATATGAGTCCTGAGATGGTAATTAAATTGCCAAACTCATAAAGATTGGAAACAGAATTCTAAGCCTAGCCCGATGGGCCAGCAAAATAACTCACTTGAATGATGCACTGCTTTGCCATATGCTTAACCCACGTTCAAGTCTGACCTCCACTACTTTGAAGAAAGCATTGGAGCTAATCTTGATCTATCTCCTCTCCCCCACCCCAATTTCTCTCCTATCAAATAAAACAAAATAGAAAAGAAGAAAAGAATTAAACATATATGTTTGCACAGGTTGAATCAAAATTTCAGTAAGTCTATCAAGTAGACTCTCAAGAGATGGGTGGGTGGATGTTCATGTTTTCTTCAACTTTAAAATGAGGTTAAGCATTTTGTTTTCTCTTTCTCCCTCTCCCATTCCCACTCCCTATCCTACTCCCTCTCTCTATTTGCCTCCAGAGTTACTGCTGGGGCTTAGTGCCTATACTATAAATACACTGCTCCTGGAGGCCATTTTTCGGGGGGGGGGGAGACAGAGAGGAGGAGAGAAAGATAAGACACCTGCAGACCTGCTTCACTGCTGGTGAAGCAACCCCCTGAAGGGGGGGGGGCAGGGGGATTGAACCGGGATCCTTGCACAGGTCCTTGCACTTCATACTACGTGAGCTACCGCTTAGCCCCGTTTTCATTTCTCTTAGACATATATGAAAACTCTTAGGTATTCCACACAAAGATATGTCCACACCTAGTATCAACCACTAGGTCCCAATGCTCTGCCATGCTCTGCCTTACAGAACAAAAGCAAAATCAGAGTAGAAATAATTTCAGGAATCGTAACATTTCCCTAAAACTATAACTTGGGGCTGAGGAAACAGCTCATTTGGATAGTGTGCTACATGGTGTGTGTGTGTGCGTGTGTGTGTGTGTGTGTGTGTGTGTGTGTGTGTGTGTCTCTCCCAGGTTCAAGCCTGACCCTCACTGAATGAAACTTTTACATTGTAGACTCTCTCCCTCCCCCTCTCTATATACATATACATAAACATATACATAAACATATACATAAACATATACATATACATAAACATATACATATACATAAACATAAACATTCTCAGTCTCTATCTTTAAAAAAATGTAACTTTGCCTTCAACTCAGGTGAAATGTTTTACATGCCATTTAAGCCACCAAGACTCATGGATGTAAGATTACCCACAGAATGACGTGCACATGGACACGTGACGTAGTTCAGATCAAGGATGAGGGTCATGATAATTAAATCATAACTTTCATATTTGACTATCACACATGTGAGCAAGGAAAACCATATCTAGTTCCTGTTGTTTTATGTTGTCACTGAAACCTTTTGAGTTCTTAGTTCCTAGGTTTGTTTGTTTATTTCATAAACAGATAGAAGTCATACACTTTCTAGAGTAAAAATTACAAAATGAAATTCATTTTGCCTGTCAAGTGCAGATGAAAGGAAGAAAGGAAAGAAACAGTTTAAATGTAAAAGGCACCTTTTGCCCAACTCCCGAACTGGTTTTCACAATAAGATGAATAATTTAACTGCTGGAAACTTCACACGTGCAGAACACGGCATGGAGACGAGTGGCATTTTCACTTCAAATTTGTATCATCTTTAGTCAGACCCCCTCAACTGCATTTCTAACACCTGCTGAAGTCAGCAGTGAAGGCAGCTCTTATCTCCACAGCCAGCTTTTATCTTTTCTCTCTCTCTCTGTCTCTCTCTCTCTCTCTCTCTCTCTCTCTCTCTCACACACACACACACACACACACACACACAGGCATTATAAAATATAATTTCTTGGCCTAAGAGAGTTAGGGAGCAATTCACAGGATTTTCTGAAAGGTCTTTTCCTTTATCACTTCAAAGGGTGATTTTAAGACAGATTACTAATTAAAGGTGGCATTCTTTATTGTAAACACCTTCAAACATTAGTTTTGGATCACAAAAATTGCAATAGCTATACTTCTCTGCACTGAGTTTTAGGTGCAAAGGAAAGTGAAAATTCAAACGCAATAACTCAAAGTTCAGAAGTTTCTTTTATTTATTAATTTTAGGTAGTGCTGGGAAAGAACTCAGGGCTTCAAATGTTTGAAGAGAAAAATGAAGAGAAGGACAGACAGAGAGAGGTGACAGAGAAGAGAGACAGCACAGCACTGTTCTACCATCCATGAAGTTCCCCAGGACCTTCAATAATGTTCCCATGTGGTGCTGGGGTATCAAACTCAAGGCTTTCTGTATGGTAAGGCATGAGTTCTACAGTTGCCCCAGGAAGGCCCCTCCCCTTCCCTCCCCTCTCTTCTCTTCTCCCGACTTGTGAGTCACTGAAGGATTTTTCTGGCTTGTGCACCATGCTACTCCTGATGCCTGATTCAGCTCCTTCTAGTAAACACTCAGTCAATATCTCCAAAGAAACAGAAGTCATTTTCAAAAATGTATTTCTAAGATTCTGTCAGATTGAGCCTGGAGGGATTCACGAGGACCATTTAAACTTCCCTTTTTCCATAAGTACATATGCAAGAGGAAAGCCTCTCCTTTAGCCAAAATCACTATATGATGATATTTTCTACATAATCTGATTTTTTTTCATATATCCGAAGACGACCATGTTATGATAAACAGGCATTTTATCTCCAGGTGTTTCAGATGAGTCACTCAAGCACACATCATTTCACCTCTGCCTTGGCAAAGAACAGTAAGGTTCATATTGGAGGATTTTTTTATGTCTTACACTCTTTTCTAATTATTTTTATTTTGCATTTGCTTACTTAATGTATTTATTTATTTAATTTGATAGGACAGAGAGAAATTGAAAGGGAAGGTATATATATATATATACATATATATATATATATATATATATAGAGAGAGAGAGAGAGAGAGAGAGAGAGAGGTGGTTCAGGAGGTGGTGCAGTGGATAAAGCATTGGACTCTCAAGCATGAGGTTCTGAGTTAGATCCCCAATAGCACCTGTACCAGATGATATCTGGTTCTTCGTCTCTCTCCTCCTATCTTTCTCATAAATAAATAAATAAATAAATAAAATCTTTAGAGGGATAGAGAGACCTGCAGACATGCTTCATCACTTGTGAGACTTTCCCCATTGAGGTGAGGAACTGGGGGTTTGAACCCAGGTCCTTGCACATGGTAATATGTGCACTCAACCACCTGGCCCCAAATGTATTTATTTATTTAGGACAGGTACAGAGAAAAATTGAAATAAAAAGGGGAGACAGAAAGGGAGAGAAAGAGAAATCTGCAGCACTGTTTCACTGATGGTAAAGATTCCCCCTTGCAGGTGGGAAGAAGGCTTGAACCCAGATCCTTGTGCACTGTGACTCATGCACTTCACCAGTTGTGCCACCACTCAGCCCCAAGACTCTTATCCTCTTGCCACTCTGCCCCCTCAGATGTTAAAGTACACAGGATTTATGTCCCTATACCAGGGGCCTGGGGATAAAATCACATATTCCCTGACTTTTTTCTTTTCTTGTTTTTACTTTTCACCATTTTAACCTGACTCTCCTCATTACAGGTCCAGGATCCTAATAACTTACACCTTATTACCCAGAATGAATTAAATGTTGCTTAAGCAATCTTATTGGTGATATTAAAAAAAAAAAAAGTAGGGGACCTGGGTGGTGGCACACCTGGCTAAGCACACATGGTACAATGCACAAGAACCCAGGTTCAAGCCCCCAGATCCCCAGCTGCAGGGGCAAAGTGGTGAAGCAGGTCTCTCTCTCTCTCTCCCTCTGTATCTCCCCTTCCTCTCTTGATTTCTGACTGTCTCTAACCAATAAATAAATAAAACTTTTGAAAAAGTAAAATGAATAGCAGAGGGCTGGGGAGATGGCATAAAGGTTATGCAAAAAGACTTGATACCTGAGGCAAGGAAGGTCTCAGACTCAATCCCAGCACCACCAAAAATAGGAGAGAGCTTAGTGATGGCAGCTAATACTACTGATCCAGACACTCCACTAGGCCACCACCACACAGGATATTTCATCTAACCTGCACATGCCAAGCCAGCTTGGTACAATGGTGAGCTCCAAAGATCAGGGGCACAGTCAGGGAAGGCAAACCTGGGCATTCTGACTCCAGAGTTAGAGTCACTGGAAATCCGAGTCTCAGAATTCAGTGCTTCCCTCACCTGAGGGTATCCTGCTTGCTGGAGAGACTATGTAAGGAGCTTTGAAAACCACGAGAAGCTAGCAGTATATATGCAGTCCAGGGGATAGTCCCAAACCCCTCGAGGTCACAATGAACTTGACTCAGCTGCTACCAACCTGACTGAAGTCGTTAATGTTCTGGGATGAACCAGGGAGGCGATTCCCTAACTGGTCTCTCTGCACCTGCCCCTCACACCAGAGGCCCCTGACAACCGGGTGGCTGAAGGTGAGACTGTGTCACTGCTCTGCTCAGAACTCAAGGTCTTCCCACCCGCTCTGGGCTGAACAGCTCATCTCACAGTCAGCTGCTGAAGTGTCTGGAGCTAGGATCTTTTGGAGGGAATTAAGCTTACATTAAAATTTAAAGACGCAGACAGGAAAATGTCTCAGCTGCTAGAGGGCTGGGCTTGGCATGCGTGAGGTTCTGGGTTCACTCAATGGTGCCACATGTATCTGAGTGGTTCTCTGGTCTCTCAATCTCCACTTTCTCTCTCTGTCTCTCTCTTGGAAAACTCGTATGTAATATATAAAATAAGTCTTAAAAAATAAAGTTTATGTGAGGTCATAAGGATGGGTAGAAGAGATAGCAGTGTTCTCTAGAAGAGATACCAGTGTACGCGCTTTCTCTCTATATATCTCCCTTTCTCCCTCTCTCCCTCTCTCATGCTCTCTTCTTCCCCTTTCCCCAACATACTAGAATACAATAAAAAGGCCACAGTCTACAAGATGGAATTTTCTCACTGAATCTGTTGGCACCTTGGCCAAGAACTTCCCAATCTTCAAAACTATGAAAAATTAACATCTACTGTTTAAGCCACCGAGTCCAGGGCATTTTGTTCTGGCAGTTTGAGTTGACTACTAAGCCCTGTCACTCAGATTTTAATCCAAAGGTCATTCAGTGCCCCCAAAGGTGCCCACTACATAAGCTGCCCCCTGGTCTGCACTGTCTGCACTCAGCTTTATCACCCATCCCATACTGGCCCTTCTAGCTCAGTGCTTGGGCTCTTGGAGCTTTCTCTATACAGAAGCCATTTTCCTGTGTCCTCATGGCTGGCTCCTTCATTTCCTCCAAGCCTTGGCCCTCTCCTCACCTTCATAAAAACTAGGGAAAGAGAGAGACAGGCTGGGAGTATGGATCGACCCATCAACGCCACGTTCAGCAGCGAAGCAATTACAGAAGCCAGACCTCCCACCTTCTGCACCCCATAGTGACCCTGGGTTCATGTTCCCAGAGGGTTAAAGAATAGGAAAACTATCAGGGGAGGGGATGGGATACGGAGTTCTGGTGGAGGGAATTGTGTGGAGTTGTACCTCTCTTATCCTATGGTCTTGTCAGTGTTTCCTAAATATAAATAAAAAGCAAGCAAACCAAAAAACAAAATTGTCAGGAAATTGTGTGAATGTGGTTGAGCTTGGCAGGGTTCACAAAGCACCCTGCATTCCTGATACTATGGCCTATCTACATATTCATTGTTTTGCTTGAAAGATCCCCACCCACTCCATTCCTTTGATCTATCTTTTTTCTACCCTCAAGACACTCCCTGCCTCCAGGGCATTATTATTAATCCTACCAGTTAAAGCCCTAGCAACAGTTGCTGGGGAGGTCCATACCATTCCTGGCCCCCTTTTGCCTTTCTCCACCCCTTTCCTAACCATGTATGGTATTGTCAAGCCACTTCCGTTTCTGTCTTGTCTCTTCTGTGTCCCGACCTGGAGGAGGGTGGGAGTGCAGACCAAGAGGCTGATGCCGGCTATTGCGGTTGGCACCACATGGCTTAACCAGGTGTGCTACCACCCAACTCTGGGGCACTCGAATGAATAAAGATTTGTATTGCTTTGCCACTACGAGCTTAGTCCCTGGGTCATCTCTCTCTCTCTCTCTCTCTCTCTCTCTCTCTCTCTCTCATGATGCTAGCCTGACACAAAATTGCAGTCCTTCCAGTTTCTACTCAATCTTCCTCCCCAACCTGCTTCATTTTCCCCAGATGACACACGTTTACACACATGAACTAAAATATATAGCTTTCAACTGACATCTTAGTCATAAACTGCACATCTTCCATCTTACTTCCCCCTTGCTGGAATATAAGCTCCATAACTTCTTGTCTGGCTTTTGTGCTTCTGTAGCCTCAGTACAGAGGAGAACTCAATGAAGCATGTGTTGAAGGGATGAACTGGAGAAATTCTAAGTCTGTCCGCCTGGTGGCTGGCCTGGGGGGTAGGAAAGCAGGCATGGGAGGGGGCTGGGAATGGAGGTAGAGGACAGCTCACAGGCCCAGCACACAAGGGGTCTGGGTAGTCACCCACGAAATACAGTGAATTCACTAGGAAGCATGATCAGTGTCCATCTGTCATGACCATCTTCACTGTGATATGAGGACAGAATGGACTAGGCCAACAAGAAGGTGACCACACCCAGAACAGCCACATCCAGAATTAATGCAGGTTGGGGGAGGAGGTGAGTGTCTCTCTGTGAGGATGTGTCCACCCTTAATACCTGCAGATGTGAAAAGCAGTCTGTGCTCATGATCCCATCATTCTATTTGCAAAGTTTCGAATACTCTCAAAACTTTCCTCTGAATAAGCCCTAGCGTGACAATATATTGAGAGAGAGACTTTTGCCAATTCAGATTCCTGGGTCCCTAACACAGCATGCAGGCACTCTCTGGGGCCTGTGGAGAGCATCTCTGGGCAGACTGGGAGTAGCCTAATTTTCTCAGATTCTCTTGCTGTAAATTTGAAGAGCTTGGTGGGTCTAGGAGAGAAGATAAGTGAGTGAAACACTGGTGATTTAACCTCCAGTGTTCCCTTAAGGACAAACATTTGTCACCTTGACAGCAAGGTGAAAGGTCGGCAGCCAGCCTGCTTATAGCAGGGCTCTCCCCCGCCTTCCTCCCCATGGACCCGTGATTTCTGAACTTGCATTATCTGGACGGATGATGATGACAACCAGGAGCCACAGGAAGGACCTGGAAAGGAAAAGAGGTTGAGACCCACATAACTCAGGGCTTCAAACTCAAATGCCGCCCTGGGGACCAGTATGAAGATTTACCATTCACTGCTCCCCTTCCTGAGGCTCCACTTGAGGCTGGAGCCATCAACCCTATAAATTCTCACAAGCCATGCAGAAGAGTCCGTGTTAGCAGCACAGATCCCACTGGTGATAATTAATTCTGCGTGTGTTAGAAAGCTAAAGTAGGTCCCTGCCACAGACAGCTCTGCTTTCTAAACAAACCTCTCATTTTCAGCATTTACAATTCTAATCTGGGAGTCTGCTGCAGGCTTAAATCAGGCACTAAAGTGAGCTTGATTTGACTCTTGGCAAGTACACAGAACCCAAAGTACCACAAATGTGATGGTACCAGCGCATCAAAAAGAATCGCAGGGCCTGTGTTTGGCCCTACAAGCTATAGTGTTTACATTACACTCACAAAGTGCAGAGGGAAAAGGGTATTCTGAAAGCTAAGCATGTTTTCAAAAAGATCTGAAGCGACTAATTTATGAGCATTTGGGTCCTAATTTAATCTCAAGAATCAGTAGCACTTACTTATGTGTTTCTTTGATGAATGAAACTAACTGTGTCTACAGTAGTACTTTATACTCTTAATTGGAAAAATATTTTAAATACCACCCATGCCATTTGATTCATCATCTAATTATCACTGACTCAGGACAATCAGATGGACTAAAATTACTTTTTGGGAAGAAATAAAGTGTTTAAGCATAATGAGATCAAACAAACATAACAGATAGAAAAGTAAGGCTATAAAGTGTACCCCCAAAGAATATAGGAATGGGGAGGTGGAGGCTGGAATACAAAACGGATGAAACCTGGAGAAAGAGAAGAGAATTTATGGTTAACCTAAAAAAAGGGAATAAAGATGAAAGAGAGAGAGAGAGAGGGAGAGAGGAAGGAAGGAAGGAAGGAAGGAAGGAAGGAAGGAAGGAAAGAAGGAAGGAAGGAAGGAGCAAAAACAGAAAGAGAGAGAAAGAAAATCTATATTTGTTTAAAGACACACATCCTGGGCTGGAGTAATAGCTTTGGGTAGGGTATCTGTCTTGTCATGTACATATTCCAGGATCAAGTCCCAGCATCACAATGGATGCATCATAGCCCCAGGGGAAGCTCTGGTGATTTCCTTCTCTGACTGAAAAAGCAGCCCAGAGCAGTGAAATTATAACTGCACAAGGCCCTCTGCAAAGTAACAATAACAGCAGTGTATTTTGTAGAATATAATTTACAGGCCACAGCATAGCCTGAATTTAATAGATGCTACTATCAATATCAATAATATTGATAAAGTAAATGACGTCTTAAGTTTTGTAAAAGAAAGATTATTTTTCATCAGAAGCAAAGGTTGATGAATATGCATCTATATTTCACGGTGTTTACCTCAAAAGAGCATTGCTGTAATTCAGTATGTGAAGCGCATGAGTAAAACTCTACTGAACGAATTTGTAAGTGTCTTTTATGTTGAATACAACTTTCTTGCAGGAATTCAACAATGAAAGATTCAACTATGAAAAAAAAAAATTCAACCAGGCTTTCTTCTATGTATTTCCTTATCCCTATTGGATTATTATTTGGGAGTATACCCAATTGTGTTTATAAGGCACTTAAAAGTCATCATAAATTAGGCCTACTGGATAGATTATCTCAAGGGGAACCAAAAATAGTAATGTTTCCTTAGTCTAAAAAAATATCCACAATCTCCTGGTTCTATCTATTCTGTAAGGTCACCTCTTTGGGGCATAAGCACTCATGCTTTTCACTTTCACGAGTGCTTTTTGTGTATACATACTTACTGTAGTGTGACTTCTCTACCAGATCATCTGTGTGTGAAGCCATATTCCTATTCTTCCCAGCAACTACATGGAATAGAACATCTTTACATATTCCACAGGAAGGGATCATTTCTCATGATAAAAACACCTGTCCATAAGCATATAAATATACAAGTGCAGGTGAATACATCACAAGAAGTTCTTTCACAGGTCCACTAATAGCATAAATTTTTCAGAAACAAAAATTATATATGCATTTTAATGTTGTCTTCCAAAATATAAACAAAATGTTTCTCTAAAGTTCTAAGTTCCTGACATGTGAGCTATATTCTCTTAATCTCCAAGAGATTCCCTGCCCCCCCCACACACACACACTGCTGTCTTAGTTCTACATAGCAAGTTATTCATTCCTTTATTTTCATCTTTCCTCAAATCTGGAAAAGGTTATCTATTTCTTCCTATCCTTTTCAGAGGATAACCTGGACAAACTTAATTCAGAGTCTGAATTAGATGGTGGAGATATACTAATGGTTTGCTTAGGATTGCTAAATGTTCTGACCAGTCTCAACTGGATTTTTTTGGAGACAGCTTTTGCCCAACTAACAGCATAGAATCTAAAAGTATACTTTTAAATAGCAAGCAGGTATAATAGACAGATCGTTAGAGAAAAAGGCCAATCAACCAAATTAGATGAGTAATTTCAAGCACATAGCCAGGCTTGAGACTAGTCCCAAGTTGTAGAGGACTAAGTGTGAAACTCACAGGAGTGTGCTACAGCTAAAGCCAGATTTATTCAAGTTGCTCCGTAACATTTCCTTCCAGGTTTTATGTTGTAATGTCTATTCCTTGGTGAGATAATCATAAGAATAAATGATAGCTCTTCTTTACCAAAATAAGACATTTCAAAATTTCTTTTGAAATTCTACTGATGGGTGAAATCCAAAATCAGGACGACCACTAACTTAGTCAAATTACCAGATAAGAAAGACTAGTCTTCCTGAAAAAGAAAAAAAAAAAAGTCTTTAAAACTGTAATAACTCTATGAGAACAGCTAAGAGCAGCATAAGGCACACCAGTTAAAAGTAAAATCATATTCAGACTCAAACTGAATTGACTTTCAGGCACTTCTAGCTACAACATTAGAGTACTTTCCAAAGGACATATCTTGTATGTATAAGATAATATTCAATTCCCCAGTACTGTCAGCATTTCTGAAGAAGTGCTATTAGTTTATCGAAGCAGCACAGTTATCTGAAAAAGAAAGACATTTACCATCATAAGTCAAAATTTAACCATTAAAAATGATAAGGCTGCGCCCCAGAATTTCTTCCCAATACTCCAAAATAGACAGTCTTCCCAGTAACTGGGGGAAAACTGCAAACAGGAGTGCTTTCTAATACGATGCTCACATCAACTACTATCTTAAGAACAAACTCCTGCCTGGTTGAACACTTGTAGCGTGTGATCAGCTTGAAATTCACTAGGGAAAACTGGAATGGTTGGTTATCTTAAAAATACAGTCAAGAAGATCTGAAACTACTAGACCCTAAATAATGTTAGCAAAGGTCATTGCAAACTAGCCTGCCAGTTGGACAGCCATTTCCAGGACAGCCATCAGCAGTCACACAGGTCACTGAATGCCTGCAGGGTGGCACGTGTGACAGAGGAACTACAAATTCAAGTTTATTTAATTTTAAGGACTGAAATAGCCAATGGTCACATGTGGCAAGTGGTTAACATACTAGGTCTGGCGGTGATAAAGATGATGCCAAATGGGAAATGCCTTTTCAGCAAAAATGTGCAAACTTACTTTAAAACATTCAAATGGTTTCAGTATCAGCAAGATTCCACTTTCAGGGTTGGTGGGTCAGTGAAAGCAGAAACCAGTCAGTAATGGCAGCAGTAAGAAAGCACCTCCTAGTCAGAACACCTGTGTAAGCATTGTGGAGGAAAGAAGATCTCTGTCTGTCTCCAAGGGCAACGCACCCTTGTTATGGAGTCAGACACATTCCCTTCCTCAAACTCAGTTCCCAGAAAATGTGCATCTTATCACAGCACCATGTCATGTGACTATACTCCTGAGAAAAGGAGAATGCATCAACTCCAAGTTTCTGGGGGTCTCGTATAATTAGTTATCCCACTCTTGGTTAATAAACTGGCAATCTGCTTTATATATTATCAGTGAGTGTGATTAATGTGAGTCCACTTAGGCAGGTGGACTCAAAATCAGAAGCAGAGCTGTAGTCAGCTTACAGCTTACAAAGTAAATGATGACTGTATTCCTAGAATAAGGATCAAAAAATCTACATAGACATTCAATGATATAGAACCAGGAATCAGTCATCTCTGAGGGGAGATGGCAGTAAGCTGAGCAAAAGGTAGAAAGTCTCAACATTTCTCTAATGTTTTCAGGATCTTTGCTCATGAATTCCTCTTCAGTTCAAAGAAATAGAAGTAAATGAAGAAAACAGAAAATTAACATGTAAATCTACAGGTATATTGGGTTGTCAGAAAAAGTCATGATGCATTTTTGCACAGAAAGCAATGTCATGGGGGCTGGGTGGTGGTAAATAAAATTAAATTAAAATTAAAAAAAAGAAGCATGTATGTCTCTAAAAAGGAAATAACCTTTCTAATTGTTGGTTTCAGGCATTTAAAACGCTGAAACAGTATGTTGCTTCAAGTTTGCATACACCATTGTTGCTGATTAGGAATTCTGAACCTGTATTTATTATGCTAACAATCTATAACAATTTTATAGCAGCAATTTAGATGAAGAGTCATCCCAAAGCTAAATAATCACAAAAAGAAAAGCTAGGCAGTTGCTTTAAAGTATAGACAGACTTGAAAGACAGAAACAATGAGAATAACTAAAAGGCAGGAACAGGAGAGTGTCCCAAGTGCTGAAGGAGAGAGAGAAAAATTCATCAGCAGTTACATGGGAACAAAAGAAAGAGACAGTAATGGAGAGGATATGGCGGGCCAGGTGGAGGCACACCTGTTTAAAAGCGCACATGTTACCATGGACATGGACCCCTTGACACCCCCCCCCCCGCTCCCTACCTGCAGAGGGGAAGAAACTTCACTAGCAGTGAAGCAAGAACTGCAGGTGACTCTCTGTCTCTCTTCCTTGATATCTCCCTCTCCTCTCTCAATTTCTCTCTGTCCTATCAAGTGGGGGGGGGGGAATAGAATATAGCTGAACTTGGAGGATCCCTGAAAGACCAGCAGTTAAAAGTTACTAAAGACTCCTAAGCTGAATACGGGCCCCAGATCTGATCAAATTGATGGGGTTTACAGTCAACAATATTTATACACCTTTCCCATATTTGGGAGCTACTCTCTTCCCTGATCCAGCTTTCTGGTCCTTTTACCAGCCATGACATCTTCTCCCCAGACAATAACCTGGGTCCACCAGCATATCAGATGTCAGGCTCAAGAAAAACATAGTATAGTCATGAGCCCTTTGGAATATAACTAAAATAGGCCTACTAGCTATCTTCAAAATGGAGACTTCAAATACTCATCTGCAATATTCCAGCCTTCGGTCTCACAATTAGTCAACAATTTGGCTTTATAGGTTAAATCTTTTTTGGGCAGACAACCCCACCAATGTGTCGTGGAGCCCCACTTCCCCTGCCCCACAAACAGAGAGACAGACTGGGAGTATGGATCGACCTGTCAATGCCCATGTTCATCAGGGAAGCAGTTACAGAAGCCAGACCTTCCACCTTCTGCACCCCATAATGACCCTGGGTCCATACTCCCAGAGGGATAAAGAATAGGAAAGCTATCGGGGGGATGGAATATGGATTTCTGGTGGTGGGAATTGTGTGGAGCTATACCCCTTTTATTCTGTTGTTTTGTCAGTGTTTCCTTTTTATAAATAAAAATTTTAAAAAAGAAGTTACTAAAGGCACTGGGACACAGGAGCAGCATCAAATTGTAGTAAATGAAAGTAGTTCATCTTATGGCAGCATGCAGTGTGATGAAAAGGAAGACGATAAGCATCACCTGGGCTTTTGGTAATGACTAAAAGCTCAGTGTTAGTAAGCAGGGTCAGCCCAGTAGCTCACCTGAAAGGACAACTGCTATGCCCTGTGTGTGACCCCAGTCGGAGGCAAGCCCCACTGCAAAGTGGGCAGCTTCAGTGCCTTGGTGTCGTCCCATCTCTCCCACTGTCTCTTTCTACCTAAAAAGGTCACTCCAGAGCAGTGACTTCTCAGAGACAGCAATATAAAATTATAATAATTAAACAATCATTCTTCTTCCAAAATAAACAGAGAAAAAAAACCAATCTTTCAAGTGAAAATCTGGGGAAATATTAAGTCATTTATTCTGTTTAACAGAAGCATCAGAGAAAAAGCTATCCAAAAAATTAAGTGTGTGATGCTAGCAAATGAGAAAGTGAAGACGATGTAAACTCAGAGTCTCACCACCACTGAACGTGTAGAACAAGCATCAATTTTCATTTCATGAGCTTGAAAATCTGTGTTGCTTTGCTTTTAATTTCCAAGATATGAAATTCACATCATGAAATTTTCTGCTCCTGACCAACAGAGCCACTCAATTATAAAAGTTAAAAACCAACATTTTGAAAGGTTTGAAGATTATCGATTTTCTTTTTTTTCCAAAGTGCTCCGTTATCTGCAGCTGTGACTAAGAGAGCACTTCCCTAACTCCGTGACCCTCCAGATGGAATGATTTGACTGCTAATGTGTGCGAATATTTGCAAATTAAATTGCTGAAGTCCAAGATGAGGCTTCTACGGTTTCATGTACACGTCTATTTTACATTTTGAACAAATAATTTCATCTTAAGTAATTGTATTAATGTCATGAGCAATATCCTAAGATTTAACAGCCATGAATGCTGATCTAATTATTTTCAGGGACAGCCTTGTATGTCACTGTGCAGATCTGAGAGCAACACCACAAAGCTGAACTTCATGGGAATATACAGTACAGAGAGCAATAAAAGGGATGGACTTCTTTACCACAGTGACACAAAGTGTTTTCCAACTGGTATGTGCATGTTCTGAATTCCCATATAGTGGGTTTTGCTTTTTAACATACTTTAGGTGTGCATTTCTTACTATAGAAACTGAAATAAAATACATGTGATTATGTAAGGCTTTCATAAACTTAAAGGCAGAGGAGAAATCCATAAAGAACATTTGAGAGATGTAAAACCTGTGAACTTCAGGGGCCAGGTGGTGGCACACCCAGTTAAGCACACACAGTACAAAGCGCAAGGATCCAGGTTCAAGTCCCCAGCTCCCTACCTGCAGGGGAGAAGCTTTGCAAGCAGTGAAGCAGGTCTGTTGGTGTCAATCGTTCTCTCTCCTTCTCTAGCTCCTCCTCCCCTCTTAATTTCTCACTGTCCTACTCAATAAAATGGAAAATATGGCAACCAGGAGCAGTGAATTCAAGGTGCAGGTACCAAGCCCCCAGCGATAACCCTGGAGGCAAAAAAAAAAACAAAAAAAAAAAACCTGTGAACTTCTACAACCACAGGCAGTGCAGAAAAGGTGCATGTACAGCATACACAAACAGTAACTTCAAGGGGGTCACAGACCACAATATGTTTATGGTATCCTTATCCTTAATAGTGTAAAACTGGAAATTGACCAGATGTCTATCAATACAAAAATGGAATACTCTTCACAATTAAAAAAAAAAAAAAACCTGACACATTCTGTAACATGAATAATCTCAAAAGGACTATGCAGAGCAAGAGAAGCTAGATGATATTTATTTATTTATACTGTCTAATTCCATATATGCAAGGTGCAGAGGCAAGCAGAATGGTACAGAAGCCCAAAAATGGCTGCTTGGGATAGAGGTGGGGTGAACTAAAAAGAAATGCAAGGGCACAGACTACAGTGACAGAAATCTTCTATATTTTCTCCTCCAGGGTTATTGCTGGGCTCGGTGCCTGCACCATGAATCCACCGCTCCTGGAGGCCATTTTTTCCCCTTTTTGTTGCCCTACTTGTTGCAGCCTCGTTGCGGTCATTATTGCCATTGTTGACGTTGCTTTGTTGTTGGATAGGACAGAGAGAAATGGAGAGAGGAGGGGAAGACAGAGAGAGAGGGGGAGAGAAAGATAGACACCTGCAGACCTGCTTCACCGCCCGTGAAGCGACTCCCCTGCAGGTGGGGAGCCGGGGGCTTGAACCGGGATCCTCACGCCGGTCCCTGCGCTTTGCGCCACATGCGCTTAACCCACTGCGCCACCGCCCGACTCCCAAATCTTCTATATTTTCTTTGGATTTTTGGATCTGGTTAAAATATGTCAAAACTCATCCAAATAGGGCTGGGGAGATAGCTCAGCCCACTAGAGTCCCAACTTGATGAATGAGGTCCCAGAGGCAACAGATCAATCATGGCAACCACCTTATACCAAAGCCAAGTAGTGCTTTGGACTGTCCCTCCCACCCCTTCCTCTTTTACCTTCACATAAAAAAATAAATCTCTCTCTCTCTCTCTCTCAATGAAAATATAACTTTCTACTTCCAAAGACTGGCTATGAAGAGTTGCTAGATGTTTACTTGACAAGCTGAGTCCACAAAAGCACACAAATATACAACATGCTACAGTCACAAAGACCATTATTTAAAGGGCAGTTTCTTTTTGGTCAGTAAATTCCTTAAGTTGATGCAATGCCTGTATCCTCAGCTTCCCTTCTGACTTCTCCCACGTGTCCAGATTTCTGCTGAAATGTCAGTGGAATCCAAGTCAGTGAAACATAGGAATCAGGGAAAATGATTAATCTCCTTCGCCATCACTACAAGACATAGTGTTCTCATTTTTTGTTTTGTTCTATTCTGTTTTTTTCATAAGGTTCTCTTCTTGAGAATCTGTACTATAGGGGCCAGAAAGTGGCTCACTGAGTAGAGTACACATGTTACCATGGACAAGAGCCCACATTAGAGCTCTGTACCACCCCGTGGAAGAACCTGCAAGGGGAAAGTTTCATAAGTAGGGGAGCAGTGTTGCAGTGCCCCTCCTCGTTCATCAGCCTCCAACTAAAGGAAAGAGAAAAATGGCCAGTCACAGCAGTGGAGTCATGCAGGCACCAAGGCCCAATGAAAACACTGTTGGCAAAATAATGATAATTACTATTATTATTATTATCTGGAATGTAGATAGACAGCTCACCACACTAGTACCTTCAGCCCCCCCCCCCCCAAATAACTAATCTAGTAAATAGTTAAGTAATATTCACAATAGCAAAAACTTGGAAACAACCAAAAATGCCCTTCAATAGATGACTAGATAAAGGCATTAGGGGACATATGCTCAATGGAGTATTACTCAGCAATAAAAAAGACAATATTGTGTCCTTTGGGATAAAGTGGATGGAATGGGGGAAGATTATGCTCAGTGAAGCAAGTTAGGAGGAGAAAGACAACTACAGAATGGCTTCACTCATATACAGAATATAGAAAATGGAACACACAAATGTGAAAAATATATGTCAACTTATATCTAAAACTGTGGGAGAACTAGAGTGATTATCTATGAACTATAGTGGTTGTCTATAGGGGTGGGGGTGAGGACATATACCTTTGGTGACAGGAGTGGTGAGGGAAAAAAGGAAATATAGTGATATTATCTACAATATTCTTCTTCAGTATTAATCATGTTTTAGCAGTGATTTTAAAAAATTAGAACCACAGAAATAAGAATCACCTACCACATTGCTATCAGGTCAGTTGTATCCTTGACTAAAGACCATTAACTAAGAAATTCTGCATAGGTTGGGTTCGTATCAAAGAAATGCACTCTCTCTCACATTAAATTTTTTAATATTGATTTATTTATTTTCCCTTTTGTTGCCCTTGTTTTATTGTTGTAGTTATTATTGTTGTTGTTGATGATGTCATCACCGTTGAATAGGACAGAGAGAAATGGAGAGAGGAGGGTTAGACAGAGAGGGGGAGAGAAAGATACCTGCAAACTTGCTTCACCTCCTGTGAAGTGAACCGGGATCCTCAAGCCGGTCCCTGCGCTTTGTGCCACGTGCGCTTAACCCGCTGCGCTACCGCCCGACCCCTTCCACTCTTACATTGTAACCAGCCTTTGGATCACTTTCCATCCTTCCTCCCTCCTTGCTTCTCTCCCTCACTCCCTTCCTTCTTTTCTATTTCTTTCTTCTTCTTTTTTTGTTTATTAATTTTACTTGACAGGACAGAGAGAAATTGATAGAAAAGAGGGAGAGAAAGGTAGAAAAACACCTGCAGCACTGCTTCACCGCTCACGAAGTAAACGCCTAGCATCCCTACATCGCCAGTCTTTGGAAATAGAAAGTTATGTTTTCATGAAGTGGGGACTGGGGGCTTGATGATAACATGTGCACTTAGCCAGGGGCACCGCCCCAGGCCCCTGGGCCGTGTTTCTTAGGAGGAACTTCACAGGTATTGTGTCCCACCCGCAAAATATGAGCACGGCGGCGAGAACTGCCCCAGTGTAGGAATGATGACATCTTAAAAATTAAAAGAAATCGGAAGTCGGGCTGTAGCGCAGCGGGTTAAGCGCAAGTGGCGCAAAGCACAAGGACCGGCATAAGGATCCCGGTTCGAACCTCGGCTCCCCACCTGCAGGGGAGTCGCTTCACAGGCGGTGAAGCAGGTCTGCAGGTGTCTATCTTTCTCTCCTCCTCTCTGTCTTCCCCTCCTCTCTCCATTTCTCTCTGTCCTATCCAACAACGACAACAACAATAATAACTACAACAATAAAAAAAGACAACAAGGGCAACAAAAGGGAATAAATAAAATAAATATTAAAGAAAAAAAAAGAAAAACACTTTAAAAAAATTTTTTTTAAAAATTAAAAGAAATCAAAAAGAAAGCACATGGCCTTTGTTAAAGGGTAATAAAATAACTTGAGTCAACTGGCTAGTTTTATATCAGTAAATTTCTTTACATAGTAATGAAATCATTGCTTTAAAAAAAATCCATCATTATTAAAATAAAATTTTTAAAAAGTTGCCTCAGCCTCCACCAAAATTAGATTTGTAAGTTGCTGGTCATTCCTATAATTAAATATATGTCACAAATTTGCAAGAAAAATGGTCACTGTGACTAATGCATTTACTTGCTGCACAAGTCCTGTCAGACAGCCTCGTGCAGCTGAAGTGCAGAAGGTAAGGATTCTGTCCGTTTCTACTAAGTGGCAAAGGACACTTTTCATTTCTGATGATTGCGCTTCAGATAAGAGTTTGTTTTTAGAAGCAAACCCAGACTCATTCTATCACAGGATTTTCCTTATTCAAACATGGAAGTCTATTTTTCACTTTGAAGGCATGTTTGACACAGTTTTTCTAGACGAGTGTTACACAGAAAATATTGAAAGAAATGCAGATATGTCCAGGTTATCAGGGTCCCTGACTCTAGGCATTTCTTCATCAACATCCCCACAGCAGTTTTAATCTGCCTCTTGGGTGGACTGATTGAGAAATGACCTTAGAGAAAAGTGTTTCTCCGTGAGTAATATCTGTCCTGAGATGTCAAAGCAAGATGGCTTCCAGGTCACACAGAGCCAGTGGTGAGACTCACTGCAAGAAATGATCTTCAGACCTTCAGACCACAGGTTGGTAGAGTTCTCTGGCTGGTCTTGGTGCTAACTTTCCTATTTCCTATTTCCTATTTCTCAAAACCCTGTATAGACAGCAGAGTCTAGTTACAGATCCTTCCAGTCACATCTCCCCACTGGATTGTATCTCAATTTACTCAATTACTTTCATTCAAGACCAGATACTTTGTATGTTCAGTATTCACACAAAGTTTTCTTTCAAATAAGTTTATATTTAAAATATGCATTTTGGGGGTCGGGCGGTAGCACAGTGGGTTAAGCACAAGTGGCACAAAGCAAAGACCAGCCTAAGGATCCTGGTTTGAGCCCCTGGCTCCCCACCTGCAGGGTGGTCACTTCACAAGCAGTGAAGCAGGTCTGCAGGTGTCTATTTTTCTCTCCCCCTCTCTGTCTCCCTTCTTCTCTCCATTTCTCTCTGTCCTATCCAGCAACAACAGCAATGAGAACAATAATGACGATGACAACAAGGGCAATAAAATAGGGAAAATGGCCTCCAGGAGAAGTGGATTCATGGTGCAGGCACTGAGCCCCGGCGATAACCCTAGAGGCAAAAAAAAAAAAAGTGCATTTTACCTAGTAAAATCAGTGAGTGGTGTAGTGGTGTGGCAAAATTCATACAAATGCCTGAAATTTGGAAAGCAGTGCAGAGAAGGTAGTGCTTGTCTTCCCTCCTTCCTAAATCTTCTACTATCCACCTATTTGTATCTTCTGTATTTACCTCAGTTGTTAGAGAAGTGCCTTGAGTCTAATACACTGTGCATGTGCGTCTGTGTGTGCTGACTTTATGTCCTGTTTCCCTGTTTCTTGCCACACTGCTAATTGAGCCACTGTAGTATTTAAAGAGAAATTGCTGTTCTAAGCAAGCCAGTTTTTATGATGCTCATTTCTCCAAAGAGGTGATCAAGTGAAATGCATATTGTGATGATGGGCTCCATCTTATTAAGGTGGAAACCACTATTCCATTATTTGAACACAGCTCACAAGGTATTTTTAAAGTCCAGGATGGGTTATTTTAAATCCTGGGTTTATCGAATGCTTAGCAGTAAAAGGATGAACTTAGAATAATATTCTAACAGGAAGTACTGAATACTGCTTCAAATCATCTGGTTGTTTTTTGGGCATTAAAACCTAATGAAAATAAAAATCTATTATCAACAAATCATAAGCTTTTGGGGGGGGGAGGAGGGACCAAAGCCTCATCAAAATGGATTCAACACTTTAAAGTAACTTGAGAAAAAAAATAGGTATAGTTTCAGTATTGTACAAATGAATCTTCCATAAGTAAATCAAAAATTGATTTCTGGATTCAAGTGAAACCAGAGTCAAATCAACAATTGGGATTCATCTGTTATCACCCTCAGCCCTCTTCAGTAACACTTCAGGTTTTCAAGTCTTTCTTTCTTTCTTTCTTTCTTTCTTTCTTTCTTTCTTTCTTTCTTTCTTTCTTTTGCCTCCAGGGTTATTGCTGGGGCTTGGTCCAAGCACTACAAATCCATTGCTCCTGGAGGCTATTTATTCCATTTTTGTTGTCCTTCTTGTGGTTGTTATTGTTGTTATAGCTGTTGTTGAATAGGACAGAGAGAAATTGAGAGAGATGGGGAAAACAGAAAGGAGAGAAAGATAGACACCTGCAGACCTGCTTCACTGCTTGCCAAGCAGGTGGGGAGCTGGGGGCTTGAACTGGAATCCTTACCCCGGTCCTTGGGCTTTGTGCCATATGCACATAACTCACTGCACTACTGCCCAACTCCAAGTGTTTCTTTTCTTTTTTTTTTTTCAATATATTTATTTATGTATTCCCTTTTGTTGCCCTTGTTGTTTTATTGTTGTAGTTATTATTGTTGTTGTTACTGATGTCATCATTGTTGGATAGGACAGAGAGAAATGGGGAGAGGAAGGGAAGGCAGAGAGGGGGAGAGAAAGACACCTGCAGACCTGCTTCACCGCCTGTGAAGTGACTCCCCTGCAGATGGGGAGCCGGGGGCTTAAACCGGGATCCTTATGCCGGTCCTTGTGCTTCGTGCCACGTGTGCTTAACCCGCAGTGCTACCGCCCAACTCTGACTCCCATGTTTCTTTTCTAAAATAAGGAAGGAAGGAAGGAAGGAAGGAAGGAAGGCAAGAAGGAAGGAAGGAAAGAAGAAGAGAGGGAGGGAGGGAAAGGAAGGAAAGGAGGGGAAAAGGAAGGATGAAAGGAAGGGAAGAAAAAAAAGAAGGAGGGACAGAAAGAATGGAAGGAAGGAAGGGAGGGAGGAAAGGAGGAAGGAAGGAAAGAAGGGGAGAAAGAAAGGAAAGAGAGAGAGAACGAATGGAAGAAAGGAAGGAAGGAAGGAAGGGAGGAAGGAAGGGAGGGAAGGAGGGAAGAAGGAAGGAAGGGAGGGAGGGAGGGAGGGAGGAAGGAAGGAAAAAAGAAAAGGAAAACGGGGACTGGCTGGTGGCACACTGGGTTAAGCACACAGTACAAAGTGCAAGGACCCGCACAAGGATCCCAGTTCAAGCCCCCAGCTCCCCACTTACAGGGGGGTCACTTCACAAGCAGTGAAGCAGGTCTGCAGGTGTCTCTCTGCCTCTCTCCTTCCCTCTCAATTTCTCTCTCTGTAAAAATGAAAAGTAGCCTTCAGGAGCAGTGGATTCATAGTGCTGGCACTGAGCCCCAGTCATAACTCTGAAGGCAAAAATTAAATAATAAAATAAATAAAAAAGAAAACCGAATAAAAGCTATGTCATCGAACAATCAACGAGTCCTAATTTTCCCCACCAGTGTTATTGCTGGGGTTCAGTGCCTGCACGGCTCCACCATTCCATTGATTTTTTTTTTTAATAGAGGGTGAGAGACAGAGATGAATAGAAAGGAAAAGAGAAAAGGAGAAACACCTACATCACCACTCCCCTCATGGATGGCAACCGGGGGCTTGAACCTGTTAATTTGGGTGCTCTCCACAACCTGGCCCAAAAGGAGTAACCTTATGTTTCTTCCCTGACCTTCTCAATACATATATATTTTTTTCTTTAGAAGATTTTAGTAGCTGAGGTTGTTTGACTATCAAATGTTATTAAAGCCTAACCAAGCAGAAAATCTCAAAACACTGATTATGCTTCACAATTATTGTAAACCAAACAATTTAAACGAGAGGAGGAAATAATGACATTAACTTCTTAACTTAAAGCCCTCTATGGCATGACTTTAAAACATTCTCTTGGCCTGAAATTTATGTAAATTGAATTCATCTATCATTGATTATTATCAGGCAGTTGTAAGAAAAATAGTTTTGGGTAACAATTAGTTTTTAAGCACTGTGTTTTAATTAGGCCTGGGACACTACTAAACCAGTTTTAAATATGCACAGTATTTTACAGGCTATACCCAAATGTCTGAAAATCAACGAGAATACCCTAAGTTCTTCCAAAATTTTTCTATTAAAAGTCTTTTTTTTGCATTTTAATGTAATCTGAAATAAAGATCCTTCTCAGATTCCATTGTGTCAATACAAAAGAATAACTGGTTCCATCTGCATCATTTAGAATTTGCATCGTTCAGTCATGAGATAACCAATGTCTTTACAGTGTAGCTATTCACAGTCATACAAAAGAAATGAGGGCAGAACTTGGAGAAAGCCAGGATTTGTTATTTTCTAATACATCGTGCAAGTATCTTAGGGAGATGGTCTGGCTTCATCCTCTCCATAACTCTAGAGCCAGATATTGTTCTGAACCCATTTGGTACTTAGGGAAGGCTTATAGTTAGACTAGCGTTCAGTTAAGGAATCAAACCCAAACTGCCTGCTATTTGAAGAGTATGTGGAGGTTTTTGGTTCATAGAGAAAACTAACCCAAATCTGACAAGTATCAACCATGAAGGATAACAAAATAAAACATAAAGATTATAATTTGGAATTTTCTTCCTCCAAAGTGAGTCTTTGTCCCAAGTCCGACTTCTTTCTAAAGTCTCCTCCTTGCGTCCAACTGAAAGGAAGCTCATGCTTCAAGCTCTTGCCAACTGCTATCCGCCGCTCTTCTCAGCAAGTGCAGGCTGCCTCCTCATATCTGTTCTCTTCCTTGACGATCAAGTTTTAGCTCTTAACAAACTGCTACCTGTTGCAGTCTCTCCAGTGGCCAGAGAGGACCATGTAGCAAAGTCTCACAATAAAATATCATAGCAAGTACGGGTTAGAATTCCAGGGACACTGCTAAAGAAAACAGACTAAGCTTTTGGATGAGTTCTTTCATTCATGGTAAAGACCTTGGTGTCTTTTTGACTGGAGGTCCAACAGCTAAATTGGACCATGAGGCGATTTTGAGGAAGGAAGTTGCGTGTTGTGGGAGGTAGAGGAGAATGAGGACGCCTTGATCCATCAAGAAACTATACTTGAACATCCTCCCTCCAGATTTTACATAGCGGGGAAATAAAATGTAGCCTTGCGCGAGTCATTATTAGGTGGCAGTGTTTACTTTTCCGTTAAGTAAGTTGAACCTAATTCTATTTGATTTAGCACAGATTCACATATACTCAGAATCCAAGATCTGTTTTAAGTATAGGGGAGAGAGGAAGGAGAGAAATAACTTTATTTCTCCTGCAACCATGGAACAAAATATCTCCAATCATTCTTTCCTTTCTCAAGCTCTCCCTGGTATATTTCAAGAAAAAAGGAAGGGAGAAGGATAAAGGGAAAAGACACTGTCTTTCTGCCAATGCTCATATCATTTATCTTGCCAAGGCCCATCTTGCAGTTTTTTTTTGTCCACTTCTAATTTTTTTGGTCTTGTTTTTAATTATCTTTATTTGTTTGTTATACAGAGACAGCCAGATAATCGAGAAGGAAGGGGGGTGATAGAAAGGAAGAGACACCTGCAGCCCTGCTTCACCACTCGTGAAGCTTTCCCCCTGAAGATGGGGACTGGGGTCTTGAACCCAGGTCCTTGCACACTGTAACATGAGCACTCAACCAAGTGCACCACCACCTGGCCCCCTTGTTCCACCTTTGAGTACAGACTGCACACTGCCTATCCCATGCAACCATCCTATATCATCAAATAACACCTTGTCTTTGACTTGCTCACTTGTACATTGTGCTTCTTTTTCTCTGTCATCTCTACAAGGTAGTGAAGCCCACCACATATTTCTCTGCACTGTTCACATCAACTAGGAAACCTCTGTGTGTCAGGAGACTCCTGAATACATCTGATTGACTAAATGAATTCAGCTAAGGAAATAGATAAAGAGAAGAAAAAAGAGCAGAAGGCTAAGGAGTGAGAATACACAGCTTCTCAGAAGGGAAGGGTGTGACTTAAAAAATATATATCCCTGGAAAAGTTTGTATTTCACTGCATCTTATCAAAGAATTGGCTCTGGAAGAACAAATATCATGGCACGTTCACTGTCCACACAGCCTGTTCAAAGTTCATACTTTGTGAGCTTAGCCTCTGGAGTGTGTTTTAGGGGTTGGGCAGTGGTGCACCCAGTTATCATGTGCAGGAGGGAAGCTTCACAAGCGAGGAAGCAGTGCTGCAGGAGAGCGAGAGAGAGAGAATCTCTTTCCATCTGTTCTATAAAAAATAAAAGAATAAATAACAAGATTTGTTTTGATTCCATCCCAGGAATATTTGCCATAAACTCATTCTCTCAATTATCCTAAACATCATAAAAAGAGCCCTAGCTTAGAAAACAATCCTTTGGCAGCAGACATTTATGATTCCACAAAATCTGGCTTCTAGTAAAGTCTTATGTTGCAGATACTATTCACTTTTAACCACATATAGAAGATAATACCTGGACATATAAAAAAAAAATGGCTTAACCCAATACTGTTAGCTGTAAAATAAATAGCTCAAAAATCCTTTCTATTGACACAGCTAGCTATCTCTTTTTTAAAACTCAATAATATTACTGTTTCTTCAAAAATAAGATATGTTCTAAGCATGTATTTTGTGGAAACTATACCAGTCAAAACTCTGTGGCAATGAAGCATTCGAAGTCATGTGGTATTATGTATATCTAACACTATGTGCCAACATGTCTTCAAGTGTCAACTACATTTAAATATATACAGTAATCAGTGACATAAAAAGCACTTTACACAGAAGTAATTGATATCTTATCTAGACTCATGAATCATTTATAGCACACTGCATTTACTCTCAATTATGTGTAAGATATAGTATTCTATTGGTTAATAAGTTATATGTTACTAAAAATACAACAGTATGAGGTATGTTTATGAATTGAGCAAATTTTAGGATTTAAGAAAAGATTAAATGAACAGAAAACTCAGTTTCTTTCTCATTCTTCCTTAACATGAACCAAGTCTTTGTTACATCATCTATCTTTAAAATGACTGTAAAAATATAAAATAGTATTCTAATTATGAAGGTTAAATTATGTTTGAAATCTATTTGCATGAAATCTATAGTTCATATATTTAAAAAAATGCATTTTTACAGAAATTACCACTCACTAGTTATTTCCTCATCTCAAAGTAGTTTTCACATAGATTTCTCATAATCATCCAAGACAGTAGCTTCTTTGACAGTGAAATGTACAAAACAAATGGCACATCAACAAGTCGATTCGCATTCCATTTCTGAACAGCTGGGTCATGTCTGCTTTTCAAAATCCTCAGTCCCATGGAACAAAAAATAATAATAATCTAAAAGACCTCATTGCATTGTCAATATATTGATATAACTTCTATAAGGAGACATGTAGTACTTTAGTTGATTCCTTGAATCCATTAAATGGAATACAAAACCCAAGCCTTCAAATTATATTGTAAGAGGGCATTTCCTTTATTTATTAACTAATTTTCTTCAGAGTATAGATAATTACACTTGAAAAGATCCAGTTTATAAGGTATCAAATAATGGGGGGGGATGGTCAGTTTTCACAGTCATCACACAAACGTTACCACAACAAAAATTATAATAGACAAGTTAAACCATGTTTACTTACCAAAAAACTTCCAAAGGCTGAATTAAATATTGCAGCTGCCTAAGGAGAAAATAAATGGGGGGGAAATATAAAAACTCACTGAAAGCAAACAGGAAAAAAGAAAAACAAAGATTATCATTCTCTGATCCCCCACAATTCAAACCCTTAAAGCCTTGGACTCTGTACAGTGAAGTGAAGTCACTGCTTACAGAAATCGCTGGTGGCCTGGAGTTTTTACTGAGACAGATGAGCGCAGCTTATGAATTCATAAATAATGGGCCTCGAGAGTCAGCAGAAAAGGTTTGCCATAAGGTGCTTTGAACCTATGTGACAAAACCAAAGAATCACCACCAGTAGCAAATTAAAACCTGCTTGTCATTGATCTTGCTCCTAGACATAAGGCAATCAGGGGTTGATTCAGGTTAAAAAAAAAAAAAAAAGTTCAGGTTAGCAGGTATAGTTAAATCAGAATTGTAAAGCAAACTTCAATGATTCTCTATCAGGGATTGTAAGTCTTCTGAGAGACACCCACAAGGTGCGATCTGTCTAGAAATAGCAGTCCCAGAAAGAGTATGGGAGATTTTGTTATGCCATTCATTTCTAAAATAGAAACAAGCAAGAATCTCTTCCCTTCTGATGCCCAAAATATAAAGAAAAAAGATTTGGCGTTGCGCTTACCCAAACATCCGGGGAATACACAGTAGCTGCAACAGAAATCTTAACTCTGAATCAATCATTCTAGTCCACGAAGCGAGTACACCCAAATCCCGAAAGCTTCTTACGTAACCCCAAAGAATACAAATGTCTATAATGTCCAATGTGAGGACAGGAGAGGAGGAAGAAAAATAAATAATGGTGAAGGCAAAGGGAAGGGCAGCAGAACCCTGTTGGCATGTCCTGTTAGTCCAGAGCAGGGTGAGATTAATCACCCTAGACATTCGCAGTCACCTCAAAGCAGGAAGAGGACTGGACAAGTTTGAACAAAGTCCAGAGCCAGGCTTGGAGCTGGAGCCGCAAAGCCCTCCTGCCCCAGAGCAGGATGCGAGCAGAGTGCATGGGTAATGAGATCCCCGGCTCCAGAGAGTGAGCTCTCCTCTTCAAGTTCATAATTAATTCAAAGCTTTGATAATTTCATTAGATTTCTCCTTTGCTGGCCCTATCAATAAAAGATGGTACTGGACCCCAGCTCCTCAGTGGCATCAACAGAGGCGCCAGCACAGACTGGGGACACCTTTGCTCCCTGATGGAGACAACAGCATATGGTGTTCCGTGTTGTACGGGGAACAGTAGAGGGAAGAAAAAGAAAAAAAAAAATTCAGCTAAATAAAACATCACAGAGGACAACTGTATACGACAGCAGTTTAAAGCACCTTCCCGGGATTCTATTTTGGACAGAGGATTCAAGGAAAATTTGCATGTGTTGAGAAAAGTATGTGACATATAATTAAAAAATGAGTCAGGGTGAGGCCACAGGGGGAGCTCTTCCTTCCTTCCCATCTATAAGACACACCTTGCAAAACTCAGGAGTTTATTCTGGACCCTATTTTATGCCTAAAATGGACCCTTTTGATAGGGAAAGAGAAATAGACAAAAAGAAGAAAGGGAAAGAAAGATAGACTTTTTATTATTTTTTTTAGACTTTCTTTTTTTTTTTTTTTTAATTTTTTTTAACACCAGAGCACTGCTCAGCTCTGGCTTATGGTGGTGCTGGGGATTGAACCTGGGACTTAGAGCCTCAGGGATGACAGTCTCTTTGCATAACCATTATGCTATCTACCCCCACCCAAGAGAGACTTTTCTATTTTCTCCTATGAGTTCCTTGCTTCCAAATGTGCTTCTATGTTTTTTTTTCCTTTTTATTGGGGGTAGGGATTAATGGTTTATAGTTACAACTTACAATAGTTGGCGGATGGGTAACATGCCTCATTTCATCAGGGGCTGGGTGGTAGCACACTCAATTAAATGCATGTAGTATTAAGTGCAAGGATCCTGGTTCGAGCCCCTGGCTCCCCACCTACAGAGGGGACGCTTCACAAGTCTTTCTTTCTCTCTTCCTCCTCTCTCAATTTCTCTCTGTCCTATCCAATAAAAAGAAAAAAAGGAAAGAAAAAAAAAAAAAGAAGAGCACCAGAAGCAGTAGATTTGTAGCTGCACCAAGCCCCGTTTTAGCCCTGGAGGCAAACAAAAAGTCTCAGCTCATCTCGTCATAAACAGGTGTCTGCAAAACACTGTGTTTCTATTTACATGTGCCTCTCCTCAGACTTACAATGGACAACTCATGACTCCTAGCATTTTAAAAATAAATGGACTCAGGGCTGGGTGGTGACTCACCTGGTTAAGCACACATGCCACCAAGCACAAGGTCTCAGGTTCAAGCCCCCAGTGCCCACCTGCAAGGGGGAAGCTTCTCCATTGGTGAAGCAGAGCTGCAAGTTACTATCTCCCTCTCTCTTTCTCTCCTCTTTCCTTTTCAATTTTTCTCCATCGCAGCAAATAAAAAATTAATTCATTTTAAAAATTAAAAATGGACTCATCAAAAAATAGAGATTCTGAAATCTTTCAAAGACAATAACTATCACCTTCTACCACTCAAAACAAATCACCACTGTCCCACCGGCCAGATCCTTCCAGATCTTTTTGTTGTTGTTATTCTCAGCCAAATGCAGGCAATGTGTCTTGAGTGGATTGGTTGTGTTCCTACACTTTCTAAAATGGTGGTAGGTGATGGTGACAGGATATTTTATGTACCCATATATGCGGTAGACCAGTACATTCTCAGTTGTCTTCTGACAGTAGTGAGGGATTTGAACCAACTCAAGTACTTCTGCCTTGTAGTGAGTTCTGGCCATCATCTGGGAAATGATTAATGAAGGCTCTGGATACAGGCTTCCGCCATGAGCTGAAAGTGGTAGGCTTATTCTTATTAAATGTCACTACTATCAATTTATAGGGAGACATTGCAAGCCTTCCAAGACCCAAAAAAGAATACACCAAGTAACTGAGTAGAAACATTCCCATTCTTAGTGTGGCCAACGTGTACTCTAAAGAGACACATAGGGGGCTGGGCAGTAGCGCAGCGGGTTAAGTGCACATGGCGCAAAGTGCAAGGGCTGGCATAAGGATCCCAGTTCCAGCCCCCAGCTCCACACCTGCACAGGGTCATTTCACAAGCGATGAAGCAGGTCTGTGGCTGTCTATCTTTCTCTCCTCCTCTCTGTCTTCCCCTCCTCTCTCTATTTCTCTGTCCTATCCAACAACAACAACAGCTATGACTACAATAACAATAACAACTACAACAAGGGCAACAAAATTGGAAAAATAGCCTCCAGGAGCAGTGGATTCATAGTGTAGGCACTGAGCCCCAGAAGTAACCCTGGAGGTAAAAAAAAAAAAAAAAGCATGACTTTTTTGATATTTGGAGAAATAGAGGAATTCCCAGCATGATGTATAAGACCTTCCATGAAGAAATCTCATGTCCTGGTCCAAGTTTTATATTCTGAGGATGCTGAACTTATTATGAGTCCCAAACTCATCATACCTCTTTGTAGGAATGCTCACCTCCCTACATCTAGGTAGCTCTCATTTATCTTAGAGGCTTGGTTTGGTCATCTTTTTTTCCAAGAAGCAGTGTCTCTTTCTGTGCCCCTTGATTCTGTCTCTATTCAATAAATAAATAAAATATTAAAAAGGAAAAGGAAGGAAGGGAGAGAGGGAGGAGGGAGGGAGGGAGAGGTTAGGGATATACTCAATGGAGCACTGCTCTGAAATTTAAAACAATATTGTGTCCTTCAGGACACAACAGATGAAACTGGAGATGATTATGTTTAGTGAAGTAAGACTAGGAAAACTATACTGGTTACTGTAGGGGGGAAGAAGGACAGAGCTTTGGTGCAGGGGTGTGGCGTGGAACTACTCCCCATTATGGGATGCATTAGATCGACCTTCCCGTGGTGCATCCCATGAGTACCCATTCATTGGGGAAACTGACGATCCTTCCTAACCGACTGAATCCACATGGATCCCAGTCACTTTCAAAGCCAGCAACAAGCAGCTCCTGACAGCTTTCAAGCTGTTGGTCCTTCTCTTCGCGTCCTCCAACTTAATGTTGAGGGGCTGTCCTTTGCCAAACGCGTTCTTATTGCTCGACCGGACCTGCCAATATACGCGGATATCTTCGCCCACCCTGTCCAACGCTTGACGTCTCGTCACCCAATCTGGTCCCCTACGCCTACACTGAACTTCTCTGTTCCAGTCATTTGGAAACAGAGCTGGCAGTCAGCTGAGGTAAAGAACAAACACCTCATCACAGACCCCTGCAAGCGTCAACCCGGCTTTGACCTAGCACGTTAGGATTGGGCCCTCCTCAATCGCTATGGAACAGGCCATGGCCAGTGCGCCGCTATGTTCCATCGCTGGGGAGCCAGAGACGACCCGAACTGCCCCTGCGGCTCCAGACAGACTATGACCCACATAGTCAACGACTACCACCTCTCCAGATTCAAAGGAGGTCTCGAAACTTTACATCAGGCTCAACCTGATGCTGTTGACTGGCTACGGAAGAAGGGCAAACGCTAGAAGAAGATTTACTAATCTTGTAAATCACTAATAAAAATTTCAAAAGGTAAGGAATCTATATGTTGATTAACAGAATTGCTGGAATCAGTGTGATTTCAGTTCAGAAGTCCACCTCTTCTACAAAGCAAGCCTTTGTTTGGCAGGATCCACAGACTGGATCCCATACCGGGTACAATGGCAGGTCAAGGTTGCAGCCTCCTGTCCAGGGTACAAAGCACCCACAGCATCTTGTTCAACTTCCTTCCTGTGATGGTGCAGCTACAATGGTGATGCTTAACTAAACACTGTTATGATGTCTGCCACTACTAAAGTGCAACAGAGTCAAGTAAAATCGAGAATTACCAGGGAATGCTCTGCACCCATAAGGAGGAAACGGTCTTTATAAGCAGGCTAAGGCATGTGAAATGAGAAAGCAAGATTGTGAAACAGTATGAATGATTCCTCTGCTATTCACACACACACACACACACACACACACACACACACACTCCATCTAGCAATTCTCCAGTGCCAACTAGGTATTTTGTAGGTTAATTCTAGCACTTTCTACCTGGGGATGGTGACAGAGCCCACAGGTGAAGGGCTCATTCCTCCCCCAATCAAGTGCCTGAAGCAAGCTCAGGTTGTCATGTGAGGGGTCTGACTATCAGCTATAGATCAGAACCCCTGTGACTCCTCCTGGGTTTAGATTAAATTGCTAAAGCAGCTCACAGAACTCCAGAAGCCAGTTTTCTAACTACTTGACCAGTTCATGCCAAAAGGATGGACCTTGGGGCTGGCCAGATGGAAGAGGTAGACTAGAAGGGGCACAGAGCTGCTCTGAGGTCTGGGTGTCCTTCATGTATCCACCAGTCCAGAAGCATCCTTCTGGGCTTTTATGGCACCTTCCTTACAAAAGTATGATGAGGGAGTCAGGTGGTAGCTCAGCAGGTTAAGCGCACATGGCGCAAAGCGCAAGGACCAGTGTAAGGATCTTGGCTCTAGCCCCTGGCTCCCCACCTGCAGGGGAGTCCCTTCACAGGTGGTGAAGCAGGTCTGCAGGTGTCTGTCTTTCTCCCCCCCCCTCGTCTTCCCCTCCTCTCTCCATTTCTCTCTGTCCTGTCCAACAACGACGACATCACTAACAACAACAATAAAAACAAGGGCAACAAAAGGGAATAAATAAATATTTGGAAAAAAAAAAAGTATGAAGTAAACTGCTGGACAGTGGAGTTGGGGGGGTAGGGTGTTAAAGGGTGAGACCAAAAATTCCAACCCTCTAATCATTTGATTGGTTCCCCCAGGCAATCAGCCAAATCGGTTCATTAACATAACAAAAGGTGACTGTTCCCTCCACTTAGGAAATTCCAAGTGTGTTTCCTGTTGTTCACTGCCTGAAACTGGAGAAGATCAAGTCCTATATATTTTTATTAGAAATAAAACTATCAGATTCCGTTTGTGCAAATATGAACACACATCTGTACACATAGAGAGCTATGCATCAAAAAAAAATTTTTTTTTTGACCGGAGCACTACTCAGCTCTGGTTTAAACTGGTACTAAGGATTGAACCTGGGATATCAATCAGATACACACACACACACACACACACACACACACACACACACACAGATAGACATATTCTACTCATATCTACGGCCTTGGGAGAACAATGGCAGTTAGCAATTGAGGAGAATGGGAACAGATAACTTTGGTAGTGGGAGTGGTGTGGAATTACACCGCTATTACGTTATAATCTTGAAAAATCACTCATAACAAATAAATAAATAATAAGTGGTTGACATGCAAACAGACAAGCAAGCCAGGCCCCAGACATCTGCAGGTTCCTCACAGCAGAGTGGTCCAGCTCATGGGTTCTAGCCACATCCGCCCAGAAAGCACTGCTGGGAGCCCACAGCACTTACCAGCACTGCTGTCAGCCTGCTCCAGGGAGACCAGCAGCACAGAGTCTGCAACAGGCTGAGCAGAATGCTGGCGGGACTGCCCTTGACATCTTTATAGGAGCATCTAGAAAACTCCACTTACCATGTCAAGAAAGTAGTAACCTCTGCCACGTGGAAATGAGGCCTGAGCTATAACTGATACTTCCTAGGTGACTCAAGAACCCCAAACTAAGGGTTCATTGATAGCAACGAAAAGGTGCAACTGATCAAAGGCCAGTGGGAAGTCAGGACACCCTGTAAGAATATAAATGCAAAACTTCTCTTTGGGGTTACTTCAGTCAGTCAGGACAAAGTGGACTGACTGCCAGATAACCCACCGCCGCCGCCGCTACCCATAGTCTACAATTTGAAGAATACCCACCATGAGAAAGCTGCTAGTACAAGAGCCTGATTAGAAAACATCCTGAAGGGAGTCCAGCGGTAGCACAGCAGGTTAAGTGCATGTGAAGCAAAGCGCAAGCGCAAGTGCAAGGACCAGCGTAAGGATCTCAGTTGGAGCCCCCGGCTCCCCAACTGCAGGGAAGTCGCTTCACAAGTGGTGAAGTAGGTCTGCAGGTGTCTGTCTTTGTCTTCCCCTCTCCTCTCCATTTCTCTCTGTCCTATCCAACAACGACAACAATAACTACAGCAACAATAAAAAAAACCAAGGACAAGAAAATGGAAAATAAATAAATGAATAAATATAAAAAAATAAAACACCTTGAAAAGGAAGATTAACTGGCATTTTCACAATAAACTAACAGAAGAAAATACTAGATGCTCAGAAAATAGAGAATTGAAGGGCCGGATCTCAAACCTTTGAGAAGAAAACATGAGAGTCCGTGCCTTTGAAAAAGGTCACACTTTTATTTGGTTTTTTTGTTGTTGTTATTTTTATTTGTTTATTTGTTATTGATGAGTGAGAGTCAGAGTAAAATGATGCAGGAGGAGGGGATGTCGAATTTGGGACATCATGCACCCAAGTTCAACTCTCTATAAACCGTGACTCTTCCTGGGCTGCAAGATTTTTTTTTTTTTTAAATAAGGCACAAAAACACACGTGAGAAGAAAAGCTCCGGGGTGCCATGCAGCAAAGTCGTGGACAATGAAATAGAAATTGATATCCGCTCGATGGTAAGGGGTGAGAAAGGTTAGTTTCTGGCGCGGCCCTTCTCCTCACCCAGAGCAGCAAACGCTATCTTGCGTCCCAGAGAGAAAGGCCAATAGCAAGGAGAGAGACAGCTCAATATCATTGAGCCACAGAACAAATGCCAGCAACCCCTGCCTCCAGGCATGTTAGGATATGAGAAAAATCCGTCCCTGCTTCTCTCAGCCACTTTTAGTCTGATTTTCTGTTACTTGAAGTCTAACTGGCACAATCATGTTCAAAAACAAGGGTGAAAAAGGATCAAAGATGAGCCAGGCGAGTTGAGACATCAGAAGTGCTTCCTCTGAGACGTACATCTGAGCACACTGAGTTTTATTTAGCATGATCGCTCATTCGCATGGCATAGGGCACAACACGTCACTTAAACAGCAAACTGGCTATTGGTGATGGTCGCTGGAGAGCAAAACTGCATCTTGTTGCAGAAAAGGTCATCACTGATGTGAGTGTGTGTCACTCCAGTCACTGAGTCACCCGTGACAATGATTTCCTGTCTAAGCATAGGCTCCCTTTGGAGAGGCAGTAGTGGTAACAACAATAATAATAACACAGGAAGAATTGAATTCTAATCCTTGATCTTCAATAAAATCTAGAAACAATAAGTCTTTGTGATTATAAAGTATTTTGTTAAAAGAAAGGTTAAACACACATACACACACACAAGAATCAAGTTTATCCTATCTGTTTTAAAAGTCAATTACTAAGGTCGGGTGGTAGTGCACCCAATTCAATACAGACCTTACCATGCACAAGCACTGGATTCAAGCCCCCAGTCTCCACTTCCAGGTGGGTGGAAGCTTCACGATGGATGAAGCAGTGCTGCAGGGGTCGCTTTCTCTCTCCCTCTCTACCTTTTCTTTATATATATATAAATATATTTATTTATTTATTCTCTTTTATTGCTCTTGTTATTTTATTGTTGTAGTTATTATTGCTGTTGTTATTGATGTTGTCGTTGTTGGATAGGACAGAGAGAAATGGAGAGGGGAGGGGGAGACAGAAAGGGGGAGAGAAAGACAGACACCTGCAGACCTGTATCACCACTTGTGAAGTGACTCCCCTGCAGGTGGGAAGCCGGGGGCTTGAACCGGGATCCTTATGCTGCTCCTTGCGCTATGTGCCACCTGCGCTTAACCCGCTGCGCTACAGCCCGACTCCCTCCTCTCTACCTTTTCTTTCCTTCTCAATTTCTCTCTGTCTTATCAAAGGAAAAAAATAATAAATATTTAAAAATTAAAGTCAATAGTTACTGGTTTTTAAGTATCTTAATTGCTCAGACCATTTAAAATGGACTACTTAATGACAACCGTTTTCAGTACATGAGTCTCATAACACATAAATTTGAGTTGCATGTATATTGCAGACATATAAGTGAGCTGAGTGACAGCACAGAAAGGTAAATACATGGGGCGTCAATTACAGAGGTGATGCCCCAGGCTTACTGTCAGACCGGCAGTGCTCATTTGATTGCGTCACTGCATTTCTTGAGCAGCAGTGAGGAAAGAAGTGGGAGATGGTTTTAAACATCCCTGCTGAACATTTCTGCTCAACAAATGAATGTAAACGCAGGCTGCCACCCAGCTGCTACCAAGCCCTGACCAAATGAAAGCAAGAGACCACGCTGAGCACAGGTAGCGCTCCCAACTCAGGGTCCGCAGGCCCACCTTCATTCTTGTTTTAGGAGCACTGTGGGAATGAGCAGAAGTTCACATGCATGTAGGCTGAGAGCAGGAGCCAGAAGGCTGCTTGTCTGAGAGGGAGCCGTATTTGCTGCTTATTTCTGCAGGCCCCTGTCTTGATCCCATGGAAAAATGAATATCCTTCAACTTGGGATGCAAGGCGGCGTGAGAAGGTGGGGGGAGGCTATTCTTGTTTGTAACTATTCATCTCAATCCAGGCAAGGAAAAAAAAAAAAAGATATTCGAGGAGGCATGGTGGTTTGTGAGTGCTCAATTGAATCAGGTGTCCTCTCCTTTTAAGAAAATTAAGTTGCTTGTGTGCAGGAGTGTTTTAATGAGAGCAGAGCCTGCGACAGTGACAAATGGGAAAGGCACGCCGGAGAGCGTGGAAACAGGACAACGTGTGCCTGGTCCAGCCCCGCAGGCCTATTTTTCACTGACTATTCTGAATGACTCCGCTGTTTCTTAAGGGGCCTATTAATCTCAAATTTAGTTATTACACAACGTTTATTTGAACATATATTCTGCCGGTGATGACAGTTAATAAAGGAAATCTTTCACAAGCTGTATTTTTACATATTGTTCCAACAGCAGCTCCCAGTCATGGATGCTGTTGATGGAATAACCTACATTGTGCTGAGGCTTTCATAATAAATAAATAAATAAATAAATAAATAAATAAATAAGGCACATATATTCAGATTCCTTTCGAAGCACAGGAGGACTCTTAAATAACCATTAGAATGTATGCCCCCCTCCCCCCCCCAAAAAAAACCAAGTACAAAATGGTAGAACTAAAAAAAATGGTTCCACAGAGATAGCCTGATTGCACACTAACCCTCAAAGACAAACCTCGTCCCTTGTAAGACCTGGGAAGCTCTGTGCACCCTCAGCAGCATGTCCTGCACCACAGCTGCTGTTCTCACAGTGAGCGTGGAGTAGACAAAATCAATTTCCCAGACCTGCAAAAACAGTCAAGTAGCCAGACGCCTGCATTTCCTCCTCAGCATGCTCTTAAAAATATTTTTTTTTATTTATTTATTTATTCCCTTGTTGTTTTATTGTTGTTGTTATTGATGTTGTCGTTATTGGATAGGATGGAGAGAAATGGAGAGAGGAGGGGAAGACAGACAGGGGGAGAGATAGACACCTGCAGACCTGCTTCACCACCTGTGAAGCAAGTCCCCTGCAGGTGGAGAGCCGGGGGCTCGAACTGGGATCCTTATGCTGATCCTTGAGCTTTGTGCCACTTGCATTTAACCCGCTGCACTACCGCCCAACTCTCACTCTTTTTTTTTTAAAGCAAAAATCTATGTATTGAAAGCAGCAATGATCCCACACCTCTTATTTCTGCTAACTTACTTAAAGGTTCGTGAGAACTGCTGTAGCATTTTCCCCAAAACATGCTTACTGGCTTGACTCATCATTATTTGGTTTCAGGAGACATGTGTTACTTTAAATGCAACGGGTTTTTCAGAGCAAAACCTGGGGCCAGAGAGACAGCTCACCTAGGAAGGTGCCTGCTTTGCCATGCATGAGACGCACGTTCAAGTCCTGTCTCCATCACATTGGGCGAAGCTGCACTGCTGTGCTGTCTTTTCCTCACTTACTCTCTCCCTCTGTCTCTGTCTCTGTCTCTCTCTTTCTGCCTGAAAAAGCTGGCCCAGAATGGTAAAGCCCCCTGCACTGACCAAAGATAAAATAACGAACCTCAATAATATTAATTCTTGTCCAAGAGTTTTAAACCTGATTCATAATGGAGATGCATACAGACCAAATCAAATGCATTCCATTTTTCATCCTTGTTGAAATATCAGAATTCAGAGGTGTCAATTCCAGTGAAATCATGCTGCCCTGAGACACCATGGCATTGGCCTAGAAATGAAGACACCACTCTAGAGAGACAAAGGCCTTTCTTCTACTGTGACATTGGCCAGTGACAAAGTCAGAGTGGAACACATCTGCAGACAGCCCTCTTGGCTCTCCCTTACTCACAAACTGCCTACTTGACATAGGACATCTAAACTATTTTTCAGCTTATTTATTTATTTATTTAATGGGTAGAGATTGAGAGGGAAGGGAGAGAAAGAGAGAGGGAAAGGAGAGAAAGAGGGAGGGCGAGAGAGCGAGTGAGAAAGAGGGGGGAGGGAGAGGGAGAGAGAGAGAGATTGCAGCACTGTGTTACTGACTGTAAAGGATTTGCCATGCAGGTGGGGACCAGGGAATTGAACCCAGGTCCTTGCACATTATAACGTGCACTCTAACAGGTATGCCAATATCTGGTCTCCACATAATACTTTTAACAGACAAATATCTGTCATAGGGCTCACGCTGAAACAATAATGGTGGTAATGTTGGAGTAATGAGAATATAGATTTTTTTTTCTGTGTTTTTCCTTAATTTTCAAGATTTTGGTACTGATTATTGTATGGTTTTTTTATTAGAAAAAAATGGCACACAATAAATGTTATTGCTAAGGACAACTAAGTTTAGAGTCTCTCTCTTTAAATTTCCAGGCAGACTTTGAACAGTGTTATGCATGTATCATAACAGTCCGTGTCTGAGAACAAAATGTCTGAGTGGAGCTGAGAATAATATTAGAAGAAACTACCTCAGTGGTCCTATTTGCTGTGTTAACACTGAACACTCAGAGATGAATGAGCGGTGCACCTCCGAATACCAACTACAAGCATAAATAATATATCCTAGTTATCAGTTCCTCAAGCACTTGGAAGCATCTCAAGTGAGGCTGAAGAAAATGTAATGAACTTCAATTGAACTATTACACACGACTTGACATTCCATATCTTTAAATGCCAATTTCTCAATATTCCAGAAGTTTGCTTGTTCTTAACCATTTAGGTTTCTGATGTCCTGCCTAAAATGGAATTAAGTCACATTCCTCTAATAATTCATTCATTCAACATAAACGCATCAAGCAATTTACAGAGCTAAGGACCGAGGCTGATGGCACAGAGTTAGAAGACAAGACATAATGACAACAATGCAAAGAAATCAATGAGATCAAAGAATGATGGCAACACAGAAAATACCTACTAAAATTTCCTTTAAAGTGGGCTTTTTCAATACCTCCCAATGATAGACGACAAGCATTTTTCTGATCAATTAATGGAAGCCCTTGCTAATCCAGCACATGAAGTAAGCTGTCTGCACACCAACAGGGCAATTGGCCAAGAATTCCCCAAACACTATGTCTAAAGGGCATCCACAAAACGTAAGTGACAACCTGTGTCAAGCCATCTAATGCTTCTTGCAAATTTTAGACTCTAGCTACCGAACTCTGTTATTTCTGCTCTTTTCCATCCATTAGGACTGAGAATCACAGGGCTTTCTTAAGAGGGCAATGGATCAATCCCTCAGCAATAACTCTCTCATCAGCTTTTCATTAGCGATAAAAGAGCCTTCCTACCATCTTCTGGGAAATAACACAAATTCACAAAACTGCAGTGAACCTCTGCCGATCATCTAATCAAGGCAGTTTTCCTCAAAGAGTCGTGGGGGGAGGTGGGGAGAGGACAGAAACAACACTGAAATCCCTAACAAAGGGAACCTACCTATCTTACTCTTTGAGTCCTCAGGATAAGATAATCTCTTCAACAGTTCTAGATTCCAAATCAGTATTTTAATCATGTTTTTCACTAGTCAATCCCACTCCTTTTCTGAAATAACTTTTCATTTGAGATCTTTTCGTTAGGTCCCCTGAGAATATTTCAGAGATCTGTGCTATTCCTATCACAAGGGGTGTGGTGTGGTGGTAAGTGTTTACACTACTGACTCTCAGGATGAGGGGAGGAACACCCTTTTTATATTTGCAGCTTTTTGTCCTGCAAGCACTGCTACTGAGGCCAATTTCAAGCCGTAAACATGAACTCCATGTTACTGAATATCACCATGGAAAGAGATGATCTGAGTCCAAACATATAGGAAGATGGATAAATCAAACAGAACATTAAGTACAGAAAGGAGTTACAGAAAGAGGCGACTAATGAAAGAAACTGAAATGAAGACTAGTGAAACCTAAGTCCCCAAGCCACCAATGCTTCCTTCCTGTCAAGTGGTGAATCTGAAATCTCTTCTCAAAACTCCTCCCAGTTGAATCCTTCAGTAGTACTGACTCTGGAATTCACTGGCAATGCTACCACGCCACCATGGTTTTACTATAAGAAAAATACTTATATCATCAACCAGGTGCACCTGGTTGAGCGCACGCTATCATGGGCAAGGATTCCAGTTCGAGACCCCACCTCCTTAACTGCAGGGGGAAAGCTTTCTGAGTGGTGAAGCAGAGTTTGCAGGTTTCTTTCTGTCTCTCTGCCTCTCAACCATGCCCTTCCTTCTTGATTTCCAGCTGTCTCTCCCCAATAAGTAGAGAAATATAATAAAAATTAAAAAAAAAAGGAATATACTCAAGAGTGAGGACTGGAAACTTTAATGGCCTGTCCCTGTGGACTCTAAGGCCTTTGTAATCCCTCTAATTGCCAATCAATGTGTCTGCCAACCAGGAAGCACCCTTGAAGTTCAGTACACAGAGCTTTGAATCTGGGTTTATCTCTGCAGGCATCCCTGACTGACTCACCTTCCACCCCAGCTCCTCACCAGGGCACCCAGTGAGTGACAGTCACAGCCTTCTAATCACATGGCTCCTCTTTCTAACGATCAGGGCTCGTCCAGAAGTCACCTAGGGATCCCTGGGGGTCACATTAGAAAAACAAAGATGTAGGCTGGGGAGACAGCATAAGGGTTAAGGAAAAAGTCTTTCATACCTGAGACTCCAAAGGTCCCAGGTTCAGTCCTCAGCACCACTATAAGCCAAAGTTGAACAATGCTCTGGGATAATTAAAGAGCAAAGATACTCTTACAATTCTGGAAAGTCCAGGGCTTTTTGTCAAGCTCTATGCTGAGCCTAATATCCATATCCTACCACAGCGATGTAATATCTTAACCCATCTGGCCTCAAATTCTTAGTTCTGCTGTTGTAGAACAAAAAAAGGGACAGAAGGTAAAATCTAAGGTAATAAGGAGTTGTACACAATAAAGTTATGTGCTTATACTAAGACTTGTGTTGGTATGCTTTTAAAAACCCCTTCTGTTTCATTAGTTTAATCCCCCCTGCTTAACACTATTCTATTTACATAACCACTTCATTCTATTTACATAACCGCTGTTAACAAGCACCACCCTCCCTCCAGGGCATTGGTGGTTCAGTGGTAGAATGCCGCATCATCTAAGTTAATTTCCCACGTCTACGCTCGACTGGACCTGCCAATATATGCGGATATCTTCGCCCACCCTGTCCAACGCTTGACATCTCGTCACCCAATCTGGTCTCCTACGCCTACACCGAACTTCTCTGTTCCAGTCTCTTGGAAACAGAGCTGGCAGTCAGCTGAGGTAAAGAACAAACACCTCATCACAGACCCCTGCAAGCGTCCACCCGGCTTTGACCTAGCACGTTATGATTGGGCCCTCCTCAATCGCTATCGAACAGGCCATGGCCGGTGCGCCGCTATGTTCCACCGCTGGGGAGCCAGAGATGACCCGAACTGCCCCTGTGGCTCCAGACAGACTATGACCCACATAGTCAACGACTGCCACCTCTCCAGATTCAAAGGAGGTCTCGAAACTTTACATCAGGCTCAACCTGATGCTGTTGACTGGCTACGGAAGAAGGGCAAACGCTAGAAGAAGAAGTGGTAGAATTCTTGCCTGCTCCGCCCCCTCTCCTTGTCATACCCTGATTTTCACCAGTCACTTTTCTCTCCACCCTCTCTGCGTCGCATCCTGTTCCCATCCTACTGGGCTAGTATATTTATAAGGACAAGATTGTAGTTTTAGTTTTAGCTTAGCTTGGTTTAGATTGCACTGCGTCCTGCATGAATAAAGAGATACCGCGTACAGCTCAACCATGAGTCCCTGGGTCGTCTGTTACCCGCCCGTGAAGCCAGCCCGGCGAAAACAACAACTTGCTTTTCTTTCATTTCTGTCATTGCTGGGGCTTCACTGCTCCAGGACAACGTTTTCAGATAGAAAGAGAGAGACAAGGGGCCCGTGGTGGTGCACCTGGTTGAGCACACACACATTATAATGTACAAGGACCAGGTCCCTACCTGCAAGAGAGAAGCTTCATGAGCGGTGAAGTAGTGCTGCAATTGTCTTTCTGCCTCCCCCTCTTTTTATTTTTTATTATCTTTTACTTATCTATTGTATAGAGACAGCCAGACATTGAGAGAGAGAAAGACAGACACCTGCAGACCTTCTTCACTGCTCCTGAAGCAGCCCCACTGCAGGTGAGGAGCCAGAGGCTTGGACTCAGATCTTGACCCAGGGCTTTGTCCTTAGTACTATGTGGACTTACCCAGGCGTGCCACTGCCCAGCCCCCCTGCCAGAGATACATAAATTGTTTTAAAAAGAAAAGTATCACTGGGTTACATCCAGCAGAATTTCATTACTCAACAGGTAAGAGAGAAGCATGGGAAGGTGGCTCAGAGAAATACTGTCAGTTTGCTAAGTGTAGCCCCATGGACGGGCGGGGCAGAGCCCAGTGTGAGAGGGGACTTGCTCAGAGTCTGCACAGTCTGCGACAGCTAGTGCAGCAGGATCACTAGGCAGAGCTCCCAAACACTCTCCCTTCTGCAGGCTATTACTCTTCATTCGACTCTAATGCACGATGTAGGTAAGATGTATGTGAAGATCAAAAATACACAGAATGGAAATTGTATAGACACGCTAAAACGTAAAACACTAGTCAGCAAGCAGCGAAGCACTAAATCGACTTCAGATTTTTATTAAGGTTATCCTTCTGCTCGTGATTGAAGGTATATTAGCTTAGTGGGCCATGCGATGGCTGTAGCACCACAACTAATGGACTGCCAAGAGATGATTTAATAAAGAGGCCCAGCTGAACATCGGGGTGTAAGTAACTCTGACAACCTGAGGCTTTCTTCTGGTCAAACGTTTTATATCTGTAAGTGACTTTCTCCAAAAAAAAAAAAAGAAGAAGAAAGAAAAAAAATTACCTGTGAAGATACTCTCAGAAGGTTTCACTGTAATAACAGTAGCCCAAACATTCTTATATAAGTTCAGATTCTCCAAGATCCAAAGGTGTGATTAAAAAAAAAAGAAGACAGAAAGAAAAGCTTAAAGGTCTTGTCCCCAGATGCTCCTACAGATGCGATTATAACCTAGTTAGAGAATGGAACAGCACCCTCAGCAGCTGTGATGTGCACGTCTTCGGAGCGAAGTAAAGTAGAGGAAAAGGACAACTTTCTAAGTCACCCTCCAAATTATTCTCTAGGCTGTAGAAGTTGGAAGGAGGGGCTGGAATGAAAATATTCATCAAATGTCCATTTCTATAAAAACAGGATGCAGATACTACACAGACACTAAGTTACCACATGAGCCTATGTGAATGGAGAAGAAGAAACACAATGGCACAAGCAGAAAACTATCAAAGGAGCAGAGCTTTTTTTAAAAAATAGATATTGTTAGAGGCCAAGCAGTGGCACAGTTGGTCGAATACACACATTACCATGTGCAAGGGCCAAAGTTTAAGCCCCTGGTCCCCACCTGAGGAGGGAAGCCTCACAAACAATTAAGCAGTGCCACCGGTGTCTTTCACTTGAAATGGTTTGCAATAAAAGGACCTCCAACACAATACTATTTTTCTTTTTTTTAATATTTATTTTATTTATTTACTCTCTTTTGTTGCCCTTGTTTTGTTGTTGCAGTTATTATTGTTGTCATTGTTGTTGGATAGGACAGAGAAAAATGGAGAGAGGAGGGGGAGAGAAAAGACACCTGCAGACCTGCTTCACCACCTGTGAAGTGAATCCCCTGCAGGTGGGGAGCCAGGGCTCGAACCAGATTTCTTACGCTGGTCCTTGTGCTTCCGCGCCACCTGCGCTTAACCCGCTGCACTACAGCCCGACTCCCACGACACCATTTTTCAAGAGCAAATGTTATTCTGGGATAAAAACAAACTATTGAACATTCACATGTGAGAATAGTGAGCAGTTGTTAAAAAGAATATTCCAGAACAAATTCCACTGAGACATCCTCACAGTCTAAGGAGACCAGTAGGATTACAAGACAGATCATTATACGGTTTCACTTTGCTAAACACATGAGCAGAGAAACAGTCCTGGAGGGTACAATGAAGATAATAATACTGTGATCACACCAGTAGGACCATAGTGCTTTCGTTTTTTGGTCTGTTTACCTATATTTTCAAGGAACTCGTTCTACTTTTGTTATAAGAAGAAGATATGGGTCCCGCAATAAGTGAAGCCTAGAATGTTCCTGGCTATGACCACAGAATGCGAGCTCAGACCTACAGGGACACAGAGGTGACCAGGCTCTTGTGCTGAATATGGGCCCTAGATCAAACCGATGGGGTTTACAGCTTATATACTTTCCCCATATTTGGGAGCTACTTTCTTCCTTGATCCATCTTTCCACCTCCACAGACAATACCTTTGGCCCACCTGCACATTAGCTGTCAAACTCAGGCAAAAACTAATAAAGTCATGGGCCCCTTGATAAATACTTAAAATAAACCTACTAGCTTTTTCCAAAATGGAGACCCCCCCCCCAATCTTCATCTGCAATATTCTTGCCTTTAGGTTCATGATTAGTCAACAATTTGCTCTGCTTTATATCTTAACTCTTTTTCAGCCACCAGGTTCCAGATGCTACCATGATGCCAACCAGATTCCCTGGACAGATAACCCTCACCAATGTGTCCTGAACCCTGCCCCACTAGGGAAAGAGAGAGACAGGCTGGGAGTATGGATCAACCTGCCAACACCCCTGTTCAGCAGAAGCAATTACAGAAGCCAGACCCCCCACCTTCTGCATCCCATAATGACCCTGGGTCCATGTTCCCAGAGAGATAAAGAATAGGAAAGCTATCAGGGAGGGGATGGGATATGGAGTTCTGGCGGTGGGAATTGTGTGGAATTGTATCCCCCTTATGCTATGGTCTTGTCAATATCTCCATTTTATAAATTAAAAAGAAAAGAAATTTTAAAAAAAAGAAAAGCATTGCTGAAATAGGAAGTGTATATATATACCCAATGCCAGTTATAATCCAAGTATTTCTAAAAAAAAAAAAAAAAAACCCTGGAGCAGGACATGGGAGATCAGAAGACCCGTTTCCACCCTTCTCTGCAGTTCTTAAAGGTATCTCCTTAGGAGAGGCCAGTGGCAGCACACCTGGAAGAGAGCATGCTACAGTGCACAGGGACCCAGCTTCAAATCCCTGGCCCCCACTTGCAGAGGGAAGGCTTGCAAACGGTGAAGCAGTGCTGCAAGTCTCTCTCCCTACCCACTCAATTTCTTTCCGTCTCAGAATAAATAAATATAAGTTTGTTTGCTTGCTTTTTTCTCAAAAAACTGTTCGCCCTGTTTCTAACCGTTACGACCTCTCTCAATTCGTCCAGGTCATCGGAAGGCAGTCTGCTCTAGGGAGGTGTAGTAACAAGTAGAGCAGTACTTCATCCCTACTTGTGTATCAGCCTCCCAAATAATATAGATATATTCTTTATAGTCTTTACTGGGGGATTAGTGGTTTACAGTCAACAGGAAAATACAGTAGTCTTTACGTGTGTAACATTTCTCAGTTTTCCACATAACAATTCAGCCCCCTCTAGGTCCTCCTCTGCCATCATGTTCCAGGACCTGCACCCTCCCCCCACCCCCAGCCCCCAGCCCCCAGCCCAGAGTCTTTTACTTTGGCCCAATACCTCAACTCCAGTCCAAGTTCTGCTTTGTGTTTTCTTATTTTTCAACTTTTTTTTTTAGTAGTAGTGCTTTAATAATGATCAGTAAGTTTATGGGATAAGAGGGGTATAATTCATACTGTTCCCACCGCCAGTACACCATATCCCCTCCCTTCCACTGGAAGTCTCCCTATTCTTTATCCCTCTGGGAGTATGGACTGAAGGTTTCTGTGGGGTGCAGAAGGTGGGAGGTCTGGCTTCTGTAATATTTTTTTCCACTGGACATGGGCATTGACAGGTCAATCCATACTCCCAGCTCAAATAAAATATATTTTCTAAGTCTCTGTTTAGCAAAAGTCTTTATCAGACAACAACTAAGTAAACAAACACTGAAGGACTGGCACAAGGAATAAGAATCAGCCACCCAAACTATCCTTCTTTGACCACAATCTGCTTAAGTTCTAGGTCTGGACGGTGAACACAATCTGAGGATTTAACAAGACTTGAATCTTCCTCTTCTGCTCCATAGTTCCCTCAGCTTTCTCATCTTAAAGTTGAAAGAGGTTTACTTTTTTTTTTTCTGAGTAAAGAATACAGATAATTTTCTAAAACGTATTCCCTTAACATACCCCCTTACATCCACTTCCTAATCCCCAACTCACTTAATTAAATTCAATGTGAATTTAAATCGCAATTAACATCTTTTGAGGGATAACATGTCCTAATCACAATTATGCAGTGAATATTTGAAACACATACATTTTGTTATATTATCTGAAATGCAAATAGGAATTAAAAAAAACATTTAATAAAAATGTATAGTACTGAAGACTTAATTATAGAACCTGAGGGACTAGAAATGAGATTTAAAAGAGTACAGTGCTGAAATGAGGACAAAAACCAATTGGTTCACCTCCAAAACCCCTGGAAAGAACTCTACTTGGCTTCCATTTAGCCTCGCTTCTTCATAGTTTGAAAACTGCCTTCCAAAAGGTTTCATTAACCAACTGAATCCCAGTTTCCCCCATGATCAGCAACTCACAGAGTCCTAAATGAGAGATAGTGCATAAAATGCCATAAAAGCAGGAGACACGGGTCCAGGTGGTGGTGCAACCAGTAGAGTACACACATGGCTATGAGCAAAGACCCAAGTTCAAGCCCTGGTCCCCACCTACAGGGAGGAAGTTGATAGGTGGTGGAGCAGCGCTGCATGTGTCTCCTCTTCTCTCTTCACTCTGCCTTCCTGTTCTACTCTCTCTCTCTGACTTTCTATAGAAAGGAACATTGGAGTTATGCAGGCACTAAGTCCCAGGAATAGCAATGGTGGCAATAATTAATTAATTAATTAACAAGGAGGAGACAAAGCCAGTTTTTCTGCCTCTCACAACCATACTCATGGAATTAAATACCTAGGAGTAAATTTAACAAAGGAAGTGAAAGCCATAGACAACAAAAACTGCAAGACTTTTAAAAACACAGAGCAAGGGGCCAGGCAGTGGGCACTTGGTAGGGTAGACACATGACAGCAACACAAGGACCCAGGTTCAAGGTCCCCACTTGCAGAGAGGAAGCTTTACAACTGGAGAAGCAGTATTGCAGGTGTTATGTAACTAACTAAACTGGTACTATGAATATGGGCTTAAAAATTTTTTTTGCTATAACTACAAAGAAAACTTGTTTAGATAGAATTGATTCTTCCTCTCATTATTCTGTATATGTAAATCAGGCAGACAACTCCCTTTTCAAAAAAGAGCCCCTGTTCTATTCTAACACAAAATGTCTGCCTCAAATTTTAAACCAATGTATTAGAATGATTAGAAAGACTCATAAATACTTCTTTCTTTTTTTTTTTTTTTTTGCCACTGGGGTCATCGCTGGGGCTCAGTACTGACATGTCAATGAATCCACTGCACTCTCATGGGTGCAGATAGGGCAGAGAGAAATTGAGAGGGAGAGCGACAGAGAAATACCTGAAGACCAGCTTCACAACCCATGAAACTTCTCCTCTGCAAGTAGGGAACAGAGGCTGGGACCCAGGTCTTTGCGCGTGGTAGCATGCACGCTCCACCAGCCCCCACCAATACTTTCCACCAAATACATGGCCGCTACAAGGCAACAGAGCCTATACTAGACCCAGACTTCCTGCATTCGTTGACCTTGAGAGTCTCCTGAAGGTCTTCCTTCTAAATCTGCAGGACAAGACTAGTAACAGCTGTTCTGTTGGTGTGGGTGTGTACTAGAACTAATAACAAACCTAGGACCTCCTAATCCTTCAATGTGTGCCAGGCAGAATGTGTATTCTTCACTGACACACGTCATCTCACACAGTAAGTTTGTGCGATACTGACCAAGCAAAAGACACACTGTATTTAAGAATATTCTAAACGACATGTGCCCTTCTGTTAATAGTTGTAATAAATGAATGTATTAGAAGCAGTTACATTGGTGTACTGCACCAAAGTAAAAGACTCTGGGTGTGTGTGTGGGGGGAATACAGGTCCAAAAAGGATGACAGAGGACCTAGTGGGGGTTGTATTGTTATATGGGAAACTGGGAAATGCAATGCATGTACAAACTATTGTATTTACTGTCAAATGTAAAACATTAATTCCCCAATAAAGAAATTTTTTTAAAAAGTAATCAAAGAAAATAAAAAGCAGTTACACACTTAGAAACTTGCTCCAATCTAGTCACATGCTAAACAGAGCAGAAATCAACGCCACTAGATTGTCTTTTCCATTGCTTTTTTTTTTTAACATGGGAAGCATAGCTTGTTCTAAAACTAATTACTTAAGAATATACTCTAGTAATTTCTTTGAGGAGCCTTTAATGCTTTGAGTTAAACAATATCTATTTGAATATTTCCCTGTCTTATATTCTAGCTGAAGCTAAAAATCACTCCGGTTTAATAAGACTTGGTGGAAAAAAAGATAACCTAGGGGGAAAGACAGAGAGTCTTCAATTCAACGGAAACACGGAGTCATACATATTGAAATAATGGCTCAATAACTTAAAAGCATAACTGTTCCAATGGCAGTAGAGTACCATTATAATGGCAAGTGTTTTATGAGTAGTCATTCTATGCATGTTGGACTAAATGGCTCCTATTCATTAGTCTACATTTAAAATGCACACTGCACCCATTTTACAGCTGAAGTAGATAAGCAGTAATTTATCTAAGAGTAGGTAGCAGTAATCAGCAGATCAAGGGTTTGTCAAGGTCTATTGATAACAAAGACTACACCCTGTTCTTACTATGTAAGGACATCAAGCTCAAGGAAAGGGGTGTGAGGGTGACCCACCCATTAAAGTGCACAAGCTAAAATGGCTGAGGATCAAGCTTAAGTTTCACTGGCAATGGAACGGGGCTGCAGGTGTCTCTCCTCACTGTCTCTCTCCCTCTCCCTCTAGATCTCTGTCTCTCACCATCATACCAAAAAAAAGAGAGAGAGAGAGAGAGAGAAAGGAACAGTGGAAGTCGTGCAGGCACTAAGCCCCGACAATAACTCTGGCAGCAAAGTAATAATAAAATAAAATAAAATAAAATACCTCAACTGACGATGAAATGCTACTGCAACCTGAACCACCCACCACTCATGACAAACTCCTGATTCTAAGAAAATATCCAACCCATCCAACCACTGCGTCCCTCCAACACAAACCCCCATTTCCCAAAAGACAGGTTTGGGGAGCTTTCTGAAGGCTCACCAGAAACTCAGAGAATTAAAGCAATGCCACCACAAGACAGAAATCCTCCCACATCTGAACGATAACTTCCCTGTGAAATACCACAGAACTGAGGGGCTGCTTTGACGGTGCCCCCAAATGCACTGAATACCAAAGATTTGGCCTGTCACACTTGAAACACATCCCCCTATGTGTTGCCTGTTAAACCACTGCCATGTACTGCACGCCAGCAATAGGAGGGAACACAAGCCCAGAAAAGGAAGAAGGGAGTGCTTTCACAGAGTGCATGGAGAAAGAACTTTCTAATAAACTTTCTCTCTGTACTTGCAATGAAATCTTCCTCCAGCTCTCCTTCCCTCATTTACATATCTGTGCAAGCCTACTCTTTTTTACTTTTTTTTCCTTCCAAGCCCCTTTGCCCTTTCAATCATGAAGCATATTACTCCACTGTCAGTGCGAAGCAGTTCCTAACAACAGGGAACCCAGCTGGGATAGGAAGAGGGCAGCAGGCTCATGCATTAACATAATAATCCAACTGTGTTCCCATAGGCCCTTAGGGCAGACAGCATATTAGGTAGGCCTCCTGTGCAGACCCCAGCAGAAGCTGCCTGATCACCTGCCCATCAACCTGTGGCAGCTCCAGCCAGCTCAATAGCACCAGCTCCTGCCAAGCTGCGGTGCCCAATTACCTTCCTACAAAAGACAGAAATCCATTTTTCTATGTCTGCTTAATGTACTTGATGCATTTCCTTATTTACGACTTGAATCTCCGTTTCTGCATTGCTTCCAGGGGACTGACTTCTTGCCTTTTAACTTTGCAATGGCTCCTTGTCTGAAGGCCCTCTCGCTGCAGTCAGCCAAGATGAGACTGTAGCCCAAATTTCAAGTGCAAAGGCCCAGGCTGGTAAAGCTTACTGCTTGGGCCCAGGTTGTCTCAAGCTTCTTCAGTGGATAGAAGAGGACCAGAGGTAGGGGGTGACCAGAATGACGGCCATAGCTATTAGCTCAAGGGGACAAAGATGGGGAGTGGGGGTGGGAGGTGGACCCTATAACAATCACTTCTGAAATGTTTTACTACTTCTCTGAGTTGGCACAAAGCATACATGTCTCCTCTTGTGTAGGGGTCACTACCTTGGGTTGAAGGAACAGAGAGCCATAAAAGTAATCACAGCATTAGTTCCTGGAATCTCAAATTATTAGTGACCATTTGTTTAATGCTAATCCACTTGTACGCTTTCTTTTCCACTAGAAACCTGTTCTATTTTTAGACAGCTAAGGTCTCTAGCCCTATGTGTGATTTTTTTCTTCTTTTCAAGCCATAATGTCTATCAAATAAGGTCAAGCCAAGGGATGTATTCCACTAAAAGGATGCAGTTTTTATGTTACAGAAGATCATCTCTAAAATGCTATAAACACATGTCTGCAATTACAATCCACTGAAATGAATAAAATGCAGCAATCTCCTTCCTAGGTGAAGTTTCATCTAACAAAGGGTTGAAAGAAGGTGTACAGCTTGATATTTAATTTAATATGAGGAAGACTCTTTTAGAAATATTCCAAGTAGCACTATTTAGAAGAGCATAGGGCTACTAATTCGGGTAGGAAAACGGTTTCTACTGATCAAGTATTTGTTTTTTTAAAAAATGAGTTCCTAGAAATGTTGGATTTGTGGTTTTCTATGTGTATTTTAATAAAAAATGAGTCTTCTGGTAAAGCCAAACTGCATTTATGGAATATTTCTATGAATTTTAAATGTTACAGGACTGAAACTATTATAGTTAAGTCAGCCAATCTGATGTTTTACACATATCCCAGTAATTAAGTAAAAATTAAGTAACAAGAGCCATTTTTGCACATGGCACTGATTTTCATGGTCAAGGTGACTTCTGCTACCTTAGCAATAATAGCCTAGGCATTACATTAACAGGAGATGGTGACCATTTAGCAAGCTGTCAGGTTTCTGGATTACTCCCACACATACCAGACAAGGTTTTTATATAAGGTAAATGTCCTCATGATAAACAAATTGGTTTGCTCTTGACTAAAGGACCAGGGTAAAATTCAAATAAAGGAGAAAAAAAAAAACTAAAAGCAATTTTTTCCTTCTTTGTGAGTAATCCTAAGCTATTTAATGGTTTCTAAACAATATACTATGTTATACGTTGATGGAAGTGTAAATACCAAATACTAAAGTCAATAATAAATATTAATGCTTCTATATGAATTAAACAGCAAAATTACACACATACCCTTCCTGATCTTTGGGGATCCTAAAGGCTCTTTATTCTTCACAAAATCCTATATTCTGACAATCGTAATACATCTTCCTAGTCATTAAATACAGAAATCTGATTTTTGATTAGAAAAACAGTAAACAGCCATGTGGTGACAGAATAAATGGTAGCCTAGATTTTACCCTTTTAGTTCCTCAAAGAGGTATGCTCCCACTCTGGGGAAAACAGAAGAAAAACATTCATGTAAAAATACCAACCTCATTATTCCATTAGTAAGAATTTGGCTTTCACTTAAAAAGAGCAATGTGGGCAGCTTCAATAATTTGGTCTTTAAAGGATGCTAGAGTAGGAAATAAAAGACAGAATTCTCAGATCATTTCTACCATGAACAATTCAATTTTGAATGAAGCTACAATTAAAAAGAAATAATAAAAAAACTGAAAGAAAGTGTGATTTCACAGGTTAAGTAGGAATAAGCAGGAATGAGAAAGGCTGTGAATAACACCACACTGGTGTGTAAAGATGATACGCCAGCTTCCAAATCTGCCTCTTTCCCTCCCCATAGCAGGGCCTTGAGGCTTCTATTCCTATATTTGAAGTACACTACATCTTCACTGTGACTTTACCAGAGTGTTCCCTCCCCTCCAGAAAATTACTAGAAAAGACCTCCTTCCCCACGGGGAAACTATCTGATTCTTTTTTTCTTTTATATATATATATATATATATATATATATATATATATATATATATATATATATATATATTTTTTTTTTTAAATCTTTATTTATTTATTGGATAGACACAGCCAGAAATTGAGAGGGAAGGGGGTGATAGACAGGGAGAGAGATACCTGCAGCCCTGCTTTGCCACTTGTGAAGCTTTCCCCCTGCAGGTGGGGACCAGGGGACTCGAACCTGGGTCCTTGCACACTGTAACATGTGCACTCAGACAGGTGAGCCACCTCCTGGCCCCCTTTTCTTTTTTTTCTTTTTTTTTTTTTGTTTAGTGATTTAATAATAATCAACAAGATTGTGTGATAAGAAGGGTACAATTCCAATCCCATACAGCTCCATGTCCCATCCTCTCCATTGGAGGCTTCTTAAGGACTTTATCTACCCAGTTCAATTGGGTAATGTAGACATGACTTCAGAGGTGTTTGCAGCTAGTATATTTTGACATTCCTGCCAAGGATAAAATTAAGGATGAGATACCAAAATTACTCATTGAAACTGATGCTATTTTACTTTGTTGCTTCCTGAATAGCCCTTCAGCTGTGGACACACACACACACACACACACACACACACACACACACACACACACACACAATTTCCCCAGGCAAAGTCCCCAGGCTAAAATAACAGAGCCTCATGTCTTCAGAAAACCCAGCCTCCCAAGCATTATTGTCAGGTACCTGATTATCTACCAGCTGAAGTTTCACTTCATAGTGAGTCATGTATATCTTACTTGTAAAAGGAAAAATATTCCACTTGAGATATTTCTTGGCTGTCATCTGTCATAAACAGATATACTCAATGACAAAAATTAATTTTCAACTATATTTTTAAAAAATCGTATTACCATATGTTGTGCAACACTGGTTATGTTGGCCTTTTGTTTTTTTTTTTTTTTTTTTTTTTAATTCCTGAGCTTAGTTTTGCTACTAAAGCCTTAACTTGAGTGATATTGCTATATTTCCTGAATATTCTCTGGAGATTAGAGTTATGATGCCCTGATTCAGCTAAGTATAATTCTGGATAATATATTAGTTACACTTTTTTTTGGCTATGTGGGAGTTTTATTTTTAATTTTTTGAAAAACCTTCATGCTGTTTTCCATAAAGCTACATTTTTGCAATCTCACCAACAATGCATATATTCCTTTTCCCCATATTCTTTTCGACACATATCTTGTTCTTTCTTTTTGAGTATGCCATTCTCACTCATGTAAGGTAAAATCTAATTGTGGTTTTGATTCATATTTCCATAATAAAAATAAATGAATATTGTTTTAAAAATCATATTACCATTTATTTTAGCAATAGATGCTGGAAGTCACAAGGATTCAAGCACTGGTCGTTCTTTTGTAACTGAGCACAACTGTCCTTCCCAGACTGTGTTCCAGAGCATCATGCCAGCTCACTCTTCCCACTGAGGAGACCCTCCCATCCGCGAAGGTCTAATTCTATGGCTTTGCAGCCTCAGATTCTCAGGCAATTCTAGTGTCCAAGGCTATCTTAAACAGGAACAGATGTTCCAAAACTTTGGAACAGGTGAGAATTAATAAAAACTTTACATGAAAGCTAAAGAAATTTGATAGCTGAGTACCTGACAGAGCATAGAGATTACAGCACACAAGGACCCAGGTTCAAGTCCCTGGTCTCCACCTGCAGGGGAGAAGCTTCATGAGCAGTGAAACAGTGTTGCAGGGGTGTGTGTGTGTGTGTGTGTGTGTGTATGTGTGTTTGTGTTTGTGTGTGCCACTTCTACCATTTACCTTGTTCTTGGAACAATGAACTTCTTCCTTGAGATGAATTATTGCTATATAACCAACTCCATGGGCCTGCCAACAATACTGTGGTGTTGGGAGGTGTTCTTACTCTGCTGAATGCTACTTCCTTAGAGAAAGCTACTATCTAGCTGGGGCTTGGAAACATTAATGGATGGTAGGCATCACTGACTCAACTTATGAGTGAGTGAGTGAGTGTGTGTGTGTGTGTGTGTGTGTGTGTGCCACTTCTACCATTAACCTTGTTCTTGGAACAATGAGTTTCTTCCTTGAGATGAATTCTTGCTATATAACCAACTCCATGGGCCTGCCAACAATACTGTGGTGTTGGGAGGTGTTTTTACTCTGCTGAATGCTACTTCCTTAGAGAAAGCTACTATCTAGCTGGGACTTGGAAATATTAATGGGTGGTGGGCATCACTCACTCAATTTGCAGTCACAGTAGGAAGGCAGATGAGTAGCCTGGGCAGAGGGGCAGCTTTGATTCCCCTAGGGGATAGCCAGGAACAGAAGGACAGGTAGAAAGAGTGAAAACACAGATCACCCTTTGTCAGTGAAGCAACAACAAAATCTGCTCAGAGAGAGTACAGCTGCCCTTCTTGCTCTCTGGGCAAGAAGTCAAACATAACCATTGCTTCAGTGCATAAATCTAGAAAGAAATATAAGCCAACTAATTCTTATGAACACTTTGGGACAAAAGTGGATGGAACTAGAGGTGATGATGCTTAGCAAAATAAGTCAAGAGATGAAAAACACCTACCAGACGGTTTCACTCAGATGTGGAATCTAGAGATTTGATTTATATGAACTTGCCAAAAAAAAAAAATCAAAACAAAACAGAAGCAAGCAAACTATAAGACTTGTCAGAACTCTGGTTATCTTTGGGAGGTCGGAGGGTGGGGATTCAGAATTCTGGTGGTGGGTGTGGTGTAGATACATTGTAATCTTACAATCTTGTGACAAACTATTCATAACAAATCAGAAAATTATTTTAATTTTTATGAACAATCCCGAGAAGCTTCTTTTTCCTAAGAAGTTCCAGGAAGCCTTGCCTACTTTAGGCAGCCTTCAGGTGAAATACCTGTTCTTTGTTGTCAATTCACAGCCCTAATTATGCTTAATGATATTGTGACAGTATTTTTTGCGCCACAATTATATTCCTACATACTATAGACTGTGTAGTAGCACTTTAAAGTGTTAAGAGGTGGTGAACAGGATCTCGATAACAATGTCTTATGGTTTTATGCCAAGGAAGACAGGAATAAGGCTTTCACTTGATTTTGTTGGAACATGGTGATGTGGAACAGGAATAAAACCCAGTGGTAAGGCCAACCAAAGTCTTTTGTCCTCTCCTTTGATATTCTGGTCTAGAGGTTAACACATCAAGAGTTACAGTAGGATTTTTAGCTACCTACTCAAAAAAATTTGACTGAAAGGTTTTGGAGGCTTTAGGATTCAAATTCAGAGAAAAGAATACATGCATTCCCAACTTCCAGATGTGCATCTTCTAAACCAGGCAGAATAGCAAACAGGTACAGGACAGCAAACATTTTAATGAGCATTTCATCACAGTGCCAATGTGCAAAGAAAGAGGTCAGCCATTAGTAAGGTACAGCCTTGCCACCAGTGGGGTTTATTCTGAATTCACTTCAAAGCCAGGAAACTGCGATCTAAAAACCTCTACTGTAAAACAGTCAAACGTTCAAATAACAATGCTTTTAAAGTATGGAGCGGAGCTTTAAGAAAATACCTTTCCATACATTAAAAAAAAAAAAAAAGTAACACCTCACTCTATTTGTCATTTTACCTCAGCACCATTATCCCATTTCTTTCATGATAAATGATCATGCACAGCATAGCATATCTATTCTGGAGGAGAATAACAGCTTAGAGATTTTTCAGTCAAACACGAGTGCCTTTTCCTTTCTTTCCTTGCCTTTTGGTCTGTGCACTTCTCAAAACTACACAAAAGAAAGCATATCAAAAGAGAAATAGGCTTGCTAAAATTTAAGGTTACTCCAACAAAAGGGTTAATTAGAGAAACAAATTTTCTCAGACTGTTAATAATAGGAAGGACACATACTCTGTGCCCATGAGTAATTCTCAGGTATCTTTGATCTCCAGCCCCACGCGGCTTCTGCCGCCTACTCTCCCCTGGCCTCTGGGACACTCTCAGAACCAGACATCTGGCTACTTTGTTGTTTTAGACTAATCTCCTCCCAGGAGAGCACAAGAAATGACACCAGGCAAGGAGGGTCCTGGCAAGGGAAAAAACATTACAGTATTCGCAGATTTCTTTGAGTGGACGAGGGTATCCACATTGTCTCCAAATGTCTACAAGGGTCTTGGGGGCTATTGTGCTTCGTGACTTTACTTGGACGTCCTTTAAGTGGATAGATGTATAGATAGTATCTTGCAGGCTCACCCATCATCGTTAAAAATTCACTGATCACACAGAATGTAAGAATGTGTAAGAGAGAGTTGTGGGAGGAAAAAAAAATGAACCAAATTAATTCTTCACCCATCTGTTAGGGCTGGGTAATGGCTGATAAAACAAAGATTTTAATTGTCGGCTGAAGGTTGCCACCAGCACTGTGGGGTAATGGCTCAGACTTGCAAGTACCGTGTATACCCTCTCATGCCGACTCCTGTCCTTTCTCTTCTAACGGTGACTCTGTGGAAAACATTTGAAATACCGACCTGCCTGTAGGTTTTATTAAAGTGTACTTCTCTGTAAAGTGCTTTTGCAGAAACCAAGTGTGAGAAAGAAGCCCGTCAAGTCCAGGACAACGTGCTACTTTTGAATCAAGAGACAAAGATCATCAATATTTTCCCCAAGGTAATAAATAATCCTGAACACCATAATGCTTTTTTCTTTAGCTATTATTGTCCAATCCCCAAAATCTATATAGTCTGAGAAAGAAAATAATAATTTACCATTTGTTACACAAGTGGAGTGTAAGTCAAATGGGATAACAGGTTAATGAGTTTTATTCTAAAATGGCATTGTGTTTACCTCTAATACGTTTGGATCACATATGTAATAAACTTACACTACGATATTACATCTATATCTTCATATGGGAGGGGTGAAAACTCACCAAATTGCTAAAATGCTCATATTCTCATCTCGTACTTACTATTAAGAGAAAATCATTGCTTTATGTTTCAATTGTCTGTATATTACCAAACACAGATAAATACATAATGATATCTACCCTGTACTGCATTTCATAAGTTAGAGATTCCAATACCCTATTTTATCATAACACTATCTGCTGTTAATTATTTATGATAATTTCAACTACAGATGAAAACTGTCAGAAGATGAAGATAAGAAAGACAGTCTTAAGTAATCATAATTCATTTAAGATTAAATGATTTCCTGAGTACAGCAAAAGATTATGTTACAGTGAAACACATGGGTCATAAAAAGACAAATACGATTCTATTTAAATCAGGTTTCTAGAAATGTCAAATTCACAGAGATAGAAAATAAGAAATTTGGGGGACTCAGGCGGTAGCGCAGCAGGTTAAGCGCACGTGGCACAAAGCACAAGGACCGGCAGAAGGTTCGTGCCCCTGGCTCCCCACCTACAAGGGGAGTCGCATCACAGGTGGTGAAGCAGGTCTGTCTATCTTTCTCTCCTCCTCTCTGTCTTCCCCTCCTCTCTTCATTCTATTCAACAACAACAACATCAGTAACAACAACAATAATAACTGCAACAATAAAACAAGGGCAACAAAAGGAAAAATAAATATTTATTTTTTTAAAGGAATGTAAACAAAAAAGAAGAAGAAGAAGAAATTAGGTTGCCGAGGGCTCAGGGAGAGGAAGGAGTAGGAGCTATTATTTAATAGGTCAACAAGTCCAGGGCAGCAGAGACTCATACACAGCAGTGTGAATGTGCATATTGCCACTGTACTGTACACTTCAAATTAGTTAAAATGCTTAATTTTATGTCCTGTATATTTTATCATAATTTCAAAAAAACACATTTAAAATGAAAAGAATATGGAAACTCAGACAATGGCAACGCAGGACCTTTTAAGTGTCTTCCCTTAAGCAGAGAGTCACAACGCCCGTCCTGTCCTCTCTTTCCTGAGGCTTCATGAGGGTTCACCCTCCCACTTCCAGGTTTTTGTTTGCTTGCTTGTGGCTGTTTCAGCCTCCAGGGTCATCGCTGGGGCTGGGAGCCTGCACTAAGGAATTTACCACTCCCAATGGCCACTTTTTTCTTTTTCTTTTCTTTTTACTTGACAGGACAGAGAGAAACTGAGAACAGAGGGGAAGACAGAGAGGGTGAGAAAGAGAGACACCTGCAGATTCCCTTCAGCATTTGTGAAGCTTCCCTCCTGCAGGTGGGGAGTGGGGGCTTGAACCAGGGTCCTTGTGCAAGGTAACATGTGAGCTCAGTGAGGTGTGCCACTGCCCAGCGCCCACTCAAATGCTCTTATCACCCTCCTTCAGGAGACGAAGTCAACCCCAAAGCAGCCCCAGACATACTAGCAAATAGATTATGAAAGAATATTTCCCAAAATGCCCCGCATGCCTAGTGTTTAATACTTATCATTAGGAATAGCAGTATTACCACCAGGTACCACTAAGTATACAAATGACTTTCTTGCCTGAGGCTCTGAGCTCCCAGGTTCAATCCCCAGCAGCAGCATAAGCCAGAAATGAGCAGTATTCTGGTCAAAAAATAAAATAAAATTTAAAAAAGAGGAATAGTGGGTGGGGATAGATAGCATAATGGTTATGCAGAGAGACTCTCATGCTTGAGGCTCCAAAGTCCCAGGTTTAATTCCCCCACACCATCATAAGACAGAGCTGAGTAGTACTCTGGTAAAAATAAAAATAATGATAATAATAATATCTTTTTTTAAAGTAATAGCTAAATAACAAAACATCTCCATGTTGATCTGTATTTCCAAATGATCTAAAGGGGTAGAAAATCTAGGACACTCAGTGAGGCGTTTTTTCCACTAGACAGCAGGTGGTAATTTGGCTCTTCAAGTGCCTTCGAACTATCAGAAGATTCTGAATCCTATTCAGCGTGTGCTTTACCAGTGCTCAGTCTGCTTTACCGTCTCCTACTCTTCAAAAACCATCCTGTTTACATTAATTTTAACTGCATGCAAAAAAAAAAAAATCCAAATGGTGCCGATTTCTCTTTCACAGAAAAGAAGTAGAAATAGTCATAGAAATAATAGTCGGGAGTCGGGGTGTAGCGCAGTGGGTTTAGGGCACGTGGCACAAAGCACAAGGACCGGCGTAAGGATCCCGGTTCGAGCCCCCGGCTCCCCTCCTGCAGAGGAGTCGCTTCACAAGCGGTGAAGCAAGTCTGCAGGTGTCTGTCTCTCCTCCTCTCTGTCTTCCCCTCCTCTCCATTTCTCTCTGTCCTATCCAGCAATGATGGCATCAATAACAACAACAATAACTACAACAATAGAAAAACAACAAGGGCAACAAAAAGGGAAAATAAATATTAAAAAATAATGATAAAAAAATAAAGTTAAAAAATATTTATTAAAAATAAATAAATAAATAATAGTCAACCCACATTTGTAACCTTGGGAGAACTACAATGGAGGGAATGAGGAGACACAGAACTCCGGTGCTGAGAAAGATGGGAAATCATACCCCCGATAGCTTATTATTTTTAATCAATAGTAAATCATTAATAAAAAATTAGAAAGTTTAAAATTTTAATTGAAAAAAATAATAAAACAAATTAAGTTAAAATAAAATACAGAAGTAGAGATAAACAACTGAGGGGCTGGCATGAGAACCAACCCCCCCACCCCCAATCCAAAGGACCCAGAGTCCTGTCCTGGCCTTTCCAGGACCATTATCCCCTGGCCTAGGACTTATTTCTATACAAGCTTTAGTAACCAAATCAACACTCCAGTGAGCAGAGAGGAAGGAAAAATGAAGGCTATACAAACTGTCATTTACACATCACTGGCCAAGGTTTCACTCCATGACCACTCAGATGCCCGGAATTCAGTAAGTATGGTATTTAGACAGAGTGGCAATGAGCCGCCTAAAGGCTGCAGTTGAGTTCTGAAGATAAAGGGAAAGCAGCTTTGGAATGGCCAGAGGGGGCAGGAAGTAGCTCCCCCCACCAGGACAGTGTGTACCTTGCCAGGCTTGAGAGCCTAGGTGGGAGCCCCAGGCCCCAAAGGGAACAGCACAGGTAAGACTAAACTTAGTCAATAGGTGACTGAGGCAGGTCCTTCCAGTGAGGTCCTGTTCTCTGTTAGTCTAGTCTGAGGCACTGCAGAATCCAGGCAGGAGCTTCAGGTTTAAACTGGAACCTGTGTTCTCCCATGAACCCACTGCCATCGGGGACAGAATGTGCCAGGGCAGTGGCAAGCTGTTCTTTTTAGCCCTCCAGTTGCCATAAAGCAGGCCACACAGGCCTGGCCAAACTGATACCCCTGACCAGCCCCTACCATCCAAGAGCTTGGTTTTTCTGCTTGCATTTTGCATCGCTGGGGGTGGCACAGCAAAACTTGTAATTCTGGCTCTAGACAGAAGCAATGTGTACAGCCAGACTCCCAGCCACAATGCAGCTCTCCTCCAGCCACCCACCCCCTGCTCCATCCCATACAGTCCATTCCTTAGACCAGGCCACTGGGGCAGCACTGGTGAGAATCCCTTCCCCGAGACCCATTCTCTTGGTTCCTCCAATCAGTTTGCCATTTTAACCTCACGAGGAAGACCTTTCAGAGCATGTCTAGCCTCTCGGTAGAACCTGAAAGCATGTCATTTCCAGAACCAACTTTCTACTCAGGACCCTGGGGCCTGGCTCAAGTGCTAGAAAGGGCTCCAGCCCCTCCTAACTCTCTCATCCTGCCTTCTCAATCACACTTGCTTCTACTGATGTCCTGCCAATCTCCCCTCTTCCATTACCGATCTCTGTGAAAAAGACTAGATGTTGCCTTCTTTGTACTCCATCTCCCTCTACCCACTCCATACTCTATCGATTGCAAGTGGTCATGCTTGTTTCTAGTTAGTTGTACACTTTCAGAGCTCAGAGTGATTCTAAGCCCCCTTTAACGAGAAGCCCCCATGAACCCTTGCTGTTCATTCCGTTGTTTATGGTTGATGGAAGTCTGCTGTCGAGAAGAGCCCGCGTTATAGCCATGTGACACTGGCCAAGTTATCTCACCCCGGGTTCCTACTTTCCCATCTGTACAAAACCGTTCTATCAACTTCATGCCATTCCTGGGAAATTAGAAGTTTCCAATCTTCCAAATGGGAGGGAGAAAATACATGCAAGAAGATTTTATACAATATGCAGACTAACTTAAATATATTACCCCACTAGCAGATAACCTAAGAAAGCATTCTCCGATTATTTTTGAATTCTATATAAATCAAACTCCCATAGAGAAATTTCTATTTCAAAGAATAAAAAGAAAATTCTACCTCACTTTTTTTCAAAATTATTTATCAAGAACTACTAGTGCCTTCAGGTATCAAAATCATTCCCTCTACTTTAGATCTTCACTTGACAAGATCATGTAAGGTCATCCAAAATTAAAAACAGAAGCAGACAGACAAAAAGTCCTATCAGCTACTAAAATATAAAGTATCTGTGTTTGATTCTCATCACTCCATGAGTCTGAAAATGCAAGGTCAACCTTATGGAAGTCTTTCATTTCCTTCCAGACATATCAACTGAATGAAAGGCTTTTATTTCCTTCCAAGCATTAGAAATCTTTTTGCTCCTTCTAGGCATCTTGCCAGTCATTTTGGAGGCTGCCATCACAAGAATGGCTGAGACTGCTGATGTTCAGACAAAGCAGAACAGGGATGAGTAATTGAGAGAAGCAGAAATAGTTCAGGAGGCAGCCAAAGAGGTGGCCTGGGGGCAAGACACCTGATTTGCAGGTGGGGAGCCCTGGGTTCAATCCACAGCACTGCTGGTGCTGGTCTCTCACAAAATATCAATATTAACTAAATAAATAAATCTTAAAGAAAATGGTAGGGGGGGCAGGCGGTGGCACACCTGGTTAAGCGCACACAGTACTATGTGCAAGGACCTGGGTTCAAGTCCCCATTCCCCACCTGTAGGAGGGTCATTTCAGGAGCGATAAATCAGGTCTGTGGGTGTCTATCTTTCTCTCTCCTTCTCTATCTCACCCTCCACTCTCGATCTCTTTCTGCCCTATCCAATAAAAGGAAAAAATGGCCACCAGGAGTGGTAGTTTCATAGTGCCAGCTCCGAGCTCCAGCGATAACCCTGGTGGCAAAATTAAAAAATAAATAAATAATTTTTAAAAATGTATTTAACAAACTGGGAAATGTTATGCATGTACAAACTACTGCATTTACTGTTGTATGTAAAGCATTCATTCCCCAATAAAGAAATTTTTAAAAAGTATTTAACATAAAGTATAACTATATATAAATTGGTGCCTCAATTTGATATACTGACAAGTCTACTGTTAAACAAATTTCTTCAAAAACATGCACTTGGGGCTGGGCAGTGGTTTGTCTGGTTAAGGGCACGTATTACATGCACAAGGACCCTCACTCACCATCTGCTGGGAAACTTCACAAGTGGTGAAGCAGGTCTGCAGGTGATCTGCTCTCTCCCTGTCTCTTCCTCCCCTCTCAATTTCTCCCTGTCTTATCGAAAGAAAGAGAGAGAAGGAAGGAGGGGGGAGGAAGAAAGAAATAGAGAAAGAAAAAAAGAAAGGAAGAAAAAAGTCCACAGGGAATGATGGGTCAACCAGGCAGGCACAGAACTCCAACAATAAGCCCTGTGGCAGCAATAAAAATAAAATAATAAACTTATTTGAATAAATATACTGTGTCCCTGACATATATCAGATATTGCAGTAGTCCCAGAAACTACAGGCAGAACAAGAAGTACACATCCTGGCCACCTGGACAGCCCTCAGTACTGCATGTGCCTTGTGGGGCAAGGACCACGGAGCCCTGGAAAAGACAGGAAAGGCTCTTACAGGGAGGCTTCCAGTCTGGTAGAAAATCAGCACAGCATAATGGTTCTGCAAAAGACTTTCATGTCAGAGGCTCCAAGGTCTGAGGTTCAATCCCAGATGCCATCATAAACTAGAAGTGAGGAATGTTCTATGAAAAGGAGAGGGGAGGGGAGGGGAAGGGAGGGGAGGAGAGAAGAGGGGAGGGGAGGAAAAGAAGAGAATACCAACATATTTACACATTTGCTTCTGGATCATTTATGTGTGTGATGACACAGAGCCCAGAGCGCAGCTCCAGCACATGCAGGAGCGAGGGAAGCCTCACACATGCTAGGTCTACTCTCTACCCACTGAGCTACCTCCCTGGCTACTATGCAAGTTTCTTCATCTCTTCTTCTGTCAATTCTATAAAATGCAGGTGATAACAGTCCTTGTCTGAAAAAGAACAGGACTAAAGGAGTTACTATTTGCAGAAGAAGGACAGGCATCATGAACTAAAAAGGTTAGGCTATATTCACCTCCCCGCAGCCTCGCCTCCCTGCCGTCCTGAACAACCCCATCCCTCTCTGGGCCCTTCTGCCAGAAATGTGGACAGTGCCGAAAAAAATGCTTCACATTTCTGAGACCTGGTAAAAACCTGAGACTTCTTCTGACCAGCTGTAGCGAACAAATATCTAACTCAATTAATTGATTTCCTCTTTCGCTGGTTATAATCAATTCACAATGAACTGGGCCTGAAGAGGTAAAACCTTATCAACCACAGCAAAGTATTTCTTAGAGTATATTCTGTCTCTGCAGGAGTATTGCAAACATGAATGGAAAATGATTTTTATTTGCTTATTATTCATGTATTTATTAGAAGTTAAGAGACAGGCCTGCAGCAATGCTTCACCATTTATAAAGCTTCCCCCTGCAGGTGGGACCAGGGGTCTGAATCCAGGTGTTTGTGCAGGATAAAGTGTGTGCTCTATATCCCCCAAAATAATTCTTTTTAAGAGAGTTATAATGGGGGTCCAACCAGAGGCATGCCAGGTAGAGAGCACATTACCATGCACAAAGAACTAGGTTCAAGCCCCCATTCCCCACCTGCAGGGGAGGAGCTTCACAAATGGTGGAGCAGTGCTACAGATGTCTCTCTCTCTCTCTCTCTCTCTCTCTCTCTCTCTACCCTCTCTCCCCTCCCTCTCTCTCTCTCTCCTCACTCTTCCCACCCCCTCTCAATTTGTCTCATATTTTTTCATTAAAAAAGAACTACATAATTCCTCCAATAAAAATTCTATTTTTGATTATCTCAAAAAGATGACAATACACTTAAGTAGAATGCATGTCTCTGAAGACACCTCCAACGAGCATGCTAGATCCTTTCTCTAGGTGAATTCCAGCTCCATTTCTCATATTGAAATGTGACTATGGAGTCCATTTTACACAGTAAGTAAGCAAACACAGCAGAATCACTGGCAATTAAAACAACTCTTGAGAAATTGGAAATGTCAAGCTTTGAAGGCACAAAAATAACAAACGCAGGGCCAGTGAAATAGCTCATTTAGACAGAACAGTGTTTTACCATGTTCACAATGGACGTTTAAGCCTGGTCCCCACCACAGTGAAGGAAGCTTTGGTACTGTGTTTATCTGTCTATCTATCTAACTAAAATAAGTAAATAAAATAATAAATAAATAAATGTTTTCTAAAGACTCCATTGCACCAATGTAATGAGAATCTATGATGGCCTGTTGGCAAGGACCTACTTATAAAATGACGTGAGAGCAAGGGCATTTTCAGTTCCTGTGTTCCTTAATAAGAAGGACCACAGCGGCCTGGAGGTGGCAAACATGGTTGAGCGCATGTTACCTGCTAGGAAGCAGGTTCAAGCCCCCAGTCCCCACCTGCAAGGAGGAAGCTTTACTAGTGGTGAAGCACTGCTATAGGTGACTCTTTCTCCCCTTCCTCTCTCAATTCCTCTTTGTCCTACCAAACCAAGCAACAACAAACAAATAAATAAGGAAGACCACAGAGCTTGAACGGTGCTTCCCACAGGCTAACTCATCATACACTTGGGGAAACAAAATTAGATTCCATTAATAGGTAAGTATGCTTTACCTGACAACTGATTTCTCTGACTTTTTTTTTTTTGCCTCCAGTTGCTGAGGCTTGGTGCAGGCACTATGAATCCACCACTTCTGGAGGGCTTTTATCATTATAATTATTCCATAGAACAGAGAGAAATTGAGAGTGGAGAGTAGAGAGAGAGAGAGAGAGGCAAAGACAGACACCTGCAGGCCTGCTTTACCACTTGTGAGGCGATCCCCTTGCAGGCTGAGAGCCCGGGGCTCAAGCTGGGACGCTTGTGAGATTCCTTGTGCTTCATAATATGTGTGCTTGGCCCAGCGCATCACTGCCCAGCCCCCTCTCTGACCATTTTTCAAAATGAACCACCACAGTCTGATTATTTGAGAAATCATAGCATTTCTAAACCCCTGTGAACATGACAGAACTGAAATGAGCTGGGAAACATGTTGGTTTTTCACTCGAATCGCATTCATTTGCCATTTACCTCACAACACCGTAAGGCCTGGAAAGCACAGTTTCAGCCCTCTGTGTGGGGCCTGGCTGCAGGACACCCGCCACCAAAGTCCCAGTGCCATCACACTACTGAAATAGCCCCCCCCACCCATACCTGCTGCCATCACACTTCGCACAGAGCTATGTGCATCTCACATCTGGACACACTTAGTGAGCTGCACATCTGGTAACTCTCACTTTCTGGCTCCTCACTGTTCAATTTGATCGCACTTGATTCTGGCATGGCAAGGGGAGGGGAGGGGAGAGAGGAGAGGAGGCTGAGTGGTAGCACACCTGGTTGAGTGCGTATGTTATAATACAGAAGGATCCAGGTTCAACCCCCCAGTCCCCACCTGAGAGGGAAAACTTTGTGAGTGGTGAAGCATGTTGCAGGTGTCTCTCTGTCTCCCTCCCTCTTTGTTGCCACCTTCTTTCTCAGTTTCTGGCTGACTCTAACCAATAAATAAATAAAGATAACAAAAAAAATGAGAAGACACTGACTATTTTAAAAAATGAGACAGAGGAGAAGAAAGGAGGGATGGGGAGGAGAGGAAGGGAGGGAAGGGGATGGGAGGGGATGGGAGGGGAAGGGATGGAGGGGAGGGGAAGGGATGGGAAGGGAGGGAGGGGAGGGGGAGGGGAGGGGAGGGGAGGGGAGGGGAGGGGAGGGGAGGGGAGGGGAGGGGAGGGGAGGGGAGGGGAGGGGAGAGGAGGAAAGAGGAGCCCTCCTAATTAGACTGCAGCTCAGTTCCACTTGGAATATCCGGGCCATTAGTTTGGATCCAAGTATTCTTGGTCACAGACAATCTGTTTGAAAAATCCTACTGCACCTCGAAGCAGAATGTTATCATTAGATATCTGATAGTAACAGCCTGATGTCTTTTGAAAGTCAGCAAAATTTAAAAGGATTACTTCCAAAGCTTGTTGCCACATAATGAAGATGAAGCCTGAGTCCTTCATTGGATGGGTGCTGAACACCTTCACAGGGAAGCTACACAGTTCATGCAACCCTGCTAGAAAGCACATACTGGCTAGTCTCGTAGACGGAATAAAAGGAGTGGCCAGGAAAATAGCTCAGCTGCCGGAGCACAGGACTTGCATGCCTGGGGTCCCCCCCCCCATTCCATTCTGAAGCCAGGTATGCTGAGCTGCTGCTTTTGCTTCTCTTTCTTTTCCCTCCCTCTCTCTCTCTTTGAAATTCTTATCTCAAAAGAAATAAATCTTGTTAACAAGAATAAACTGGGGCCAGGTGGTGGTGCACCTCACAGTACGCAAGGACCCAGGTTCAAGGCCCTGGTCCCCACCTGCAGGGAGAAAGCTTCACAAGTGGTGAAACAGTGCTGCAGGTGTCTCTCTGTCTCCCCCACTCCCCTCTCAATTTCTCTCTGTCTCTATCCAATAGTAAATAAATAAAAATATTCTAAAAAAGAATAAGCTGAGAAAGCACAGGACCTGTGGTTCATGCAACAAAGTAGATCATATTTCACTAACAAAAGCTTAAAAAATGGGGAGTCGGGCAGTAGCTCAGAGGGTTAAGTGCAGGTGGCACAAAGCACAAGGACCTGCATAAGGATCCCAGTTCCAGGCCCCGGCTCCCCACGTGCAGGGGAGTCGCTTCACAAGCAGTGTAGCAGGTCTGCAGGTGTCTATCTTTCTCTCCCCATCTCTGTCTTCCCCTCCTCCCTCCATTTCTCTCTGTCCTATCCAACAACGATGACAACAATAATAACTATAACAATAAAAAACAATAAGGGCAACAAAAGGGAATAAAGAAAGAAAGAAATATTTTTTAAAAAGAGCTTAAAAATAAGTCTACCTTCTGCTACTTACTTAGTTCCTTTTTCATTTGTTCCCAAAACATTTGTATCTAAAACATCCCTGCCTACTCTGAATAAGAGGTTGACAAAGAAGCTTGGGGAAACAGCATCATGGATATATAAAAAGCCTTTCAAGCCTGAGGCAACAATGGCCCCCAGGTTCAATCCTCTATAAATCAGAGCTGAGCAGAGCTCTAGTGAGAAAGAGAAGGGGAGGGGAAGCAACTGAATAAGAGAATATTCCAGAGCTAGTTAGTTAGAATTGGCGATCAACAGAAGAAACTACACCTCAGCATTGATTCACTGAGATTTCCCTACTTCTATGGTCCAGTAAATCATTGAAAATAAGTTTCCAGGGGTGGGGGAGATAGCGTAAGGGCTCTTCAAAAGACTTTCAGCCCTGAAGCTCCAAGATCCCAGGTTCAATCCACCCCTCCCCACACCACCATAAACCAGAAGTGGGTAGTATTCTGCTAGAGTGAAAGAGAGAGAAAGACAGAGATAGAGAGAGAGAGACTTCTATGTTCATTAGCAATAGCTTCACCGGGCAGATAGGCAATATAGATGTGGCAAAATAAGCCACAGAGCCCAGATTTGGAAGTAATAAAGGTGAAAATAATAAAATTCCCTACAATAAGATATAACAACTGTGAACATTAATAAGATTGGTTTAAAAAAAAAGTGATTAAGGTTCCCACTTCAAGCCTCCAGCTCCCCACCTGCAGGGGAGTCACAGTGAAGCAAGTCTGCAGGTGTCTAGCTTTCTCTCCCCTCTCTGTCTTTCCCTCCTCTCTCCATTTCTCTCTGTCCTGTCCAACAACAACAACATCAATAGCTACAACAATAAAACAACAATGGTAACAAAAGGGAATAAATAAATAAGTAATAAGTGTGTTGCTTATCTTAATATTTCCTCAGTCCATAGAAAGGCAGCCTGGCCTTTACAATGTAACTAATTAAAATAAACTAATTGATTGTAAATGGTCTATGTAAGCCATCCTATATATGGATGTTAGACTATTAAAAGATTAGATAATAAGATTCTCAATGCTTATGCAGAACTGATCAAGGGAGACACTGCGCAGACTGTTCTTGTGGTTTAATTGTTCATTTGTTGGAAAACACCTTGGTGGTTTCCCAGTCTACACAGTTTAGAGGAAACATCCAGAATCAATCTGGTTCAAAATTCCAAATTAATCTTTTCACAAGGAATGTGACTTCTCTTACATGTGAGCACTCAGAAGAAGTAGCTCTGGGGATCCGACTTGCATACACCAAGTCACATTAAGAAATAGTGTATAAAAAGACAGCGAAGACATCATATAAATACACCAGGATCAACCAGTGTGTTAAATTTGTTTAAACATCCACCACCTCCTATGACAGTTTACTGTCTACACTTTATAACTCATTTACTGACCTAGAAACTCCATGAAGACAGCCTAAATGATAAACTCTAAGAAACAAGAGCTTGAAGGGGCCAGGAGGTGGCTCACCAGGTTAAGCTCACATATTACCAAGCGAAAGGACCTCAGTTCAAGTCCCTGCTCCCCACCTGTAGGGAGAATGCCTCATGAGCAGTGAAGCAGGTCTGTAGGTATCTACTTTTCTCTCCCTCTATCTCCTTCTCCCCTCTCAATTTCTCTCTGTCCTATCTAATAAAACTTAGAAAGAAAAAAAGAAAGAAAGAAAATGGCCACTGAGAACAGTGGATTTGTCAGCACCGGTAACCCTGGTGGCAATAACAAAAAAAGAGAAAGAAACAAGTGCTCGACAGCTATTTTCAGAAGCCTGAATAGAATCAATCAGTGAATGTGGAGGGTTGAGTTCCTGAGAAAGCAAAGACGATAACTCAGAAAACTAAGTAGTTTCATCAGTGACAAACCTCTGTGATGTTTTGCAAGAATCTGTTTGCTGGGCTCCCACACAATGTGAGCGCATCTGCGTATGAGATCATTGCAAACAATTCTACAGAATAAGAACACAGCCCCCTGCTCCTCAGATGAGGAGACCAAGGCTCCCAGAGGTCCTAGGCTCACTTGCTGAGCCCTCGAGTCACAGGGAGAGTAATGGTGAAAGCAGTTAAACAGCAAGTGGCCTAGCAGCTAAGATGATGCCCCATGCGGAGCATGTGAAGCCATGGCTTAAATGCTTCTCCCCCAGCATGAGGGATAGGCTGGAGTCTAAGGAGAGCTGGACCCAAAGGAGAGGCTAAGAGACTCCAGCTAGAGAAGGAAAAACTCCAGCTCAGGAGGCTCACCAGGCACTCCAAGACCAGGTCCCTGGAAGGTACTGCCCCAGCGCGAACAATGCGACAGACAAGGAAAAGAGATGAGAGAGATGAAAGGGAAGGAGAGGTGAGTGTGAGGGAAACAGAAGGAAGTTGGAAGAAGTAGCCACAGGCCCAAAGGCTATACTTGGGCCACGGAGGATAAGAACTAGTTACTGGGTTTCCTGAAGAGAAACCACAGCCAGCCATGAGGAGGGCCCTTTGAGTTCAGGCAGTAGACATGAAAGAGAGTTGAAGGGACACTGTCAACTTCAAAGGGAGATACAAGATAGCTAGTAAGCATGTTTTCATTATATTCCAGAGGGCCTGTGGCTATACTAGTTTTTTGTTTTCCCTGAGTGTTGTTAAAATTTCGGGAGGCTCTGGTCGGGCTGGCTTGCTTCATGGGCGGGTAACAGAGACGCGGAGACAACAGCTGGGCAGGGAAGCTGTATTTCTTTATTCAGGAACAACGATTCACAAACTAAGACAAACTAATCACCAAAGGAACCCTCCAACTCTGGCCCTCTGGAACTCTCGTACTGGGGAACCCTCTGAAACTCTGACACACTGGAACTCTCTCTTACTCTGTAACCCAGAAACTCTCTAACTCAGGAACTCTTGGACTCAGGAACTCAGGAACTCTCGCACTCTCGAACTCAGGAACCCTCTCTCCGGGTTCCTTCGGGCGGGGCCAAGCAGGCCCGCGAAATTAACAGGACTGATCCAATTCTCTTGGCGGGGGGAGGGCTAGGACAAACCAATGTAAAGCATACGACAATTCCCCCTTTTCTTTTTAACTAAATGACTATAGTATCAAGGGTGTGGGGTGAACAGAAACATATATAAGAAAAACCAGCATGTTGCCAAGGGAAGGCCTGAGGGAGCCATATCTGAAAAAAAAAAAACATTTCTTGCCTCTGGGGGGCTACTTGCCTCGACGGGCAATTGCATGGGGGTGGGGAACGGCCTAGGGTCCCAAAGGCAGCTGGCTGCAACTTACTTACTATGAAACAAAACTTGTTATTAGCATATCTACTGCACGATCTAACATTTCTAATAGAGAAGGAATTTGAGACTTTTACATTTCAACAACGGCTTTTAACCTTTTGTTACACCCATTCAAGATGGAGACACACCCTAGGTGTGGGCCGGAGAGGAAACCTCAGGCATGAGAATAATTAGCATAGCCATTGTGCGATCTACCATTTCTAATAGAGAAGGTAGTGTTTTACATATCAACAAGTCTATTTAACCTTTTGTTTAGACCAACTTAGTTAAAATATATTGATTATTAACTAATTTTTACCTTAGACTTTAAATGTAAGTTAATTTTATCTTTATGAGAATTACATTGAAAACCTTTTTCATTTAACTTTGACTAGTAAGAATTTAGCCTTAAAGCTACTGTTTACCAAACTTTAAACATACACATAAACATGGTCATTAATACACAAGGAGAGAAACCTTTGTTACGAAGACATGTCATTTTAAACACGAATTTAAATCTGTACTGTCTTAGTTGTTGGGGGGGGGGGGTCGCCATTTGGAGGTGGCTTCCCGTGCAGCTCCATTCCCGAGCAGCTCCACTTCTAGGAATTGCAGGTTGCAATCTCTGCACAAGTCTCTGCGTACTCCAGCTTGTCTGCCTTCAGACCGGACCGGCGGCTGGAGATCTCGTGTGTCCAGTTTCGGCAGGGAGCCCAGGGGTCTGGGAGGCCCGGGATGGTTCCAGAATTCATAGAAAGAGGGCAGGCAGGCCATCTTTGTAGAAGGCATGAGCCTAGGTGCCCAGGGGTGGCGGCCATGATAGGCCGCTGTGGCCCTGCCCCATGGCCCTGCCATGTCTGCTGCCCTGTTCGCAGTGGCCGAGCAAATTTTCGGAAGGCTCTGGCCGGGCGGGTCTAGCTTCACAGGCGGGTAACAGACGCAGAGACAACGGCTGGGCAGGGAAGCTGTATTTCTTTATTCAGGAACAACGATTCATAAACTAAGACAAACTAATCACCAAACAGAACTCTGCTGTCTCTTTGCAGCGGCACAAGCACTCCCTCTTACTCTCGAACTCAGGAACCGTCTCTTACTCTGGAACTCAGGAACTCTGTCTCTCTGGCACTCTCTCTTACTCTGAAACCCTGAAACTCTCGAACTCAGGAACTCAGGAGGCTCTGTCACTCTCGAACTCAGGAACCCTCTCTCTTACTCTCGAACTCTGGAACTCTCGGACTCAGGAACCCTCTCTCGGGGTTCCTTGGGGCGGGGCCAAGCAGGCCCGCGAAATTAACAGGACTGATCCAATTCTCTTGGCGGGGGGAGGGCTAGGACAAACCAATGTAAAGCATACGACACCTGAGCCTGAAATCTGATATGCAGGTGGATCCAAGTTATTGTCTGGGGAGATGATGTCATGGCTGAAAAAAGGGCCAGAAAGCTGGATCAGGGAAGAGTGTATAAATATTGTTGACTGTAAATCCCATCGATTTGATGTGATCTGGGACCCATATTCAGCTTAGGAGCCTATGTGACCTCTGCAGCGGGTAAGATCGGAGCTCACATTCTGTGGTCATGAGTAGGAATGTTCCAAGCTGCCCTAATATCAGGACCCATCTTCCTCAGGTGTAGCATAGAGTATGTTGTCCATCCTCCCTTCAGAGGATGAAATATTCTCTATCATTGTTGATCCAAGTTGAGGGCAAGGTCCTATGGGGGCCCACAAAGGGGTCTATTTTGTTCTTCATCTGCACTATTCCAGCCTTTAGGTTCATGATTAGTTGACAATTTGTTTGGCTTTATATGTTAACTCTCTTCAGGCACCAGGTTTCAGATGTTAGCATGATGCCAACCAGACTTCCCTGCACAGACAACCCCACCAATTTTTCCTGGAGCCCCACTTCCCCAGAGCCCTGCCCCACTAGGGAGAGAGAGACAGGCTGAAAGTATGGATTGACCTGTCAGTGCCCATGTTCAGCGGAGAAGCAATTACAGAAGCCAGACCTTCCACCTTCTGTATCCCACAATGACGTTGGGTCCATGCTCCCAGAGGGTTAAAGAATAGGAAAGCTATCAAGGGAGGTAATGGGATATGGAGTTCTGCTGGTGGGAATTGTGTGGAGCTGTACCCCTCTTATCCTATGGTTTTGTCAGTGTTTCCTTTTTATAAATAATATAAAATAAAATGATTTTAAAAAAACGAAAGAAAAGCTATGGCAACATTAAAAAAACAAAACAAAACAAAAGGAGATACAAGATGTCAGGGTAAACTCTGGTGTGTTCCAAACAGATTTTACAGTAGCTTTAAGACAAGCATAGTCAACTCTCTCTAGTCCTAAGAATGCTAACCTGACCTGTAAGCTGAGATAGGTCAAAGGTGGATCCGGGGAAGAAGAGTAGGACGCGGAATTTGCTGCTCTGTGACTGCTACTGTGTCTGTCCTTCCACCTGCCAGAGTGAAAACAGCTACAGTTGCCCAGAGACCACAGGAGACTGCAGGGGAGAAGGGTACATTTGGTAACTTGCAAAGAAGGTTCCACGGAGACAGTCTTTTTCAGGCCTGAGATTCCTCAGAGGAAGGCATTAAACTTCCACTGCAAGCAAAAGCGTCACAGACCCCATTTGACAGAAGAAAAAGGCAAGGCAGAGAATAAAGCAAGTGACAGCTGCAGCGAGACTGTGACTGACAGATGAGTTTCCCCCATTAGGGCTACTCTAAATGCCTTTATAAATGTTTCAATCACTCTTAGCAAGACCAACTCCCCACTGATAATGCAAAACGACCCCCAGAATGTTCTCTGCCTCTCTGATAAGACAGAAATTGAATTTTCTGTCTCCATTTGGACGTGATGATCTTGATCTTTCACCTCTGCCACGACTCTCCTCACAGAGATAGTTTCCAGGTTAGTAATGAGCACTTCATTTGCTTTCCAAGCAGACAGAAACCCTTTTTAAATACACTCAGGCTGCCGTGACCTTCATCTGTGACTTATAGAGTTCACATATGTAATAACTCTCTTGGCTCAGGAGACATTCTCAAATTTTCTTTGAAGGGAGTTGGGCACTAACCCCAAGTTGGAGACTGGGAACTTGAACCCAGGCCCTTGTGCATGCTAATGTGTGCACTCAACTGGGTTCACCACCACCTGTCCCCTCATCTCAAATTATTTCCCCACGTGAGAAGGAATGTAGTGCTTTCATGGCTGGGGTCAATACAAAGTGTCTCCTTTCCTTTGCCTGTGTTTGTGGAGCTGACAATGGAAGTTTGGAATGACTGAAATCACTCTAATGTGGTCTCCTCAGAGGCAGGCCGCACATGAGCTCATCTCCTTTTAGCTCGCTGGGGGAGGAGACGGCGTCCACATAAAGTGGGTACTTCCTAACTGCTGAACAGCACATGCTGTTTGTGAAGCTGGATGTTCATTGTTATGGCTGAAACAACATACGCACGTGTGTGTGCACTCGGGTGCGTCTTATACACTTTTTGTAGACATGATGAATCTCATAATTTTTATATATTTTATTTATTTGATTATAGTAGGAGAGAGAGAGAGAAGGCTCCAGAGACACAGAGAGATTGCAGAGCACAGCTCAGCTGTGGCTATGATGGTAGAGAGGATTTATGCCGACACTTTGGAGCCTCAGATGTGCAAGTCTTTTTGCATAACCATTATGCTGTCTCTCTGCTCCATCTCATAATGTTTTTTAACTTTAATTTCATAGGACAGAGAGAAATTGAGAGGGGAAAGGAAGAGAGAGGGAGAAAGAGAAACCGAGAGACACCTGCAGCCCTGCTTCACCACTTGCAAAGCTTTCCCCCTGCAGGTGGGGATGGGGGATTTGACCTGAGTCCTTGCGCACTGTGACATGTGCACTTAACCAGGTGTGCCACAGCCTGGCCCATCCACTTCACAATTTACAAAGGAGAATCCTAGACTCCATCCTCCACACATGTCAGGTTAACTGAATAGATTTAGAATAGAGATGTGGAAATTGTTGGTGTTTTGTTTGTAGAGGCTTGGGGGAAAATTATTTCTTTGTTTGTCATTACCAAAATTTCACCACTCTGGGCTGACCTTCTTATTTATAGAGATATAAAGAGGGTCAGAGGCAGAAAGACAGAGGAAGAGAGGGAAAGACAGCACAGTTCTGAAGCTTCCTCCAGTTTGGTGGGAGGTGGGCTTATACCTGGGCCACACACATGGCAAAGCAAGCACACTATGCAGATGAGCTATTCGGCTGGCCCAGAAATCATTTTGTTCTTTTTCCAAACCAGTCCAAATAATGCTACTGTATCTACTTTGGAATTTACCTTGAGAAATAAGCAAACCAACATGAATGCTAGACTGTAATCAGTACCCTGCTACTAGATATGAAAGTGTTTTATTTTCAAGGCTCAAATTATAGACTTAGCATTAAAATACAGATAACAGAGTGTAATATATAATATTGTTCTTACAGATGATTGAAGTTCTAGGAAACTTCTTTCTAAATTTCCCTTGTTTTAATCTACTGTGATTCTTTTTTAATTTTTTTTGGTATAATTTTTAAAGTTGTATTAGAGCGAGACAGGCAAGGAGATACAGAAAGATACAGAGAGACCAGGGTACTGCTCAGGGCACTGGTTTATGGTGGTGCTGGGGACTGAACCTGGGATCTTTTATGTGTCAGGCAAGAAAGTCTTTTTGCATAATCATTTTTATCTCCCCAGCCCCTTTTACTTTTTTATTAGTGATTTAATAGTGGTTTACAAGATTGTAAGATTACATAGTATAGTTCCATACCATGTTGTTCCTTTACATTTTTTTCCTTCAGAATTCTGAAGGCAAGGTTCTTAATTATATTTCTTTCCTCCTTGGTTTAATGCCTAGACTAAAAATTGTATAGTTATGTAGCTTTGTAATTTTTCCTCAAGAGTTAAGTTCTAACATATATTTCACTTTTTTTTTTTAATCCAGAGCACTACTCAGCTCTGGTTTATGGTAGTGCTGGGGATTGAACCTGGCACTTTTTGTATAACTATTTGCTATCTCCCTAGCCCTGCTTCACATTTTTTTTGGCTTTTAGCAGAACACTTCCCTGTCTCAGCTTTAGAAAGATAACACACTGAAGTAAGAGAAGGTCTCTTCTGAAGTTCTGTCTTTTTTGCTTTTTCATTAAATACAAGTATAAGTGATAAGTAAAATCTTTACAGTAATGGATTAAAAACGATTACACCCTTTCTTCTCAAACCTGGGGAAATAATTTCTCAGTTTTTTGGAAAGAAACTTCTCTTTACAAAAGGAAGCCTTGTAGTAGTTACTATATGGTAGAAGTTTAGCAGATCCTATCACATTTAAACCCTTTGTACAATCATACTAATTACCACAGTAAGTTGGAAGAGAAAATTAAACCAAACAAGTAGAGTTTTAAGCAAACAACAAGTGTTTACCATTTATCCTCCCTGTTAGCAAGAAATAGGGAACATCTATGATCCATCTTTTTTCTTTTATTTGGCAATGAAATTAGCAGTCACCAAATCATATTACTTTCTCTATTATATAAATAGGGGGCGGAGACTGAAACTGAACATGATCACGTGTCTGTGTGCACACCAGTCACATCCTTTCAACACCATCATCTAGAATCTCAGTTTTGAAAAGCTACATTTAAAACATTGGAATGAATAAATAACCGTCACCAAAAAGGAACCCAATCATGTGTCCACTGTCATTTAGATGATGGCGGTTTAAGTTGGAAAAGCTACAAGTTAAGGCCTGTCAGTCAGCTACAGTCTTCAGGTTAGCAGCACAGCCTAGCATCTCAGGACACATGCACTTCTAATGCAGACACACTGTGTTCCTTCTGCTCCTAAAAATCACTGTTTTCTAGTGGGTAAACAGAAACAGCCTGGGTTATAAAAACAGAAATTTTGTATTTTAGCTTTAGCCAAAAAATAATAATAATAATAAGGCTACTTCTCAAAGGAATGTTGCGAATTTAAGGGGATTCAATAACTGCTTCAATCCATGACAAAACCTTTTAGCAAATAATAGTGTGGCCACAAACACACATTGAGAAGGAAAGGATACAGAGCTTTGGTGTTGAATGTGGTAATGGAACTATACCCTGTAACCTTATAATCTCGTGACCCACTACTGGTTACAATAAGTAACCGAGGTGGGGGGAGTCAGGCGGTGCAGAGGGTTAAGCGCAGGATTCCAGTTTGATACCCCAACTTCCCACCTGCAGAGGAGTCGCCTCACAAGCAGTGAAGCAGGTCTGCAGGTGTCTCTCTTTCTCTCCTCCTCTCTGTTTTCCCCTCCTCTCTCCATTTCTCTCTGTCCTATCCAACAATGACGACATCAATAGCAACAAAAATAATAACTACAACAATAAAACAAGGGCAACAAAAGGGAAAATAAATAAATATTTTTTAAAATTTTAAATGGAGGTGGGGAGCAAAGAAATATAAATGACAGGAAAAAATTCTCTTTCTCCTAAATCACCTATCAACTTTGCAAAATAAAAATGAGAGAATCATTTCACAGGACACTATTCTATCTGCATTCATCCCTCAAATCATTAAATATTGGGTTATTAGTAAAGTCATGCCGCATATTTGCATAGCAACACAGAAAAAAAATACATCATGACTTTCTCGACAGCCCAATAAATACCAGCAAGTTATGCAATTACACATTTTCTTTAAAAACAAGAAAACAGGCTGGGTGGTAACACAGTGGGTTATGCACAAGGACCAGCTCAAGGATCCTGGTTCCAGCCCCTGGCCCCAACCTGCGGGGTGAGGGAGGGTGGCTTCCCCGAGGTGCAGCAGGTCTGCAGGTGTCTGTCTTTCACTCCCCTCTGTCTTCCCCTCCTCTCTCCATTTCTCTCTGTCCTATCCAACAACGACAACATCATCAACAACAACAATAATAACTACAACAACAGGGAGTCGGAAGGTAGCGCAGTGGGTTAAGCACGTGGCGCAAAGCGCAAGGACTGGTGTAAGGATCCCGGTTTGAGCCCCCAGCCCGGCTCCCCACCTGCAGGGGAGTTGCTTCACAGGCAGTGAAGCAGGTCTGCAGGTGTCTGTCTTTCTCTCCCCTTCTCTGTCTTCCCCTCCTCTCTCCATTTCTCTCTGTCCTATCCAACAACGACAACAACAATAATAACTACAACAATAAAACAACAAGGGCAACAAAAGGGAGTAAGTAAATTAAATAAATAAATAAATAAATAATAACTACAACAACAATAAAAAAAGGGGGCAACAAAAGGGAAAATAAATAAAGAAATGTAAAAAAAATTTTAAAAAGAAAATGACAAGAGTCAAGTCAAAATCTGCATCTAGTGGCTCCGAGTCTGGCTTGTGATCTTGTCTAGAACAGTGACCAATGAACTTGTTTTCCATACTTCACAATTTTCTCTAGTTCAGAATATCAAAGACTCATCTTCCCCGACATCTCTGCAGCAAAACCCTATGTTCAATCACCTTACATTATGTTTCAATCAAACTTAAAACAGTCTCATATCTTTAGATGCAGATCATACTCTTCCATACTCCATCATAAAGAGTCTATTGATTTCACATCAGAAGATACACCTAACTATAACTTTGAAAGCTTCATGTCCACAGCTCCATTTCTAACATGTATGAAAAATTGCATCTTAATTCCCCAAGACTACAAAAATGCTTGGTAATCATTAAGTTTGTAGTAAAAACATTGAAAGAACTAGGCACATGGTTTAAAGAAACAAGTAGATATTCATAAGCTCGACATTTATGCAACGTGAATGTAAATAATTTAAATATCTACTGGGAAATGAACATGTAAATAAACCTCAGAAAAATCTAATACTATATGTTAATGTCAGGAAAATGAGTGAACTTTGAACCCCTGTCAAATGTCATTTGAGAACAAACTGGTTTTTTAGTCTTAAAGCTCTTAAGGGAATCAGATTAGAAAGAAAGAGATAAATGACATCTTTAAGTCAATTAACACTGGTCTCTGATCTACCAAAGGAGACCCTTTCCTCAAATTCTTCCAAGACAATAGGAAGATAATTAGAGCAGGTACTAGTCCAAAACCCCTAAAACTCATCTATCTCATTCATATAGGAAGTGAAAAGAAGTGTGTGGAATAATGGAATGCTGGCTCACTCCAACTCTCTGCCACTCCATTCCTGCAATGAGGAGCTACATGTGGCTAAGAGAAAAGGTCATGTCACCTGGCGCCTCTTTCCAGAGCAGGACTGTGGATGTCGGTGAGGTCCTCTGCACAGCCAGTGCTACCCTACTCTCCTGCTAATCCATTCTGCTCATCTAAAAGACAAGTGTGTTTTCTCCCCTCAACTCAAAAAGTAATCCCACCTATGCTGACTCTTTTCCATTGTGGACAGGGCTTCACTGCTTGAGGTCTACTTTTTCAGATAGAATGAGAAAGAGAGAGAGAGATGGAGGGAAAGACACCACAGCACCAAAGCTTGCCCACAGTGTGGTGGGGGCCAAGCTGGAAGGTGGGCCACACACATGGAGAAGCCACCCTCCTAAGTGAGCCGCTAGCTGGCCCTGCAAGCACCTTTCTTTTATACTAGCAGGTGATTTCTTTGACGTTGTTTTAGAAATCTGGCTTCAGCCAGAGGGCTCTGAATCCTAGTTCCACCAGGACCCTAAGCATTTGTCACCAGGAATTTTGTTTTTACACCATCACTGAAGGGGAAGCAAATCTGGAAAACATCAGAGAAAGGCAGGCACTGTTTCGCTTATCTGAGAGAGAAGAGGAAAAAAAGAAAGATACCTGGAAGTAGTGGGCGGTATAGATGTGACTCAGAAAGGAAGTAAAGACAGAAACATAAGGGAAAAAAAATGGGCAAAAAAAAACAACAACATATATATGGACAGATAGTTATAAATACAAAGTCAGCCTTTATCTGTAACCTAGGGAGAACTACTGCAGTTTCTAACGAAGAGGATGAGGACACTGGTAGTGGGAACATTATGCAAGTATGCCACTATTATAATTATCTAAACCAATATTACATCACTAATAGAAAAATATTGTGACTGTTGAAAAACTAAGAATTTTTAGTAGCCACAGTCAAATTGCTCTTCAAACTGGTTGAATGGATTCATGCTCCAACACTCTTCATTTTCTCCACTTACCTGACAATTCTCCTATGTTCAAATTTGTCAATTTACTAGAACGATGGGCTATTAGTCTTGGATATATATGTCCCTATTTAATAAAAGTGTTGATGTTTCATAAACTCAAAAAAAAAAAAAAAAAGAAGTCTGGCTTCATTTCTTTCACGGATATGTATATTTATTTATTTATTTTCATATTTATTTTTATTTATTTATTTATTTATTCCCTTTTGTTGTCCTTCTTTTATTGTTGTAATCGTTGTTGGATAGGACAGAGAGAAATGGAGAGAAGAAGGAAAGACAGAGAGGGGGAGAGAAAGACAGACACCTGCAGACCTGCTTCACCGCTTGTGAAGCGACGCCCCTACAGGTGGGGAGCCGGGGGCTCGAACCAGGATCCTTATGCCGGTCCTTGCACTTCACGCCACGTGCGCTTGGCCCGCTGCGCCACCGCCCGACTCCCGGATATCCGGATATGTATATTTATATGTATATTCTCCACCTGTTACTAAATTTTTATTGGCCCTTTTCTCGTGAATTAAGTGGGTAACAAAATTTTCTAAGAACTAAGGAATAGCCATAGTAGCTTTCTACAGCGGGTGAGTCTTCGGAGAAGCATTGTTTATTTGGATCATTTGTCCCGTTTCCCCATCTCGATCTCCTTCCACCCTCCCCCGCCCTCCCTTTGAAAGGCTAAATCCCGCCCGTCATCATCAACTGAGCATCATCCTAAAATAGGAAGACACCCACTTTTTTCATAAACTGCTATAGCTACGAACTTCCTGCAACAAGGCTTCTTCGTTACAGAATAAATTAAAGTAGAAATGAAAGCTGGGCAGGACTTAGTGTAAGTAGAGCAAACCTGGGGGCTCACCTCATTTCCACCAACTGCCTTGGTTAAGATCACCGCAGAGGATACAGGGGGAGGCATGCAGCCCACTGTCTGTAAACTGAAAAGGAAAAGAAAGGCAACAATCAGTAGTGTTTGTATCAGTAGCAAACAGGTTTCACCACTTTGATTCAAAGACAACAGCAAAGAGTGTTCGGTGATGCATAGGCCCAGCTGAGTTTCAACAACTCTAACAAAGGCAGCCGGGGTTTCAAAAAGGCTGCAAATGCAGTCCTTATTCCAATCTATAGACACAAGTGTATCTATTTTTTTTAAGTTATTTATGTTCTTAAGCAATTCAAACACAATCAAGTTATAGTGTTTGAATTATTTCAGAGTTACAATTAATACACACACACATCACTTTTTGGTAAGTACATATGTTGGGGATTTTTTAATATCTTTTTTTAAATTGTCTCTATTTATATTTATTTATTGGATAGACAGCCAGAAATTCTTTCTGAATGAAGCAGTGGCCTAGAGCAGCGAGATCATGTAAGAGGACCTGGTTCTACTAACAACACAACACAACACAACATAACACAACATAAAACTAATCTCTACCTCCCAAACTATAAAGGGAAGCTAACCACTTTTTACCATCATTGTACGTGACAGGGGCTGGGGAGTATTCAGAGCAGAAAATCAGAATGCTAAAGAATTTTAAAATCCTTTTTGGTCCTTATATTTATTTCACGGTTTCATTTTAGCCTCTTCCACCTCCCTAACATCCTGCGTGCAGTGCTGGGCCTTAAACTTGGCTGCATGCATGGTAGTACAGGCACCCTACCCAGGGAGCTGTTTTTCCAGGCCCATTGTGATTAGTTTTACTTCAGGAATTGTTAAAAAGCTAAGAAATCTTTTTAATAAACATGGTACCATTAAATGGAACAGGTCTAATAAAAGTCTATCAGTCAAGTAATATATCAAACAAATATACACACACACACACAAAAAAAAGAGTAAGCATTGGGGGAAGTGGCACAGTGGCTAGAGTGATGGTCTATCACCTATCTATCTACCTATCTATCTATCTACCTATCTATCTATCTACCTATCCATCTCCCATCCCTCTCACTTTCTGTTTCTATTAAAAATTAATTAATTGGGAGTTGGGCTGTAGCGCAGCAGGTTAAGCGCAGGTGGCGCAAAGCACAAGGACCGGCATAAGGATCCCGGTTCGAACCCTGGCTCCCCACCTGCAGGGGAGTCGCTTCACAGGCGGTGAAGCAGGTCTGCAGGTGTCTATCTTTCTCTCCTCCTCTCTGTCTTCCCCTCCTCTCTCCATTTCTCTCTGTCCTATCCAACAACGACAACAACAATAATAAGTACAACAATAAAACAAGGGCAACAAAAGGGAATAAATAAATAAAATAAATATTTTTTTAAAAATTAATTAATTAAAATAAATAATTCTTAAAAATAAACAGAATAAGTGAAAAAATAAAACATTTGCCCCGTAAAGAGATATCTTCATACTTCTCAACACCTGTTAGGCTCAGCCATTATCTGTGTACACCTGTTAAGATAAAGCACCTGTCAATGTACCCAGGTGACAGCCCACCTGTGCCTTTAAATCTTATAGCCCCCAGTCCTACTTTTCTCCCAACACAGCTCTTTACACGGAGGTTACTTCATATGATCCGCTCTAAGAGTCTCAGTGAGCCTGCTGGGTGGAAACACCATCGTTTTAAAGGTTAATAAATTTTTTTTTAAAAGTTACAAGTGTTTGTATTTTCCTATAAGCTATCACAGATGTTGTTTACAGAGAAACGCCATTAAGCACAGACCCTTCCAAATATGAAAACCTACCCTTTCAACAGCCATTCGTTGATGGGTGTGATTGATAAGAGCTGGAGGAACAGCCAGATTGCTGCTGGAAAGAACGCAAGTGTGAAGATCTGAATAAACAGATGCAGTTTTATATGCACCAAAGCACTGGTCAGCTCCTGCCAAAGTAAGGACACAAAGCAGCAGGTAAGACAAATCCTTCTGCAGAGACGAAGATTAGATTAATATAACATGAGTTAGCTCTCCTCTTACAACATTAAACATTATTTCACCTCCAGGAGTACAGCATAACCATTCAATATTTGGATTTACTGCAGAGTGGTTAACTAGAAATCTAGTGAACAGTCAAAAAATTTGGAGTGACTTCATTGCTTTAACTTTTACAAATCCTGATACGCTAGACAGACAGACTGTGTGTGGGTGGGGGGAGTAACTCATGATGATTATGAATACTTTTGACAGAGGGGACCCAGCGGTGGTGCACATAGTAACAAGTACAGAGACCAGTGCAAGTACCTGGGTTCAAGCCCCGACTCCCCTACCCAAAGTGGATGCTTCACAAGCAGGTGTCTGCCTTTCTCCCTGTTTCCTCCTCCTCTCTTAATTTCTCTCTGTCCTACTGGATAAAATAGAAAAAAAAGGAGGAAAAAATGGCCGCCAGGAGTGGTGGTATCAGTGCTGGCACCAAACCCTAGCAACAATCCTAATGGCAAAATATATATATATATATGGTCTGGGAGGTGGCGCAGTGGATAAAGCATTGGATTCTCAACCATGAGATCCTGAGTTCGATCCCTGTCAGCACATGTACCAGAGTGACGTCTGGTTCTTTCTCTCCTCCTATCTCTCTCATAAATAAGTAAAGAAATTCTTTAAATATACACATATACTTTTTTAAAATAGAGACAGAGAGGCAGTGAGAGAGAACACAGCACTGAAGCTTCCTTCAGTGTGACAGGGAACATGCTCAGACTGGGTCGAAAAGCAGCACACAACTCAGTGAGCTTTTCACTGGCCTATTGAGGAAGTACCTGCTATATGACATTTCTGAAATACTATCATCTCCTTTGTACATACAATACACCCTAGTCATTCAGATTTATAAAATTTGGAACCTGGACTAAGCTAATTAGCCTTATACTAGTACAGATTTCAGGACTATTGCAAACAAATATTTAAAGCACTAAAAAAAGTCAATCTTGTTAAAAATCGTAGCAGGACCCGTCATATTTAATGAAATGTGATAATTAGCCTTCTTAGTGATAACAGACCCTGCCAAGCCACAATGTAGCATAAAGTCACTAAATCTACACACAAATAATGACTGTAGATGTTTCCCCAATTTATCTAGTATAAAATGATAGTCTATAATTCAAAATGATAATTTTCAAAATCTACTCACTAGATTATTTAACATGCACTGAAGACAACTGTCTATCATACCCTAAGTTTGTTATACTATATGTGTCATCTCTTTTAATACTGAACAACTACCCCTAGCAAGCTAAAACTGTTATTATCCATATTTACAGATGAGGAGACTGGGGGTGAATGTTACTATTCAGTGAAGCTCAGAATCAAATCAATTTCTGGCATACTATCAAACTCATGCCTGCTTTTCGTAATGCTGCCCCAGGAGGGGAAAAAAATATATAGTCAAAAGGGCCCATACAATACATGAATTTTGGAACTAAAATAATATAAAAGGAAGGAGTACCAACTCAACTGTGGGGTTCAACTACAAGCATATGCATGTGAAATCCTTTGAATGATATAATTATTTGGTCAAGAATAATGTTTTAAAGTATACAGAGGCTTATTAAAGTCCATTCAAAATGCCAGTGTCCCTGGTTGTAAACACAGCCCTGCAATCCCACCCACCCACCTGGTGCGAGTGAAACCTCAAGAGTGTCCCAGCCTTGAGGCATGAGCCATAATGTCTCTGGTTAGTAAACTCCATTGTCACGGATATGTTCACAGGCCTCTGCTACCTGGGACTCTGTCTTATGAGCCCCCATTCTAGAAGCATATGTGTGAAGACAAGCTCTAGTCTGATGACAAGACATCCCTCGGGACATCTAAGGAATTTCTAGTACTCTAATTCAGGGCACCTACGAACCACCGGGTAGACCAGATGTCACTCTAAGAATAAGTAAAAAGCTTTTTCCTTCTAGTGAGTCAGGCAAGTAGTGCAGTGAGTGGGTTAAGCATAGGTGGTGCAAAGTGCAAGGACCAGCATGAGGATCTCAGTTCCAGCCCCCAGCTCCCGACCTGCAGGAGAGTGAAGCAGGTCTGCAGGTGTCTATCTTTCTCTCCCCCTCTCTGTCTTCCCCTCCTCTCTCCATTTCTCTCTGTCCTATTCAACAATGACATCAATAATAACAATAATAATAACTACAACAACAAGAAAAACAACAAGGGCAACAAAAAGGAAATAAATATTTTTTAAAAAATCTTTTTCCTTCTTTATGGGTCAGATCTAAGATAAAAGGAACACTCCTGCCACTGGATCAGAAGTCTTAGTCTCTCACTTCAGACAAAACTTGACCACCAGAAGTTCTAGGAATTGACAGCTATCTCGAAATCAAATATAGCTGGAGGTACTTGATAAATACCAAATGAATATTAGTATTCCTTACTCGAATACAGTGGTGAAAAAACCAGAATACAGTACTGGTGTCATTTACATATACTCCTGAGAATACAAAACTGTGATTTTTCTGGGAGGCAACTTGGGAATACGTATCAGAGAATACAATGCCACCTGTATCCTGAGAACTCAACCTTTCACATCTGAACACTTAGCCCAAGTGGAAGGCGGTTAAGGGCATTTACATAGACCTGACCTGCATTTTCTAAAATGAAGTACAATCTGAAAACGAATGTCTGAACATAGAAAAGTGAGTAAGTAGTTCACAGTATAACCAGAGTGCTAATGAGCTGTTAGGAAACAAAACAAGCCCTTGGATTCTGGCTGCTGTCGAAATTGCTGGATGGGGAGGAGGAGTGAGAACAGAAGGTACCAGGAGCCCAGTGGGCCCTGGTGGAGGGAGTGATCTTTTGGTGAGGGGTGTGGTGTAATAATTGATGTTTGAAGAGATATAAAGGTACACTCCTAAAACATAGTGTTGTAAGCCCATGTTGCCTCGATAAAAAAATTAAATTAGGGGTTAGGGAAGACAGCATAATGGTTACACAAAGATTTTCATGACAGAGGCTTCAAGGTCCCAAGTTCAGTCACCCACAGCACCATAAGCCAGAGCTGAGCAGTGCTCTGGTAAAATGACAATAATAATGATAATGATGATGGCTGATAATAATATAAGATATGGGCCAATGAGGGAGCCGGGCAGCAGTACAGCAGCTGGTGCAAAGCACAAGGACCGCAAGGACCAGCACAAGGATTCCAGTTCGAGCCCCCAGCTCCCCACCTGCAGGGGGGATCGCTTCACAAGCGATGAAGCAAGTCTGCAGGTGTCTTATCTTTCTCTCCCCCTCTGTCTTCCCCTCCTCTCTTAATTTCTCTGTCCTATCCAACAACAACAACAAGCAATAACAATAACAACAACAAGGGCAATAAAAGGGAAAAAATAGCCTCCAGGAGCAGTGGATTCATAGTGCAGGCACCAAGATCCAGCAATAACCTTGGTGGCACAAAAAAAAAAAAAAAAAAAAGATTCGGACCAATGAAAGAGTTCACTTGGACAGCGCATATGCTTGACCCAAGTTCAAGTCTAGTCTCTATCACTTTGAAGCTTTAGTGCCATGGTCTCTTTCAGTTTCTCTCTTGTTCTGCCTCTCTCTGCCATCTCTGTCTAAAAATAAAGAAACAAAAAATCAAGTTAAAATTTAAACATTCAAATAAGACCTAGCATGCAGCTCAGTGGTAGGATGCCTGTTGTGCATGCACCCAGTCGTAGGTGTACACCCATGTGCACACACACACACACACACGCACACGCACACGCACACGTGCACACACACACACACGTGCACACACACACACACACATTAAATGAATACCATGTTAAAAGTGTTTACACAATAGTAGAAATACACGTTCTGCCTCTACCCTATTTAACTAGCAAGAAGGCAAAACAGCATACTCTGAAGAGAGCAATCACACAACTCACTCCTTCATTCAACAAACACTTCCTGTGCACTGAGCACAGCTAGAGAGAGGGGCCTGGGGCGATCTGTCACTCCTGTCCCATTCAGCCTAGCAATTCCACTTCTAGGAATCAATGCTCTGTTCATACTCCCAATTGGGAAAAGTGACATGTTTTAGGTTACTCTTTGTAGCATTTTTATAGGAGCAAAGCCTCGTCAATTACCTGTATGGTCATCTGTAGAAGATTAGTTAAATATATCATGACACAGTCATTACTTAGAACACTGCCTGGTTCACAAAAAGAAGCTCTGAGTTCTCTATGTGTTCATATGAAATCATCTCCAAGATGTTTCTGAGTAAATAAGGTAAAATACTTAAAATAATACAGTTTGAAAAAAGGATACACACTGGTATCTTCTTCATAGACTATTCCAGAGAGACACACAGAAACTGCTGACACTAGTTGCTCCCATATTGTCTGATAGAGGGTACAAGAAAGGGTTCCTTCATCATATATAATTTCAGATGCATTAGTTTATGTTCATTAAAGCAAACAAAATACAAATTAAATATATAACTGTTGCCTATGAGAATTAAATAATTAAATAAAATAAAAAGTATTATTATAAATATTACCATGGAAAAGGCAGACTGTACATGTATGTATGTATGCATGTGTACATTTCTGTATATGCTTACATCTAAATATAGCTTTTAATATTTTTAATATTCTATCTTTAAAGAATGTTTAGAAAAAAAGACTCAAAGTCACAGTTACTAATTACCAGCTACTTTTATTCTTCCTTATGTTTCTACAATAGGTAATACCAATATTGTAATCAGAATAAATGATTTTTAAAAATGAAACATGGTTTGGGGACCAGGTGGTGGCACTGTGGGTTAAGCGCCCAAGTCACCATGTGGAAGGACTCAGGTTCAAACCTCCACTTCCCACCTGCAGTGAGGATACTTCACGAGCACTGAAACAAGTCTTCAGGTGTCTTTTTCTCTCCTTCTCTATCTCCCCTCCCCTTTGAATTTCTCTCTGTCCTATCAAATAAAATAGAAAGAAAGAAAATAGGAAAAAAATGGCCAATGGGAGTTGGCGGATTTATAGTGCAGGCACCAAGCCCCAGCAATAAACCCTAGTGGCAATAATAATACTAATAATAAATATAAAACACAGTTTTAAAATACTAGTTGACTTCACTGGGGGTGGGGGGATGCTGGGTGGTGGTGCACCCAGTTAAGAGCACAATTTACCATGTGCAAGGACCCAGATTCAAGCCCCCAGTCCCCACCTGCAAGAGGGAAGCTTCACATGTGGTGAGGCATGTCTGCAGATGTCTCTCTTTCTCTCTCCCCCCATCTCCCCCTTCCTTTATCTCTCTCTGTCTCTACCTAATAGATAAATAAGTAAAACAAAATCAACAAGTAGAAGAAACTGGCAGGGCCAGGCGGTGGTGCACCTGGTTAAGTGCTTCACATTACAGTGCACAAGGACCCAGGTTCGAGCCTCTGGTCCCTACCTGAAGGGGAAAGCTTCAGAAGTGGTGAAGCAGGGCTACAGGTGTCTCTCTGTCTCTCTTCCTCTCTATCTAGCCCTTCCCTCTCAATTTATCTCTGTCTCTATCCAATAATAAGTAAAGAAAAATTTAAAAGGGGGGAAAAAAAAGTAACTGACATTGCTCCAGAAGAATGGAACAGCACATAACCCAGAAAAGTGAATCGCAAAGGCCTACAATCTTGGGCCATGAGGAACCTCTCTTAACAATAGGGAAACAACAAGAAAGAGTCCTATGACTATCACAAAAACCCAGTGCTATATATTTTCCCTATCTTAGGTATACAACCATAAAGATAAAGTAAATAGTGCTAGAGAAGAAAAGTCAAGTAAATACTATGCAATCCAAATCAGTATTATTCCCTGTATCTCCATCTAGGATCTGGGATCACATACTCAGATAAATGCCATCATGAATAATTGACAAGTTGATTCCCTGTGACATTTTGTTTATTCACAGGGCATGCAGGTAAGACCCCATTCAAATAAACGGAGGGAGAGACTCCACAGACCCATTATACCAGACTCTCATGCATAGCATGGAGAATTGCTTAAATTCAGGGACTCTGGCTGGGAAATAGAAATATTTTCATTACATACCAATTTCCCTCCCAGCCCTTATTTGACCTTTATTTGATTCACTTTCTCAGAGTCAGGCTCATAGCTCTGGGCTGGAAACAAGCAGCAGGAGCCCAAAGTTTCAAATCTGCTCCATTTATTCTAAGCTAATGGAACTTTGGAAAAAATAATGTTTAGATAAATAAGGGGAAATCTATCTGTTTGGCTCTACTCAGGACCCAGTCTCAGGCTCAGAGCTCTGGCTCACATGTGATTCTATCCAATCACACACACACACAGTGCCTTGCAGCCACAGGCACCTCATAGCTTGTATGTATATGAGACTGGTCTTGCCACAATCCTCTAGTGACAGTTTTCCTGAAACTTCAGATTTGAATAAGCTAAAAGGGACTGAGAGATTGTTTACCTGGCAGGGCACCTGCCTTACCATGCACATGATCCAGGTTTGAGCCCTGGCACCATGTGGGAGTACTACAGCACTAGAGGAAGCTCCAGTGTTGTGGTATCTACCACCACACACACACACACACACACACACACACACACACACACACACACACACACACACACACACACACACACACTGTGTAAACCTAAACTCTACTAAGATGAAAAAATGAACCTGGAAACAGTGCAAGCGCACACTTCCAAGGCTCTAGATGTGCAAAACAGAAAGAAAGAAAACCATGAGCAAGCTAAGGAAAACATATATCAAATGTGCCCTTATTCTGCATCAATAAAACAAAATTTCAGAAACTACTTCATCAGGCATTTCAAAAACTAGAACTCCACAAGCATAAAGCTGCAGCTAGATTGAGCCTTAAATCTTTTGAGGCCCAAGGTATTAGCTCTGGGTTCTTGACATAATAAGTCAGCAGAATACATCTTAGAGTGCACATCATTATGTCAAGTGGTGAGAAATGCCATGTGCAGTGTTCAGTATGATTCAAACCTAAAGGAGCCTAGTCACCTAGCAGAATGACTAAAGCCCTGGACTTAAAAGCATGAAGTCCTGAGTTTGATGCCTGACATTGTAAGTATCAAAGAGATGTTCTGGTTTTCTCTCCTATCTCACAAACTCTCTCATTAATAAGTAAATCTTTAAATCAAAATTGAAAAGATCTAGCATTTATGTTTTCGTTTCTATTTTTCTTTTTCTTTTTTTCCTTTAGGGATATCGCTGGGGCTTGGTGCCTACAGCCCAAATTCACTGCTCCTGGAAGCCAGTTTTTCCATTTTATTGGATAGGCTAGAGAGAAACTGAGAGAAGAGGGGGAGAGAAAGATAGATACCTGCAGACCTCTTCAGTGCTTGTGAGCATCCCTGCTACAGGTGGGGAGCCAGGGCTTGAACCTGGGTCCTTGCGCAGATCCTTACACTTAGTACTGTGTGCACTAAACCAACCAGGTACACTACCACCCGGCCCTTGAGTCAACTGTTTTCAAAGACACCTGAATCAATAATAACTTGTGGTCACCATGTGCACAAAATTCTAGGATCTGTTGAATATAAAAGTATTCTGGGTTGAAATTTTTTATTGTTCTTTTATATTGTTGTTTTGTTTTGTTTTGTTTTGTTTTGTTTTGTTTTTCTGCCTCCAGGGTTATCACTGGGGCTCGGTGCCAGCACTATGAATCCACTGCTCCTAGAGACGATTTTTTCCCATTTTTGTTGCCCTTGTTGTTTATTGTTGTTATTATTGTTGTCAGAGAGAACTCAAGAGAGGAGGGAAAGACAGAGAGGGGGAGAGATAGACACCTGCAGACCTGCTTCACCACTAGTGAAGCGACCTCCCTGCAGGTGGGGAGCCGGGGGCTGGAACCAGGATCCTTATGTAGGCCCATGCACTTCACACCATGTGTGCTTAACCTGCTACGCTACTGCCCAGCCCCCTATGCATATTTTTGAAGTACATCCAGTTGAAATTAATTTAAAACTATTAACTAGAAAACAAAGAACAAAATTGCTACCTTCTAATATGCAACCATTCCATTGCCAGGAAATTAGCAGGACTTAAGAGATGATCTGACTTTACATAGGGCCATGTGGTGGTGCACCAGATTAAGCGCACACATTACAATGCCCAAGGACCCAGGTTTGAGCCCGCTCCCCATCCGTGGGGGGACACTTCACTAGCAGTGAAGCAGGTCTGCATGTGTGTCTCTCTTTGTCTCTCTCTCTCTATTTTCCCCTCCCCTCTCAATTTCCTTTGGTCCTATGGGAAAAAAAAAAAGACAGCAATACAAACTTGGACATCTTAAGGTAAATGGATCTTGAACATGACTTAATGTTCATTTTGTTTGTTTAGATAGAGACAGAGAGGCAGAGAGAGTTCAAGAGACCACAGCATGGAAGCATCCTTCGATGACAAACTCAAACCTGGGCACTGTGAACATGGCAAAGCAGTGCACTACCCAGAGAGCTACTTCACTGGCCCTGATTCAGAGGTCAGGCCCAGAGGAGTGTTTGATTTGTGTAAAAAGGGTCTTTGCTGGAGAAAAGGTTTTGAGGGATACTTGGTATGGCAACACAGCACAAGGTCACGGTGTTGCATCACTGGATCCAAACTGGTTGGGTGACTCTCAGGGTCTCCTGGGTGCTTCCAGAAGACTTTGGTCCTTAGAGAAATGCTGATCATGGTGACATTCTCCCTGGCTCACCTCCTGCATTCCGTGAAAGTTGGCTCCTTTACAGAATGCCATTAAGCAAGAGCCTAAGGAGAATCCAGACTCTTGCCAGACTTCCGCCAGCATAAGTAACAGCTGCAGCCATCAAGCAGCCATGGGGGACGTAGTTAGAGCAGCATCCCAAGTCAAGCACTCGGAGGAGGTAGCTGGGCCCCAGAGAGCCAAGGTCAGCAGGAAGACCCCTGAGGAAGGCCAGCCGGGCACCATGGTAAAAGCCAAAACCATTCTGCACCACTCCTGCAGGGAGGAGCTATGAACCAGTAACACCCAGTGTGAGCAGATAAAGCCTGAGCCCCATGACACGGCTCTTCTATATCAATGTAATTTACAAAAAAAAAAAAAAACAGGAACCGGACATAGGAAACTACCTTGTCCGTGTTGGTTACTCTCAGAAGAACAGGGAATCAGCATGAACATCTGCGATTATTGACACATAAGTTTTCAGTGACAGACACTATGCAGAACCCCATCCGTATCAAAACGCCCCAGGTGAAAAGATTCACAGTCGTCCCTCACCACTTCACGCTTCAACTTTCTCAGCTTCACTGTACCAAAGTTTTTTTTTTTTTCATATATATTCATTTAAAAAAGTTGATCAAGACCATGAAAATGATATAGTGAGTGCTCAGTTGTCTGAATCAATTATACACCCCTGTATTACAATGAAAATGAAAATGACTGTGCGTGTCATGCTCAGTGGCATCTGGATCACACAGCATGAAATGTCTGTCTTCATAACAGACTGTGACTAAGTATGAAAAACAGCCACATTTCTCTTAAAATATAGGACTGGGAGTCGGGCGGTAGCGTAGTGGGTTAAGCGCAGGTGGCGCTAAACACATGGACCGACTAAGGATCCTGGTTCAAGCCCCCGGCTCCCCACCTGCAGGGGAGTCGCTTCACAGGCAGTGAAGCAGGTCTGCAGGTGTCTTCCCCTCTTCTCTCCATTTCTCTCTGTACTATCCAACAACAACATCATCAATAATAACAACAATAACTACAACAATAATAAAAAAAGGGCAACAAAATGGAAAATAAGTAAATAACTATTAAAAAAATTTTTTTTAAATACATAGGACTGTAGGCCTACGTATTTAAGCACCCCCACAAATCCTACAAGGCCAGGTACAGCCGCTTGAATTGTCCTTGTGTGGGTTTGAAATCAGGTGTGGGGAAACCAAGCCAGTCAGAGCAGGTTTCTCTCAGATGCGCTTCTGCACCGCTAGGCATTGGAAGCATCTTTACTCTTGGAAGTGTTTGCAAAGCCTCCCAATGGCTCCTAAGCATGCTGACAATGAAACTAAGCACCAGAGGAAGATGCTCACCATCTAGGAAAAGGTGAAACTTTTGGATATGATCAAAAACAGCAAGAAAATTGTGGAGGTTGCCTGCCATGCTGACTTGAATGAATCTACTGTTTGCACCATCCATAAAGATGAAAAGAACATCCATGCAAAAGCTACTGTCTCTTTCAACAAAGAAGCAAAGCTAAAGAGGTGTTATTTCATGTCTAGAGGGCTCTACTAATGTTAAAAACCATATTTAGAAGATTGTAAGCAGGTTTTCTATGCTCAATGAAAATATTCGATTTTACTCCTTCCTCTCTTGGATATAAAATACCTGTGTTTCTTTCACAGTAAGAGAATCCATGTTCAGTGGCATCTGGATCACACAGCATGACTTGTCTGTCTTGATAAGAGACTGTGACTTAGTACGAAAAACACCCACATTTCTCTTAAAACAGTAATTAGTATTTAACAGACATGCCAGCACAGGACAAACAAAATTTTTAAATCTACAACCTAGTGAAAAGTTTTAACACCATAAGCATCGTTTTGGATCTTTTCTGTTTTCTAAACTTTATTTATTTTACTTGCTAGGACAGAAAGAGATTGAGAGGGGAGGGGGATAGAAAGGGAGAAAGTGACAGAGAGACACCTGCAGTCCTATTTCATTGCTCAAGAAGCTTGGCCCCTGCAGGTGGGGATTGGGGGCTTGAACCCAGGTCCTTGCATATACTCTTACACAGGTGTGCCCTAAGCATCGTTTGAGTACCATGAGCCCTGGATACAAAGATTCACAAAAGTTCTGGAAACTCAACCAAATAGGAACTTGAGGATATCACCACAGGCACTGCTCCTATCCCAGATTAAATATATGCTTAACACTCCTATCCCAGATTAAATATATGCTTAACACTCTAACCCCAACACCCTACTGTCAAACACAAATTCAAATTACCTCACAGACTACAGCTACACAGTTTCAGAAACGATTCTGAAATTTCAAAATGGTGAGTGCGGATTAAGTCTTTCTTCCTCACTTACAGCCTCCCCACAGGTGACAATACCTCTGTTTTTATTATTTTTTTTTTGTTCTGTTTTGTTTTGACCAGACCATTGTTCATCTCTGGCTCCAGTTGGTGCCTGGGATTGAACCTGGGAGCCTTGGTGCCTTCGGCATGAAAGTCTTTTTACATAACCACTATCCTAGCTCCCCAGTCCCACGGTACCTCTGTTCTTAATGACAGTCCACTGTTGAAGAATATTGTTGCAACAGCGATGTAGGAGACCGTTATTTCTGGCATCAGTGGTCCTGAAAAGAGAAATAAGTTACAGTTAGGTAAGAATTTGCAGTAGACAAGTCAGTGTGAAAGGAGAATCCTCTGAAGTAGAACAAATGGTACTTTAAAGTCCTGGTGTTCCCTTAATATACTGCCATCCGGGGAAGCAGTTACAGAAGCCAGACCTTCCACCTTCTGTACCCCACAATGACCTTGGGTCCATACTCCCAAAGGGTTAAAGAACAGGAAAGCTATCAGGGGAAGGGATGGGATACGGAGTTCTGGTGGTGGGAATTGTGTGGAGTTGTACCCTTCTTACCCTATGGTTTTGTCAATGTTTCCTTTTTATAAATAAAATAAAATAATATAAAATAAAATAATATACTGCCATCCTGACAGAGTTAAGCATTTGCTGAGAAGGAATCTAACTCCAGAGAAAATTTCCTAGAAGGTCAGGACCACGGCTATCCCGTTTAGCACAATAGCCTCTGAGTGGAAGAAAAATAAAGTCTACTTTTACACAGCACAGCAGGTAGGCTGGACATAGCTATCCAGCATCAACATTTTATATGAGCACCAAATCACCCCAACTCTAAAGAATAGAATTGGTGGAAGAAAGTCCCCTCTCTTCAGAAAATACTATCATTCCCAGAAAGATGCCAAAAATAAAGGCCTGTATCATGCTTGCATTCAGTTCTGCCCTAGAGTATTCATCACACACACACGCAAGTTCAATATATGAATGACAGAACAGAGAGTAAGAGATCACTAACAAGATGTTGTTAGGGGGGCCAGGCAGTGATGAACCTAGAAGAGCGCACATCTTACATTGAGCAAGGAACTGGGTTCAAGCCCCAAGTCCCTCCTGCAAGGAGGGAAGCTTCACAAGCAGTGAAGCAGGAATCTCCCCCTTCCCTCTCAATGTCTTTTTTAATTCAAAATATATACATAAATAAAACATTTAAATATATATGATGGTAAGTACTGGGGCCAGACCGTGGTATACCCAGTTGAGCGCACACATTATCTCAAGGACCTGGGTTCAAGCCTGCACTCCCCACCTTCAGGGGGGAAGTTTCACGAGTGGTGAAGCAGGGCTACAGATGTCTCTCTTTTTCCCTCTCTATCTCCCCCACCCCCTCTCAGTTTCTCTCTGTCCTATCAAATAAACAAAAGCAAAAAAAAAAGGAAAAAATGGCCACAGGAGCAGTGGATTTGTAGTGCCGGAACTGAGCCCCAGCAATAACAAAGAATAAAAATAAAATAAAAAAAAGTAAAAAGATTGTAACTACTATTTCAAGGTGCCAGGCCCTAAGCCACACAGGGTCCCCTGCAAGAATCCCCTCTAAGACAGAGTACACCTGCTGTCCCCAACGTGACATTCATATGAGGACGACTGGTAGCTCCAACATCCACGTATTTTGTGGCCTGTGCTCAGTTGTCTTGAAGACCTCATACACTAACCAAAGAACAGAATTTTTCAAAAGACATAGCTTGGAGCAGTCCAGGAGGTGGCATGGTGGATAAAGCACTGGATTCTCACACAGGAGGTCCAGGGCTCAGTCCCCGGCTTCACATAGGCCACAGGAATGCTTTGCTTCTCCTCCTCCTCCTTCCTCTCTTATTAATAAGTAAATAAATAAACTGGGGCCTGATGGAAGCACATGTTCCAGTGCTTAAGGACCCACCGTCAAGCCCCTAGCCCTCACCTGCAGGGGAGAAACTTTGTGAGCAGTGAAGCAGTGTTGTGGGTGTCTCTCTTCCTCTCTATCTCTCCTTCTCTCTATCTCTATGAAATAAGTAAAAAAAAAAAAATTAAGTAAATAAACTTTAATAAACAAAGCAAGATGTATCTTGAGACAGCACTATTGTATGTCTGTCATGTATATGCCTGTCTATATATGCCTCTGTCAGCAGTGGCAATTCTGATCCTCAGGGACATGAGGCCAAGTTAAAAATCTCTTCCTGACTGTTAAGTCAGCAGGTAGGGTGTTACTGGAACAACCCAATGTAAAGCATACAACAATTCCCCCTTTCCTTTTTAACTAAATGACTATAGTATCAAGGGTGTGGGGTGAACAGAAACATATATCATACAGGCATTTTTAAAAAAGAAACTGGCACAAACATGGAGAAACATGCAAGCAAGTAACAAGAACCAGTGTGCTGCCAAGGGAAGGCCTGAGGGGGCCATTTTTGCCTCTGTGGGCAAAACTTTATCAGCTTAAAAAAAAAATTTTCTTGCCTCTGGGGGGCGTACTTGCCTCGACGAGGATTTGCATGGGGGCAGGGAACAGCCTAGAGTCCCAAAGGCAGCTGGCTGCAATTTACTTACTATGAAACAAAACTTGTTAGCATAACCACAGCACAATCTAAAATTTATAATAGAGAAGGAATTTGAGACTTTTACCTATCAACAACGTCTTTTTAACCTTTTGTTACACCCATTTAAGTTGGAGACACACCCTAGGAAAGGAAACCTCAGGCATGAGAATAATTAGTATAGCCATTGTGCGATCTACCATTTCTAATAGAGAAGGTAATGGACAGTTTTACATATCAACAAGTCTATTTAACCTTTTGTTTAGACCAACTTAGTTAAAATATATTGATTGTTAACTAATTTTTACCTCAGACTTTAAATGTAAGTTAATTTTATCTTTATGAGAATTACGTTGAAAACCTTTTTTATTTAACTTTGTCTAGTAAGAATTTAGCCTTAAAGTTACTGTTTACCAAACTTTAAACATACACATAAACATGGTCATTAATACACAAGGAGAGAAACCTTTGTTATGAAGACATGTCATTTTAAACACGAATTTAAATCTGTACTGTCTTAGTTGTTGGGGGGGGGGTTCACCATCCGGAGGTGGCTTCCCGCGCAGCTTCACTTCTAGGAATTGCAAGTTGTGATCTCTGCACAAATCTCTACATACTCCAGCTTGTCTTCCTTCAGACTGGACTGGCAGCTGGAGATCTCGTGTGCCCAGTTTCGGCAGGGAGCCCGGGAGTCCGGGAGGTCCGGGATCGTTCCAGAATTCATAGCAAGAGGGCGGGCAGGCCAGCTTTGTAGAAGGCGTGGGCCTAGGTGCCCAAGGGTGACGGCCATGATAGGCTGCCGCGGCCCTGCCCCATGGCCCTGCCATGTCTGCTGCCCCGTTCGCAGTGGCCGAGCAGCGTGGAGGGATCACACGTCCAGTGCCCTGCGCCACGCGGTGGAGAGCCGGCTCCCGTGGGCTGGCCTACGTGCTGGCATTGGGCTCCTGCGTGGCGGCATCGGGCTCCTGCGTGGTGGCATTGGGCTCCTGCGTGTTGGCGTCAGGCTCCTGTGTGGAGGCATCGGGCTCCTGTGTGTTGGCATCGGGCTCCTGCGTGGTGGCATCGGGCTCCTGCGTGGTGGCATCGGGCTCCTGCGTGTTGGCGTCAGGCTCCTGTGTGGAGGCATCGGGCTCCTGCGTGCTGGCGTCAGCCTCCTGTGGGCTGCGGGGCTTCAGGGCTGCGGGCGCAGTGCGCGGGGTTGTCTGGGCGCAGCCGGCTGGCTGGCTGTTTAACCAGGTGGAAACAGCAGCTCCGCGCCTCACCTCCTGCCCACCGGCTCTTCCCGCTGGCTGTTCTGAGTTCGCCCGAGTGAGTGGAAACCACAGAGTGGTCCAGAGATAAATGTTCCAGAAACAGCAAAACAGTCTTGTGAAGAAAGAGCAGAGGCCTTTGGAGATCTCTTCACAAGCAGAAGAGAAGGCCATAGTGCATAGGTAGCCAAATTGTCTTTACTTATCTGAGAGATGCGCAGGTCAGGTCCACGTGGGCGCCATTTGTTGTTAAAAATTCCGAGGCTCTTGCCAGCCGGGTAACAGAGACGCGGAGACAACGGCTGGGCAGGGAAGCTGTATTTCTTTATTCAGGAGCAACGATTCATAAACTAAGACAAACTAATCACCAAACAGAACTCTGCTGTCTCTTTGCGGCGGCACAAGCACTCTCTCTTACTCTCGAACTCAGGAACCCTCTCTCGGGGTTCCCAGGGGCGGGGCCAAGTGGCCCGCGAAACTAACTGGACTGATCCAATTCTCTTGGCAGGGGAGAACTAGAACAACCCAATGTAAAGCATACAACAACTGGCATCTATTGGACAGCAATCCTGACTTCTGCTCAGCATGCTGTAAGGCCAGGGCAGCCTCCCAGTCACACAGAATGATCGGGGTCAAAGTAGCAGGGCTGCAAAGACCAACATTTAATAATTGGGGTGGAGGTGTGGAGGATAGGAGAAGAGCATTATGGTTATATAAAACGACTTTTGTGCCTGAGACTTCAAAGCCCCAGGTTCAATCTCCAGCACCACCATAAGCCAGAACTGAGCAGTGTTCTGGCAAAATCAAATAAATATCAAATATGGAGACCATCAGCCAGTGAAAACGCTCACCAGGTAAGGCTCTCCCCTTGCGCTGAGTGCTATGCAGGCTCCGGCCCAGGCACTGCATGGGAGGAAGTATCTCTCTGTGTCTCTGTCTCTCTGTTTGAATGAAAAAGCAGCCCAGAGAGGCGAAGTTGTGCATGTTTGAGGTCTCAGTTCCACCAGGAAAGCAAACAAACACAAAATCAGAGATCGTGTTTTATTTGGTATCTATTATTCCTCATAGGTTGGATTAAATTAAATATTATCCTCCCCCAAATTCACGCCAACCCAGACCTGTCAGTGTGACCTTACTTGTTAACAGGGTCTGGCCAAACTAGGTCTCACAGGTTCAGGGCGGACCCTGATCGAACTTATTGCCTTTGTTAGTTTGTTGTCACCCAGGCATAACAGCTCCAGGCACAGGTCATGCAAAAGGCTTGCATGCCTGAGGCTCCGAGGTCTTAGGTTCAATCCCCAGCACCACCATAAATCAGAACTGAGCAGGGCTCTGGTCTTTCTCTCTGTATTTCTCTTATTAAAATAAATAAAATATTGGGGGGAGGGATGAAACACACACAGCACCCTAAGCCATAGTCTCCCATGCCATGTACCAGGGGCTCAAACTAGGGTCCCATCAATAAAGCAGACAGTCTCCCAGATGAGCTATCTCACCAGTCCCGACAGCAGATATTCTTATAAGAAGAGGGGAGGGGGGTTGGGACACAATCCCGCACACAGGGAAGAGGGCCATGCAAGGGCAGAAGCAGGGGGAGCTGGTAGCCACTATGGGCTAGAAGACTCACAGAAGAAGGCTCTCCTGGGCCCTTGGGTAGAGGTGTGGCTCTGCTGACATCTGACCTTAGACTTCAAGCTTCACGGTGTCTGCAGTTCAAGGTCACCTCGTGGGTGGGATCTGCTGTGACAGCCCTAGGAAACTAACACACGCCCTTAAACAGCTCCTCTATTCCTGCAACCCTCACTGCTCCTGCACATGTCGCTCAATCCCAAACCCAGAGGGGAAAAGGCACCATTCATTCAGGCAACAAATACTTACTGAGCAACTACTACTATCGGCATTTTGCACAACACCCGTGAATAAAAGGAACCAAGAGATCAAAGAAAATTCTTTTATATATCTGGCACTTCCATGAATTATTTTACTGAGAGCTGAAAAAAGGCAACAAAAGAAAGAAGACAAGGATAAATGGCACTACATGTTAGGGTGGTGGAGGCTGCCCCAAAACTTTAAAAAAAAAAAAGTGATACGTTATTTTTATTTATCTATTTTTTGGTTTGGGGATGTCTCCAGGGCTTTACCACTCTGGGTTGATTTCTTCAGATACAAAGAGTGAGGCAGAGACAGAGAGGGGGAAAGGGAAAGAAAGCACAGCAAGGAAGCTTTCTTAGTTAGTGAGGGCTGGGCTTGGGTCTGAGCAGTTCACCTGACAGAGCAGTATGCTATCCAAGGGGGCTGTTCCGCTCTGCTGGCCCAGGAACCCTCGAACCCTCCTCACCTCCCCTTGCTTTCTAACTGATGCTATTCTTATCTTCCTTTAGTCTGTGGCTTTTTAAAAAAAATGTGTTTATTTATTTATTTATGAGAGAAGTGGGGGCAGGGGGTTGGGGAGAGAGAGAACCAAAGCATCTCTGTCAGACATGCAATGTCAGAGATCTAACTAGGGGACCCCATTCCTGAGAGTCCAGTGCCTTATCTACTGTGTCACCTCCAGGGCAACAGGTCCCCTGCTTTGCATGAGAGAGAACATGTTCTTGCAGTTGTGGTTCTGCCAGGGCAGTGCCCCCAGAATTTCTCCACACGGTGGCTGTCTTAGCATCATGGCTGCAGTGAAAGCTGGGAGCATGTCCACAGGAGGCCCCTCCCTTGAAAACACTCAGTCTACATGTTTCTAGGCACAGCTAAAGCATCTGCCTTAGTTGACCTACAACTGTTTGGTGTTTTTTTTAGGAACTAAGTCTTCCCATACTGCACACCCACACATAAATACACTTGCTAAGTATGAACTAACTGGCCCAGTTCAATGGGCTAATTTCTGATCTGTCATGCTTTAAATCTACTCATCACCAAAGTGAATTTCACTTCAAAATCTAACCCAAGATATCCATGCTAATACATTCAAGATTATAACATGTTTCTGGCTATGTATGTTGGGGGGGGGGGGTGAAGCTGTTTCTCTCTCTCTCTCTCTCTGTTTAGATCCTATTAATGCCAGTAAGTTAAAGGTAGGTAGAAATGAAATGCTTGCTCTGTACTTGGAAAAGTAAGCCCTTCTTTCCCAGGAATGAATAGAGCACTTGAACTCAGCAGACTTAGGAGTGCTTGCTCGAGGCTTCCTTCCGTGGCTGAATCTCAAACTCAATCACAGTGGCTCTTTATTTTCAGCTCTCTTATTCTTACATGTATTTTTTAATGAAATACAATCAAGTAAAAAGAATAGTGAACTAAAAATTAACTATCCAGTATCAGCCTCTTCTGTACTTCTTACTATTTGAAGTCATTGAACTTCTTGTGCAGGGAGATAACATAATGATTAAGCAAAAAGACTCTTATGCCTGAAGCTCCAAAGCCCCCAGGTTCAGTCCCTGGCACCACCGTAAGTCAATGTCAAGTAGTGCTCTGGTTTAAAGACACTATTATTATTATATAATTATTATAATAAGATAAGTATTGTGCATTATTATTAAATAAAGCAAAACTGTAATGCACCTTCTTCAGTTTAGAATGTAATTTCTTATATTGATTAAGGAGATTTTTAAAAAGAAGTCAGCTCACAGGTATGATATTTTACAGGTAAAAGTATTACAGGTGGGGCCAGGTGGTGGTACACCTAGTTGAGAGCACATGTTACAAGGCACAAGGACCCAGGTTCAAGCCCCTGGCCCCCACCTGCTGGGGGAAAGAAAGTTTCACACGTGGTAAAGCAGTGTTGCAGGTGTCTCTCTGTCTCTCTCCCTGTCTCCCAACTTCCCTCTTGATTTCTCCGTCTCTACCCAAATCAATAAATAAATATTTTTGAATGTAAAATAAAGAAAAGAAAGGAAAAGAAACTTTAAAAACAACAAAATGTTACAGGAGATGGCACACCACGTAGCTCAAAAGACACAAGGCCCCAAACTTGATCCCTGACATTGCATATGCCAGAGTGATGCTCTGGTTCCCTCTCTCTCTCTCTCTCCCTCTCATTCATTACCACCAGGGTTATTCCTGGGGCTTAGTGCAGGCACTATGAAGCCACTACTCCCAGCAGCCATTTTTTTTCTTTACTTTCTTTCTTTCTATTTTTTATTTGATAGGAAAGAGAGAAATTGAGAGGGAAGGAAGAGGGAGAGAGGGAGAGAGGAAGAGAGATGCCTGCAGACCTGCTTCACTGCTTGTGAAGGGTCCCAGAGAGAAATTGAGAGAAGAGGAAGAGATAGCATCGGAGAGAGGAAGAGAGATACCTGCAGATCTGCTTCACTGCTTGTGAAGTGTCCCCCCTGCAGTTGGGGAGCCGGGCAAACCTGGGTCCTTGCACCTGGTAACATGTGCACTCAGTGAGGTACACTACGACCCAGCCCCCCTCTGGTTCTCTTTCTTATTAAGAAATAAATAAATTTTCAAGAGATTACATTTGAAAATATAGAGTGAAAGGGGTCAGGAGCTAGTTCACCCCAGAGATTCAACAACCCTTTTTCGCACAGAGCATCATGTGAATATAAAATAAAAAGTACATCAACAAACCTAACCCACATGGCTTTCAACATAAAATTCATACGCTCTGTAACTTCACTGAGCAAACAAGAGCTCTCACACCAGACATCATAAAAATGTGCAAGAGAAGGCAGTGAAGACCAGATCCCCCACCACTGAGACTTTGCTTTCTTCTATCAAGCTAACTTTGAGGACAGAGGACTCATTCAACAGAACCTGAAACACCAGCATTCAAGTTTCCCCACAGCTCCCAGAGGAGAGAAGACTCGTCAAAGAAACCGTGGCAAATAGCTGCTCTACTCTCACAGTCTCAGTGTAAACAGACTCATTCTGAACTAAGTTGGAAACAGAAGAAAATGAACAGAGTGAGAATAATGATGATGATGATGATGATGATGTACACAGTATTTGGTCAAATCAGTTCTGTTTAAAAGGTTTGCTAAAGTAAATTCTGAATGGAAGGATTGGGGGAAGAAGGTAGCACTGTTCTCCAGAGAAATTACTTGATCCCTCTCCATCATGGTTGGTTGGTTGGTAGGTTTTTACCAGAGCACTGCTCAGCTCTCACTTACGCTTACCAAGGTGCTGGTGATTGAACCTGGGAAGTTGAGCCTCAGGCATGAGAGTCTTTCTGCCTATCCACTATGCTATAGTCTGTCTTCCCAGCCACAGCATGTGTTAACAAGAAAGGCTTGGGTTATTTCAAACATCCTCTGTGCACACCTTAACCAGAAAAAGATAGGGAAGCCTGGGGACAGGGTGGGGGAGCATGCCCTTTGTCCTTATCTGCCCCTGCAGTGTGAATGGTGGAATAAACCTGAAAACCGGGCTGCAGAAACTCCAGGGATGTTTATAGAAAGTATAATATGAATAGCTCAAGTAGAAAGAGAAGCAAGAGGTGCATAGAAGACTAAGGATAATCACACACACACACACACACACACACACACACACACCCCTCCATTCTGCAGGGCTCTGAGTGTGCTTTTAGCCCACCTGCGTTTGTTTCCTCGCCCAAATAAATACACACCCCCGGGCCCTGCAGCACACACGGAAGTGCTGCCCCAAAATGAAAAAGTGCAACGTGTCAGCCGGCTCTGGAGGGTACAGAGCGGTGGCCACCCGAGCACAGCTCCGCTCAACACGTGGGCCACGAGATCCGAGTGAGCCAAGCAAAAGGGGTGGATGGCGGGGAGGGGTCCCCTTTCCCTTTTGCTGCCCCCCGACCCTGTTTCTTCCTTCACGGTGGGGGAGGGGCGCGGCTGGCCCCAGACCCGGCGGTGGCGTCCACCCCGGGGCAGGTGAGCAAGTCCAGGCCACCTGGAGTCCTCCCCTGGGGGACAAGATGCTCCCCGGAAGGCGGCAGGACTAAGTTTCATTCTCAGGAAGCTCACTCTTTGGGCACTAAAGCGTCTCACTAGGGGTTCGCTTTCAAATGTTTTTGCCCCATTCCAGAGTACAGATCATTCCTGGAGGTAACAATAAAAAAATTTAAAAATCAGCAACAAATATGGGGAACGGAGAGGAGAGGGGGCAAGAGACCCTCCCCGCGGGCAGATGAGTGTCTCCCCACCACTCCACCCCAGGGAGGCAGACACTTTGCCAGGACGGTTTCCACCCTCCTTTTCCCGACAGACTGAGTTGGCCAAATGCAGGAGGAGACAGCACTTACCCCCGTTCACCCCCACGGACGGCTCCAGCTTCGCCCCGGCGATGACCAGCACGATTCCCACCATGAACCATTCTTTCCTCACTCTCTCCAGCAGCCTCATGTTTGTTAGGGAGGGTGGGTTTGGTTTGTTCGTTTGCCTTTCCTCCTTCTTAAAAGGCGATCGCCGAATTCCCGGGGCGTCTCCACTCTTCCCACGATCCCTCCGGACATGCAGCGAAGCGAGTCCGATTGCCACTGGTAAACCTGGGACCTAGGGGGGTGGCTCGGCGGCTCTGAGGGGGCTGGGAGTAGTAGTATCCAGTGACAGGAAAGTCTCGCTGAGCGCCGCCATCACTACCACACGCCTCCTAATAGATGCGCAACAGCGCAGCGCCGCCCTGCCCGCACCGCCCAAGCACTACTGCTTGGAAGCCGACTCTTGGACGAGGCCAGTCTAAGAATAAGGAGGATGGCCGGCAATGCTGTCACCTTCTCAACCACCGAGACCTGTGGTAACTTAGGAATGACCGGGGTGGAGAGCGGCGTGAGTTTCTACAAGACATCTTGCTTTATTGAAGGTCCTGTTCCAAGGAACCTGTAGGGATAGCCACCCCGCGCCCATGGGACACGTCCACGGAGGATGGCTTCTGCTTCGCCACGAGCCTGCGGGAAGAGCCAGCCTGCGCTTGAGGTGAAGGTTTCTCCCCAGGCAGAGGCCGCGGCTGAGGGTGGTTTTTGTGTGTGTGTGCGTCTCTTCGCGACATTACGACGCCTCCCGCCGCCTGCGCTGACGTGAGCGCGGGGTCGCGGCGGCCACTAGCCGGGGACTGGGACGCGCTCAGCTGGCGGCGCAGGAAAGCTGCTCGGCCTCGGGGAGACCTCTTCCCTGAGGGTGGGCTGAAACTGGGGCTGCGATCTCCGCCTGCGCTGCAGCCCAGGAGCACCAGCAGAACCCTTCAGGTCCGTGGGTGGTCGCGCACCCCCAAACTCCAGCAATGGGGAGGGTTACAGGGGTTCCCTCCACTGCAGAGAGAAGGGCCCCAGATCTTCCTCCCGGGGTGGTGGGGGAACGTGCAGAACACCCCCCAGCTGAAAGTGGGCGCAAAAGGGGGTGCTCTGGAGCACAGTCTGGGTGGGGGTCTCCCACCCCGAGAGCCTGCCCATCCACCCAAGCTTCAGAACCACTCCGGGAAAGGAGCTCAGAGACCCCAGGACTACACTGATTGGGAGCCAAGTGGAGAAGGGTCCTCTAGCCAGGTTCCCGTTGCCCCGGCTTCTCCCTCCCACTGTTTCCTGCCGGTGACAGTGAGCTGCAGCCTCAGCTCCTCCTGTTAAGTGACTGGCAACTGGTGTGGCACCTAATACTTGAATATTAACTGTAAGACGGAATGGCTTGGAAGGGATTCTGGGATTGTTCAGTGAGGTCAGACATTCCATCTGAATTGATTCAAAGGCTGGAAGAGGCTCACCCTGTAATCTCCTCTCTTACATTTGGCTTTATCTTGATGGCATGCCTTGCTGCCCAAAACCTAAGCCGACTGAGGCAACTGAGGTACCAGTTACAGATTACTCTCAGGACTGGGTGTCATCTATTTATACATCTGGCAGATAATACCCCTCCTACCTTATGCTTTTGTTCACTAATCCTTTCTTAAATAAAAAATTAAAAAAAAAAACGAATTTCGAGATGAAAAAGAACTAAGTAGGGAGAGCATAGGTGGCACTGGGCAACTTAACCTGAAAAGAGAACCGAAAGCAATGAACATGTGATAAGATCTGATGCTGATCATCAGGTGATCCCAGGGAAGAGGAGATACATGTAAGATAGTTTACAAGGCACCTGTTTTCTGACAGTGAATTTTTAAATATTTATTTACTCATTTATTGGATAGAGATTGAGAGAAACTAAGATGGAAGAAAGGGGGAGAGAGAGAGAGAGAGTCCTTCATTACTACTTCACTGTTTATGAAGCTTCCTGACTCCCTACAAGTGTGGACTGGGGCTTGAACCCTTGTCTTTGTGCATGGTAACATGTGCGCTCAACCAAGTACACCACCATCCAGCCCCTCACTGCAATTCTTAATGGGAGAAAGAACCATCTATCTCAGTCACTAAAGATGTGCTCTGGTGCTTAACGATCACTAAGTTTTGTATTTACAGAAACTGAGCTGATGCAACTTGATGACTCCTCACAAAATCTTAATAAGAGCTCTAGAGTATTATCTAATTCAGGTTTTATTTTATTTTGCTTCTAAGAGTACATCATAAGGTAGTACCATGGGCCTCAAAAAGGAGCTCCATGGATGTTGCCTCCATGTGTCTCTCCTTTCTCTCAAACAAAGAAGAGAGAAAAAAAAATGCACTGGGGAGTATCACATATGCACATGGTCCTGTCTACCACAGGACTATGGCTCTTCATCCCATGAGGCCTAGGGGCATGGGAATGAGTTTTTGAAGCTCAATCTCAAAGGTACATGAAGGATACAAAGAAGTCACATGGCAGCAGAGATGGGAGGCTGTTTTTTTCAGGTGGAAGGACACCAAGGGTTATTGGCAATCAGAACTGGGGTGGGGGGAGTGGGATGTGGAGCAGGGCTTCCCCCAAACATGCCAGAAGGAACAGCCCTGCTGACAGTTTAACTCAGGCGTCAAGCTTCCTAAACAGCTAAGGAATACACTTGCTTTACTTTGTGCCACCCACCGCAGTAGTCAAGATAAGGTATCATCAACAACGGTGCTGTCACATAGCGGCAGGTGTCACAGGACAATGGATGGGAGAGACACTGAGCAAGGAATCAGAAAAAAAAAAAAAAACTGTTTCAACCATGAACTTGCTCTTATTAACTAGGATCTTCAAATGAGTCTCTTAGCTTCTTTACTCATCCAGAAGGATTCCCATTATAAATAAACCTGGTATATTTATACACTCAGATTTCTCCTTAAGTGTCTAATTAGGACCTGATTGGTAAACCCAGAATAAGCACATTAACTTAAGTGCTTAAGAAATGGGGCCTTGTTCGAGCCCCCAGCTCCCCACCTGCAGGGGAGTCACTTCACAGGCGGTGAAGCAGGTCTGCAAGTGTCTTTCTCTCCCCCTCTCTGTCTTCCCCTCCTCTCTCCATTTCTCTCTGTCCTATCCAACAACGATGACATCAATAACAATAATAATTCAACAAGGACAACAAAAGGGAATAAATAAATAAATTTTAAAAAATTTAAAAAAAAAAGAAATGGGGCCTTTCAGCCCAGGAGGAGGCACAGTGGATAAAACATTGCTCTCCGCTATTAAGAGTGACGAAGTCATCTCCTTCGAGTCATCTTGGATAGAGCTTGAAGGAATCCTGTTAAGTGAGATAAGCTAGAAAGAGAAGATGAAGATGAGATTATCTCATTCACGGGAAGAACTTAAAAAAAAACAGAAAGGGAAAAGACAAAGTAAAACTTAGACTGGGTTTGGTGTATTGCACCAAAGCAAAAGACTCTGGGGTGGGGGGCGGGGAGGGCAGGGGCAAAAGGGGGTAGCAGAATTAAATGAAAATGCCTGTAAAGATGCAATCTTTGATGTGTCTGTTTTTGCTTTTGAGGAACATTATTTTGGTCAGTGAAAATTTCTTATCCTATGGATAGTGAACATCATTTGCTCTGACATGTTGCCATGAAAGGAAATTTTGGCTTATTTTTCCATATTCTTGATATGGAAATGATAAAGATACATAGTACCCTGGATAATTACAATGGGACATGGTCACTGCATGCATGATTTGAAAGGGTATTGTAGCTAGGTAGCTAATTTTTAAAACAAATATCTGAGTGTCTGCTTCTCTGAACACTGCTAAAACACATACAGAGATAGACTGTGGCTTTCTCCTCTGATGCTGGCTTTCCCTAGAATAGCTAGCTCACAAACAAGTATTCAACAGTTTATGAAAATTCTGACTTAAACCTATGTGGCTATGTTTTACATTAGACTAGGAGTCTAACCACTTGTGTTTGGCCTACATGGGAATCGGAGCACTTAGCTTTAATCGTATTGGTGTTAATGAGACAGATGCACGTCGATTGCCACTATTTAAACAAGATTGCGCCTTCTACACGTTGATGGGGACTGGGTTCATCATCCTGAAAGATGCAAAGCACCTTTTCTTTCAACCCATCCTCTGAGTGAAGGTATCTTTTCACAAAGGTCCATATGCTCCTGTGGTTTTGGAAGCACTCCGGCTAGTAGTTTCTCTGTCTCTTAAGTGGAAATCTGTCTCGGGAAATTAAGGGCAAAGAAGAAAGGAGACAGCAGTAGATGATAAGCTATTGGAAGACCCTGGAAATAATGGAGGGAAATGCAGCCCAAAAGAGAGGGATCATTTAAGGCTATTAGAGGACAAATCCACTTCACTGCAGTCATTGTGCTTGTAAATATAGAAAAATGAGCATGATGTCAACTCTTCATCACACAATCTGTGGCATTAATAAGTGATGAAGGCTAGAATGAGGAAAAGAAATAAAGCCAGTGCCTGTGCCTAACAATCGCTCAGAAGCACATGGGAAAACTAACTAAGCTGAAAACAGAAGCGCAACTTGGCACCACTGATAAAGAATGACAGACAAGGTGTGGTGTCTAAAGCTTGTGTATGTAGAAGAGGGCAGGTTAGGTCGGTTTAAAGCAAACATTAGGCTTGACCCTACATAATCAAGAAAAGAAAATTTACATGAACTACCAGAGTACTTTTGTTTTTCATGCTGTTTTTCAGGGAAATCCTGTGCATTCCTTTCAGGGCAAGACATTCAGTAGGACAGATCACAGGTAGATTACACAGTGGCTGCCCACTCCATATACCTGAGAGAAATGTCAAACATATTGACATGCTCCAGAGGACTTTTTTTTCCACCAAGGTTATCACTGGGGCTCAGTGCCTGCATGACAAATCCACTTCTCCTGATGGCCTTTTTTTTTTTTTTTCCTTTTTCTCTTTTTTATTTAGTAGGACAGAGAGAAATTGAGAGGGAAGAGGGAGATGAGAGAGAGAGAGACCTACAGACCTATTTCACCACTCATGAAGCTTCCTCCCTGCAGGAAAATACTGGTGCCTTGAACCTGGGTCCTAGCACTGTAAAGTGTGCGCTCAACTGAGTGCGCCACCGCCTGGTCCCCAGAGGACACTTTTATCTGCTCCTGGAAACAGACTTACAGATAAATCTTTGTCCTCTGAGATGGTGCATCAGCTGTAGTTAGAACTTCAATGTATGAATGAACAAGAATCTCAAATAAATTTGCAGGGTAGGGTGCATACTGGTTATGCAAAAAGACTTTCATGCCTGAGACTCTAAGGTCCCAGGTTCATTCCCCCATACCACCATAAGCCAGAGATGAGAAGTGCTCTGGAAAAGAAAAAAAGAAAAAAGGAAGGAAGGGAGGAAGGGAGGAAAAAAAGAACAGGAAAGGGAAGGGAAAGGGAAGGGAAGGGAAGGGAAGGGAAGGGAAGGGAAGGGAAGGGAAGGGAAGGGAAGGGAAGGGAAGGGAAGGGAAGGGAGAGGAGAGGAGAGGAGAGGAGAGGAGAGGAGAGGAGAGGAAAGGAAAGGAAAGGAAAGGAAAGGAAAGGAAAGGAAAGGAAAGGAAAGGAAAGGAAAGGAAAGGAAAAGGAAGAAAGAAATTTGCAGTCTTGTGTCCCTAGGATTTGGAAATGTATATATATATTACAGTCCCAGTGGCTGCAGCCTATCAATGAATCGATAGGCTGACTAACGCAAGATCTGTGCAGTTAGGATGGGTGCGGACAGCCCCCTCATTGTCTTCTCCTTTCCCCCGCTAAGTAGTAGAAATCCTCATTCTAGCTGGGTATATATAAAGACTACAGCATCTTGTGCAGCTAGAAAGTATGCAGAGTATCATTTTCATGAGCAGTGAAGCAGTGCTGCAGGAGTCTCTCTCCCTCTCCGTCTCCCATCCCCTCTCAATCTCTGTCTCTACCCAGTAAATAATAATAGTGGGGGGGAGAGGGATAGAGAAAGGGAGGGAAAGAGAGAGAGAGAGTGAGAGATGCAAGCTGAGAGACAGAGAGAGACTAATGATTAACATTAAGAGCATCAAGGATCACACATTGGCTTGCCCAGTGCTACATACTTTGCTGTGAGTAAGACTCTAGGTCCTCACTCCAGCACCACGTGGCAGCATCATAGATGAGGGAGCAGTGCTTTGGTGTCTTCCCTGCTCCTTCTGTCTGTCTCATCCTCTCTAAGAATATATAATCAAAAAGTCAGGGGAGGCCATCATGAATACACAAGACCCTCTGTTAATCCTCCTGTCAGAATAAATAAATGAGATACAGTTACTTTTTAAATGTCCATGTGCCAAGTGAAAAATGAACATAATGTAACGATAATTAGATACCCATATATGTCTTCAGATTAAGACTAGAGAAAGAGAAAAGCCCAGTATTTTCCTCAAAAATTTAAAAAAGTATATTTATTTATGAATTTATGAGAGAGGAGGGGGAGAAAGAGAGAGGGAGAGGGAGAGGGAGAGGAGGAGAGGGAGAGGGAGAGAGAGAGAGAGAACACACCAGGTGGTCCAGGAGGTGGCACAGTAGATAAAGTATGGGATTCTCAAGCATGAGGTCCAGAATTCAATCCCCGGTAGTACATGTGCCAGAATGATGTCTGGTTCTTTCTCTTTCTCTCCTTCTATCTTCATGAATAAATAAATAAAATCTTTAAAAGAGAGAGAAGGGAGTCGGGCGGTAATGCAGCGGGTTAAGCGCACGTGGCGCAAAGTGCAAGGACCGGCGCAAGGATCGCCGTTTGAGCCCCCGGCTCCCCACCTGCAGGGGAGTCGCTTCACAAGTGGTGAAGCAGGTCTGCAGGTGTCTGTCTTTCTTTTTTTTTAATTTCTTTATTGGGGAATTAATGTTTTACATTCAACAGTAAATAAAATAGTTTGTACATGCATTAAATACAATAGTTTGTATATGCATAACATTTCCCAGTTTTCCATATAACAATACAATCCCCACTAGGTCCTCTGTCATCCTTCTTGGATCTGTATTCTCCCCACCCATCCACCCCAGAGTCTTTTACTTTGGTGCAATATGCCAATTCCAGTTCAGGTTCTACTTGTGTTTTCTTTTCTGATCTTGTTTTTCAACTTCTGCCTGAGAGTGAGATCATCCCATATTCATCCTTCTGTTTCTGATTTATTTCACATAACATGAATTTTTCAAGGTCCATCCAAGATCGGCTGAAAATGGTAAAGTCACCATTTTCTATAGCTGAGTAATGCAATATATATATATATATATATATATATATATATATATATATATATATATATATATATATATATATATATCACAACTTGCTCAGCCAGGGTGTCTATCTTTCTCTCCCCCTCTCTGTCTTTCCCTCCTCTCTCCATTTCTCTCTGTCCTATCCAACAACGATGACATCAATAACAACAACAATAAAACAACAAGGGCAACAAAGGGAATAAATAAAATAAATATTAAAAAAAGAAAGAGAGAGAGAGAACACCAGAAAATGACTCTAGAACATGCATTACTGGAAATCGAACTCAGGACGTCATACTTGCAAGTCTGGTGCCCTATCCACTGTGAAACTCTCAGGCTGCCTCTTTCCTTGTTTTAAACAAGTGAATAACATTTTTGAGGGGCTGGGTGGTGGCACACCTGGTTCAGATCACATGTTACCATGTTCAAGGCCTGAGGTTCAAGCCCCCAGTCCCCTTGCAGAAGGGAGGCTTCACAAGCAGTAAAGCAGTGCTGCATGCATCTCTCTCTCTTCTCCTGTCTATCCCCCCTTCCCCTCTCAATTTCTCTCTGACCTATCAAATATAAGAAAGAAATGGATAAAAAGAAAAGCAAAACACATAGAGTGTTGTCCTGTGATCTAGTTATGGATTTCTCTCTGAACTGTGTACCATCTTCCTTTCATCATCTATCCCCACATGAATCCCTTTCTTTCTTCTTCTTTTTTTTTTTTTTTTTTTGGTCATTACTGAGTTTTTACCACTGTGGACCAATTTTTTCAGTTATGTCTGTCTCTGAAGCTGTTAAGTCTCTAGATAGACAAAACTATTCATTATATTACATTATATTACATTATATTACATTATATTACATTATTGCTTCCAGGGTTATCGCTAGGGCTCAGTGCCTGCACTACAAATCAACTGCTCTTGGAGTTTCTTTTTTTCCCTTTTATTGTCCTTGTTGCTTATTGTTGTTATTGTTGTTGGCATTGCTATCACTGTTGTTGGATAGGACAGAGAGAAATCCAGAGAGGAGGAGAGAAAGATAGACACCTGCAGACCTGCTTCATCGCCTGTGTAGCGACACCCCCCCCCCCTGCAGGGAGGGAGCCAGGGGTTCAAACTGGGATCCTTATACCCATCCTTGCACTTCGCACCATATGCGCTTAACCTGCTACGCTATCGCCCGACCCCCTCATGCCTTTATTTCTCCATCTATAAATGCCTGAGCATTTATCTCCCTTTAAATGGTCTCAACCACTCTATCCCCACACTCTGATAATGGGACCATATTACAGAACACAGAACTTGTTCGAGATGGAAAGAATCTCTAAGAAAATGATGAGCACTCATACTACTGGACATTGAGAAATGTTAACTGGGCCATGCTAGTAATTAGCTGGAAGCATGTCTTTGTAGTGGCAATAGCTCACCTTTCTTCTGAGTTCACATCTGTCTTTACCTGAGTGTCCTCCAGCTGGTGCAGCTGTGTTGTCCTAGTGGCTTTCAAAGCCAGACTGATGGGCCTGGTCTGTAAATACCCAATAGGAGCCGGTGTGAAGACAAGGGGCTGTGTTTATTGGCCATTAGTCATCAATAAGTGATAGCAGTGTTAAATAATACACACACAGCTCTGAGACGACCACTAACATTTCTTACAAAGTAAGTGTTGCTGTGATAGATCAATGTTTGATAGTCAGGTCCCCAGAGGGCCCTCCCTGGCTTTGTCATCTGCTGTGTTTTAAACTGAAATAATCATTTTACAAAAGCAATTTCCTCTTCTCTGCTTCTGATATGCTTTGTAAGGAGAGTGGGATTTTCTCAAAGAACGAAGAATTCAGAAGAGCTCCTGGCATGGCTAAGAAAGCAGGGTCCTTGCCTTTCGAGGATTTTGTGGTACTTACAAGTAAAGGGGTGAATGAGAGAAACTCATGAAACACTGATGGTAACTGATATTTTCCTTCTGTGCAGAGGAGAAGAACCAGGCTGGGTCCTCAAGGAATCACACGAGATGGAGCCCCCACTAATGCTGGAGCAGGCCATTAGCGTTCTGTCACAGTAAGCTGAAAACGTCAAAAGCAGCACCACTCTCTGGACTCATTTGGCCAAGAATCCATCTCCCTCTATATTTGCATGCTTCTGCTGCCATTTTGCCACTCTGTGAATAAATATGTGAGAGCTTCATATGGAGAGGGAAAAAAAGTTAATGAAGTTTTTATTTCTTCTGAGAGAGAGATTCCTGCTCAGCTCTGGCTTCTGGTGATGCTGGGATTGATCTTGGGATTGTTGGTGGCTCAGGAATAAGTCTTTTTGTATAACCACTGTGCTGTCTCCCCAGCCCAAGAAATGAATCTGAAGGAAGAGGACAACCAAGAAAATATCCAAATCTTCACATTTGCAGTTGAGTTTGAAATTTTGACAACATAGCACACTATGTGCAGGCAGTGTGAGTATCAGCAAGTGGTAGTGAAAACAGTATTTCATTTTCAGTTTATTTTCCTATTGTAAGCTTATTAACAGGTGTCCCATTCTGTATTTGAATTAGCAAAGTGAACAGGGCCTGAGGACTTCACAGAGGAGAATAAAGAATGAGATTAGAAACTTGGAGGAATGTCTTCATAGTGTTTGTTTGTTTAGAAGCTTTCCCATAATGTCTTTTCCACTGCTGACTCTGTAAAGGGAGGTTTCTCTGAGATTCTCCAGAGCCTGGTCCTACCTGCGTAGTTGTCTGGGCTAATCTGCCAGGGATGCTCTCCCCAAACTGTGTCCTTCTTAGTGGCCCAGATTCTGACCAGTTCAAATGTTCCCAGAACACTCTCCTCAGGTTTGGTTAATTTGTGAGAGGGGCCCCAAAAGCTCAGGGCATCTACTTACTAGCTAGACGGTCAATTTGTTGCAAAGGCTGTGACTCAGGAATGGCTGGGTGGCACAGGCGCATAGAGCAAGATGTGAGGAAAAGGTGTGGGACTTCTTCATCCTCTCCAGGCATGCCCTTGTCGCCAGTCTCTACATGTTCACCCACCCAGAAGCTCTAAGAAGGCCTTCCTCTTGGACTGCTGTGGAGTCTTCATTACCTGGGCATGATTGACTTAAATTCACTGGCTACTGGCAAACGGGACTGAGCCTCCTTCTCTAAGACCAGTCGCCAGGATGGAAGTTCTACCTGCTGTTCATATGGTTTGTTCCTCTGGCACCAACCCCTATTACAGGGTGCTTCCTTCAAACTTGCTGTATTAGCATAACAATGGATAATTGCATTACTTTCAACACTTAGAAATCCAGAGGCTTTGGGGAACTGTGAGTCAAGAAATTTAGGTGATGAGTGTTGGGTGGTAGCACAGCAGGTTAAGTGCACACAGCGCAAAGCTCAAGGACTGGCGTAAGGATCCTGGTTGGAGCCCCCGGCTGCCCACCTGCAGGGGAGTCACTTTACAGGCGGTGAAGCAGACCTGCAGGTGTCTATTCTCTTCCCCCTCTCTGTCTTCCCCCTCCTCTCTCCATTTCTCTGTCCTATCCGACAATGACAACGTCAATAACAACAACAATAAAAAAAGGGGGCAACTGCCGGACTAGCTTCACGGGCGGGAGACAGATGACCAGAGACTCATGGCTGAGCGGGGAAGCAGTATCTCTTTATTCATGTGGAACGCAGCGCAATCTAAGCTATCTCTAATCACAATCTTGTCCTTATATATATACTCGCCAAGTAGGGTGGAAACAGGATGTGACATAGAGAGGGTGGAGCGAAAAGAGATTGGTGGAAATCAGGGTGTACTAGGAGAGGGGGCGGAGCAAAAAGACATCATGAACCAGTGGGGATTAAACCAATGCCCTGCAGGCAGGGCGGTGCTTAGTTAACAGTGGTTATGTAAATAGAATACAGTGTTAAGCAGGGGGGATTAAGCCAATGAAACAGAAGGGGTTTTAGAAGCAGAATTAGAAGCAGACCAACAATAAAAGGGAAAAACATTTTTTTAAATCACAGTATCACAACTCTGCAAGCTGGCAGTACTGATATATAATATTGGCCTATGCACAGCTCCTGACGTGCTAAGAACTGTGGCCTCATCCTACACTGGGGTCATCTTCCTTCTGCCTGTCTCTAAGTTGAAGATTTTTGTTAGTTTTTATTTCTTAGTGATTTTGCTCTGGCTTCAGAGTGGCCCTAAAGGGATTGTTTAATGTGTCTTGGACTGGGTGTGGGCACAGCACCAAGAACACAGGGTCCTGACAGCAGAGCAGAATGACCTGCACACAGAGCCACATGCTACCATCGAGCTTGGCCTGCAAGAACACCTGCTGTGCCCTAGCAAAGTGAGCTTCCATTTCCAGCTGATGCACTTACTTTCCAGGGTGGACGCTGTCCTCAGCACTTTTCATCTTAAAGAAGTTGCAGTCACTGGCCTTTTAGAATACTTCCTACTCACATAGGTGCATTTGGTAAGAACATAGTAAAGTGCTGCATGAACATCATTTCATTTATCTTTATAACACCTGTGTGAGGGAGAACAACATAAGGCCCTCCCCTGTGTCTGCCCCCAATCCCAGTATTCAACTGAAAGCCTACAAAAGTACACCACAGAGGGTTTCTAGACAGCCAAGAAAATTCACCTGGGACACAAGAACTGGCCTGTTGGGGCCATATATGAATAGTCAAGTTGTGTCAAAGGGTTGGGGCAACTGAACATACTTGCCCCAATTCTGACATCCAAAAGTCACAGGATAAAAGAGAAGGGCTAAGTTAGTGAGGAGACAACTTAAATCGGGAGGCCAGGCTGTCCTGCATGAGCTATACAGCACACTTCTAAAGGGGAAGGGGGACCTGCTTCCAGCTGAGTAAGATTCTGGTAATAGGACAGCCTATGCCTACTTAGAATTTTCTCAGGGAAAAAAAAGTGTATTTATGGAGGAGGGGAAAAGTCACTCCACAACTGAAGAGCATTTGATGATCATACAGTAAGATTATAGAAAATGGTGGTGAAAGCCCTCAGGGCTGTGTTTTTAGGTTGCAAATCGGGAAACAGATGAGTGTCAGTCAAGAGGGGCTTCACCGCAGTCTCCATTGACCAGCTCTGTCCAGCCGGGGTCTGGAGACCTTCTGAGAAGGAAGGCATTTCTCAGTCCAATCACAGCCAGAAGGATGTCTCCCAAGGCTCTAACTAGTGTAGGCTTCTTTTTTTTCTTCTCCTAAATCCATTTGAGTTTTGATAAGAAAAGGGGTAGAGTTGTACATGAAATTTTAATTATCTGACTACAATCATTTTTTAATCTTTATTGGGAGGGGGGTTAAGGGTTTATGCTCAACAGTAGCTCTGACACCATCTTCTCAAGCAATGCTTTTAGCCCACTTTCATGCTAGCTGTGGCCTCAGGCAAAAATTAGTAAAGCCATGGGCTCCTTGGAATATACCTAAAATAGACTTCCTAGTTTCTTCCATAATGAAGGCTCCAAATTTAACCTGTTATACTTTTACCTTTAGGTTCCTGATTATTAAACAATGTGTTCTGCTTTACATATTAATGCTTTTCAGCCACCAAGTTGCAGTTGCTACCATGACACCAACCTGACTACCCTGGGCAGATGACCTCACCAATGTGTCCTGAAACCTTACCTCTCCAAGAGCCCTACTCCACTAAGGAGAGATAGAAACAGGCCGGGGGTATGCATCCACCGGTCAATACCCATGTCCAGCAGAGAAGCAATTACAGAAGCCAGAACTTCCACCTTCTGCTTCCCATAAAGATTTTTGGTCCATATTCCCACAGAGATAAAGAAAAGGGAAACTTCTAAGTAGGGGAGAGGATATTGAACTCTGATGGTGGGAGCTGTATGGAATTGTACCCTTCTTATCCCACAATCTTGTCAATCTTTATTAAATCACTAATAAAAAAATACATACATTGTTATGTGTGTAAAAATTCTCAGCTTTTCACATAAGACTCTGACCCCCTCACCTAGGTCCTCTTCTGCCATCGTGTTCCAGGACCTGAACTCACCCCCCACTCACTTCAGAGTCCTTTACTTTGGTGCAATATATAACTACAACCTTCTCTCTTCTGAGAATAAAACTACTCTTGGGGCAAGAAAGTGGTAAGAAGGGCCAAGGAGACGACATAATGACTATGCAAAAGATTTCTATGCCTGGTTCCATTGTACCACCAAAAGTCAGGGCAGTACAGTGCTCTGGCTAGAAATATCGACAATTGGGGGCCAGGCAGCAGCGCACCAGGTTAATGCACATAGTGCCAAGGCAAGGATCCAGGTTCCAGTCCTCGGTTCCCCACCTGCAGGGAGGTTGCTTTGCAAGCAGTGATGCAGGTCTGCAGGTGTCTGTCTTTCTCTCCCCTTGTCTTTTCCTCCTCTTTCAATTTCTTTCTGTCCTATCCAACAATAACAACAGTGACAATAACAGCAACAACAACAGCAATGAAAAAAATGGCCTCTAGGAGCAGTGGATTCATAGTGCAGGCACTGAGCCCCAGGAGGCAAATATATATATTAACAAAAAAACTGGATGGGGGAAAAGAGTGTCAAGTCTTAAGAAATGAGTGTTATCTTGAAGATCGTTCATCTCTGCCCTCTTTAAGTCCTTCAGCTGCCAGTTTTTATTATCATTACAGAAATGGAGTAAGAAGGGAGGCATGGGGACAGCCCCTACCCCCACTAGAACGCTGGCTAATGGTGGTGCCGGGGATTGAACTTGAACCCAGGGCCTCTGGAGTTGCAGGCATGAGTATCTTTTTACATACACACTTAAGTGCTGGCAGTTTGTTTTTATGGGATTGCTAGGGGAAAAGATGTGTTTTTGTAGTCTTAACAGATAGCTTCAGAATCGCATTATCAGGGCCAGGTTGAGCGCACATTTTACAATGTGCAAGGACCTGAGGGACTCAAGTCCCTGGCCCCTTCCCACAAGCAGAAGGAAGGCTTTGCAAGTGGGGAAGCAATGTCTCTGTCTTCCTATCCTCCCTTCTACCTTGGTTTACCTCTGTCTCTATTCAACAAATAAAATATAATATAATACAACAAAAGCACATTCTCAAAAAGACATCCAGGGGCTATATTTCCCCTTTGCATATTACTAAGTATTTCTTTTTAATGTTTACCAAATCTCATAGTGTACACAGATCCACATAGCTGTAATGGAGGAGAACCACTATAGTCTCAGTCCGCCATTGGTGATGCTGAGATTCACAGTGCTTGCACACGGTACATGTACACTCATCAAGGTGAGCTACCCCCACAATCCTCCCACTTTCTTTTTTCCCATTTGAAAAATGTAAAAATGAGTGGAGGCTCTTTCTTTAGGCCCCTTTTCTCCACCTGCTTCATTCTTTCTCTTCATGGGCCCCTCCTCCTTTCACAATGAAAAATCTCTCTGGAAGTTTTTCTTTGAAATAGCCATATAAATTAAACTTCAAAACATCGGTTCATGAATTCATCTTGGATAAGCAGCTGAGAAGTTCTCATGATCTCCTCATGTTCTCCTCACAAAGATTGCATCTACATAGGCATCTGGTGGCCCTACATCAGAATAATAATTCTTATTTTTCTAAGGAACATAGCTTGAAGCTGTCGCCAAAACCATTGATTGCTTATAGGACCCCAGCAGGTTAAACACACTGTTATCTTGAGCAATAGTCATTTCAAAAAAGGCACATGCTGGGTCTGGGCAGTGGCGCACCTAGTTGAGCGCATATGTTACAATGTGCAAGGACCCAGATTCAAGCCACCAGTCCCCACCTGCAGGGGGAAAGCTTCAGGAGTGGTGAAGCAGGGCTGCATGTCTGTCTCTCTCTCTGTCTCCCACTTCCTCTCTCAGTTTCTGGCTATCTCTATCAAATAAATAAAGATAATTTTTTTAAAAAGCATTTGTGATATCAATAGACTCATAGATTCTTAGATCTTAAAAAGGGGGGCAGGCAGGCAACACCTAGTTGAGTGCACACAGTACAATGCATAAGGACCTGGGTTCAAGCCCCTGGTCCCCACCCGCAGGGGAAAAGCTTCAGGAGTGGTGAAGCAGGGCTGCAAGTGTCTCTGCATCTCTTTGCCTCTCTCTATCTCCCCCTCCCTCTCAATTTCTCTCTTTCTCTAACTAATAATAATAATAGTAATAGTAGCAGTAAAGGAATCATACCTAATAATGCCTATTGCCCGTTGCAACCTTTTCCACAAATGACAGAGCAATTCTCAATTTCTGTCTGCCTGTCTATTTATCTGTCTGCCTACTCAAAAGTTAACCCAAGGGGCCAGGTGGTGACACACTCAGTTGAGTCTGTATGTTACAATGCTCAAGGACCTGGGCTCAAGCTCCCAGTCCCCACCTGCAGGGGAGAAACTTCATGAGGTAAAGCAGTGCTTCAGGCGTCTTTCTCTCTCCCTCTCTAGCTCCTTCTTTCCTCTAGATTTCTCTCTGTCTCTATCCAATAAGTAAATAAAATACTTTTTAAAATTTTAGCCAAAACAATAAATCACGTGATTAATGAGACTTCATCACCAAGATCTTTCTGTGTGGCTTTTGCCCTAAACTGTGAAATTCCACTGGGCAACTTGTACTTTGCAAGGGAATATGTTCAGCGTACAACCAGTTGGCTGTCAATAGCTGGAGTGGATATTTCATGGCAGAAACTGACGAGCAGCCTTTTACAGCCCACACCAGCAATGACTAGCAGGCAGCACAGGCTTACTTTCCTGGCAGATGCGGTGACAGGGAGAACTCTGAGCTGTGGGTGCTGGAAACTCACTCTGAGTTCCTTTCATGAAATTGTTTTGACAGTCAGAACTGGTTTATGTACACTTTCCAAGGAAGGAAGGATGGAAAGATGGAAGGAAGGGAAGAAAGAAACTGAGAACAACAGAATATATATATTATATATATATTATATTATATATATATTATATATTATATTATATATATATTATATATATTATATTATATATATTATATATATTATATATATATTATATTATATATATTATATATTATATTATATATATATTATATATATATATATAACAGAATATATATATATATATATCTGGAGGACTATTTTTTTCTAGCCATGGGAGTTAATATTTTAATGAGTCTGATATGAAATATCCTCAAGTCAAGATTCTCTCCCTGTGTCAGTCAGAAAAGACATCTTCCCCAACTTCATTCAAGACACCTAGTTTGAAGCATAATCATTTAAACTCATGATTATGAGTAATACTTGGGTGTTTTATTTCTCCTTCCACAGCACAGATACTTAGCCCATCAAACCTTCAACAACTCAGAGTGTGGGCCGAGCAATGTCACTTTATGAGCTCTGCTCACTGGTTTTCGCAGGAATGCTTTCCCAATAAAAAGAATGACAGGAAGTTCAAAAAAGAAAGGGGAAGCTGGTCTCAAAATTGCCCAAATGCAAGGATCTGGTTTAATTAGGGAAACTTTGTGGGGCTCCAGCTCATAAAATTCATTTTATTAAATTTGTGTCCCATATTTTTGGCCACACACTATATTGCTTTATACACTTAAAATCCAGGCATGAGGATATGAAATTATTTTCCTACTCAGCTGAGTGGCTTCAGGGGAGAAGGTCCTGATTTCACTGGGGTCTTCAGTCCTCTTGGCCTTTTGTAGCTTATTCAAAAGTTTCCACAAATGTGACTTCTGGGAAGACACAATTTCCTGTCCAATGCATGGTTGGACTCTCCGTTGTCATGTCTGAACTTGACCCAGAAGTAGAAGTCTTCCTCTAAGCTAAGGGGCAAGAGTTGCAACCAAGTGAAGTTTCTTTTACCCTCACACTTGACAGAGAAGAAAGGGTCCTTATTTTACATTTAGGGTCTTTTTTAGAGTGATGTGTAAAAGGGCTGGGGAGACTGCCCAGCTGTTTCTCACTGGGCTTACATACCTGAGACTCTAGTGGTCTCAGGTTCAATCCCCAGCACCACTACATACTAAAGCTGAGCAGTGTTCTGGCATCTCTGTCTCAAATACATATACATCTGTCTCTGCACATAATGTGCTTATGGAGTTGTCTCCATGACCTACTTTGAGTATTATCTGGGTAATTCTTGCAAATTATCGTTGTCTCCAAAAGTAAGTCCTCCTTGGGAAGAAGGTTGCTTTAGAATTCCTGGTTATCTGAGGGTGTATGCAGACACATAGCATCAGAGTAGTGTTCAGCATTCCCCCTGCCATCTGTATCCCTCAAGAGAATGAAGACTTCTTTTTCCTCCTCCTTCCTTTACCTCCACCTTTTCTTTCCCCTCCTCCTCCTTCTTCCACTTCTTCTCCTTCTTCTCCTTCTTCTCCTTCTTCTCCTTCTTCTCCTTCTTCTCCTTCTTCTCCTTCTCCTTCTCCTTCTCCTTCTTCTTCTTCTTCTTCTGTCAATGGGGCTTACTCTGAGCAGACTTTTTCAGATAAAAGGAATGAGAGACACTGGGGAAAAGGCAAAGGCACAGGCGCACCAAAGCCCCCTCTAATATGGCAGGGGTGGCGGGCAGGCTTCGGTGTGAGTTGCGCACATGCCAAAGCAAGTGTGCTATCTGGGAGAGCCAGCTTGATAGCCCAGAAATTTCTTTAGTTGAATTTGATTCTGTTTGAGAAGGAGCAATATTCTCAGTTTATGTTTGGATTGGGTTTGAAAGGTTCATTCACTGGCCAGTTGCCTGTTTCCCCCATGAAAACTGTTAAAAATCAGAGGTGGACTTCCTAGCTTCTTTTCACATGAAGACCCGCTAGTTTCATCTACTCTGTCCTTACCTTTGGGTTCCTGTTTATTCAACACTTTGTCCTGTTTTATATTTACTGCCTTTTAGCCACCAAGTTAGACACTACTATGATGGTATTCTGGCTTCCCTAGGAAGAAAACCTCACCAATGTGTCCTGAAACCCCATCTCTCCAGAGCCCTACCCCACTAGTGCAAGCTAGAAACAGGCTAGGGGTATGGACTGACCTGCCAATGCCCATGTCTGGCAGAGAAACAGTTACAGAAGCCAGAAACACATTCTATACCCCAAAAAGAATTTGGGTTCATACTCACAGAGGGAAAAAGAATAAGGAAGCTTCCAATGGATGGGGATGGAACATGGAATTCTGATGGTGGGAACTGTATGGAATTGTACTCCTGTTGTCTTACAATCTTGTTAATCGTTATTAAATCACTAATAAATATTCAAAAAATCAGAGGTGGCTGGCAGGGGAGATAGCTCAGGGGATAGAGGACAGGACCTGCACACAAGAAGCTCCTGGCTAGATGTTCAGCATTGCATATACCCAACTGGTGCTACAGTCTTTCTCTCTCTCTCTCCCTTTCTATCTCTCTCACTCATATGAAATTGTCTATATATCTTGTGGGAAATAAATAAAGTGATTCTTTTTAAAAAGCAAGGGGGGGCGGGTTGGGAGGTGGCGCACCGGATTAAGCACACATAGTACTAAGCACAAGGACGTTCAAGGATCAGGGCTCTATCCCCCAGCCCCCCACCTGCAGGGAGCTTGATTTACAAGTGGTAAAGCAGGTTTGCAGATGTCTCTTTGTCTCTCTCCCTCTCTACCTTCCCCTCCCCTCTTGATTTCTCTCTGTCCTATGCAAAAAAAAAAAAGGGGGGGTGGCCACCAGGAGTAGTGGATTCATAGTGCAGGCCATGAGCTCCAGCGATAACCCTGGAGGCAAAAAAAAAAAGGTCAGGCAAGCCAGGCAGCCTAGGACCAGGCAAGTGTGGTTAAAAGCACAGTCAGAGGTGGCTAGGTACTGCCATGCTTGATGCCCAGGTAGGTGTCCCACTCCTGCCCTGCATGAGACACCAGAGACATGACTGGAAGAACTCCAGAGAAGACAGAGTGCCCCCCCCACACACAAAAAAAACCAAGCTGGGCTGCTGTGGTGTGTCTGCATGAGTCCTTGGACTCGGTCTCCAGAACAGGATAAAAATGACACTTATGTTTAAGGGAAAGATAGGATAGCAGCCCAGAACATGGGTGGTGCAGTGGCTAGAGCACTGGTCTTCAAGCATGAGGTCCAGAGCTCAATCCCCGGCATTGTATGTGCCATAATGATGTTCTGGTTCTCTTTCTTCCCCCTGAATGTTAACGAATAAATCTTTCTCTAAAATTTAAAAAAGAAAAAGGACAAAAATGAATACAGTACATCTTAAGAATGGTGGGTGGTACATTATTCTCCTAATTTATCTCTTTAGGTGGAAGAGGCAGAGAGGACTGTGCATGGCTGTTAAAGGTTTCAGTGGGACAGAAGTTTCTGGGCAGCAGTTGCACTGCCCTTTCTTCCCCACTAAATATGGTATTGACAGGGAGAAGAGTGAACTTCTGTGAGCACAGGACCTGGGGGAATCTCCCCTGTGGGAATGGTGAGTGCTCATGGGCATCTGTCTGTCTAGAGAATGGACAAGGGAGAACCCAGGACCTGTGGGATGACTGCCTGGCCATCAGGAGGGGTGAGTGTGAAAAGGCAGGACTTGGCTTCTGGTTCCTCTTGACCCCAAATCCATCTCAGCTCTCTGTCCCTCCCTGGGAAACTTGATAAGGGGCAGGGATTATTTCCCTTTTCTACAGAGACACATAGAAATAAACCAAGTTGGGAGTTAGGCGGTAGCACAGCGGGTTAAGTGCACATGGCACAAAGCACAAGAACCAGCGTAAGGATCCTGGTTGGAGCCCCCAGCTTCCCACCTGCAGGGAAGTCGATTCACAAGCAGTGAAGCAGGTCTGCAGCTGTCTATCTTTCTCTCCCCCCTTTCTTTCTTCCCCTCCTCTCTCCATTTCTCTCTGTCCTATCCAACAATAGCATCAATAAGAACAACAATAAAAATAAATAAATAAATAAGATATATTTTAAAAAAGAAATAAACCAAGTTTTTAAATAAAGGGGGGTTTAATCAGCAGCTAGAAATGATGTGGAGATGATCTTGAGGTTACAGACTTTTTTTCCCACTTAGATACAGACAGAGGCAGAGAGAGAGAGAGAGAATGAAAGAGAGAGAGATGGACTACAGCAGTGAAACTTCCTTCAGTGTAGTGGGGGCATGACATAAGCATGACAAAACACCACACTGTCCAAGTGAGCAGGTTTTATTTTTCCTTTTTAAAATTTCTTTATGGGGGTTTCTTTATGGTTTATAGTTGACAGTGAAATACAGTAATTTGTACATACATAACATTTCCACATAACAATACACCTCCCACTAGGCTCTTCTCTACCATCATGGTGATTTTTTTTTTATGAAAGTTTTATTTACTCAGAGAGGCAAAGCCCTGCAGCACCAGGGGTCAAAAGTAGGAGCCTCAGAAATGCAAATCCAGTGCTCTCCAAGCTGAGCTATTTCCCCAGCCTCAAGATTATAGAAGCTTTTGCTGGTGACAATTCCAATGGGTATGGTGGGAGGGACTGTGTTCTGAGGGAGTGGGATTGGTTTTCATGTGGAAGGAATGGCGAGCTGAGTGGACATGCAGTTGAGACAGTGAACAGTGATTGGGGCTTCTTTTGGTGACTGACATACTCTGGGTGTGGAACTTGCAACTGAAAAAAACTTCTAAGAGGAATTTGCCAGAGTTTCCAGCATAGAGAAAATGGAGATTTTAACTTCTACAAATACCAGTGGTTTATTATTGCCACTATGACCAGTAGGTGGTGATGTTGTCCCAAGATAGTCTGGTTGCTTTTCTGGAGTGTGGAGAAGGGAAAAGGGTCAAAGTTGTGAGGGGAGAAGTCACCTGGTAACATGTAAAGATGCTAGTAGGGTGGGGAGCTCTCCTCTTAAGGAGGAATCACTCATGTATAAAATTCAGGATGTAAAAACAAGCACCAATTCTCCAAAAGGATTCGTGCTTCTCTGAAAATTCAAGCATAAAGATCATGATGAGTTGAAAAAAAAAAAAAATCCAAAACAGGAAAAGACAAAGACTGCAAGAGTGGGTGGGCAGGGGTAGATAGCATAATGGTTTTGCAAAGAGGCTTTCAGGCCTGAGGCTCCAAAGTCCCAGGTTCAATCCTCCACACAACTATAAATCAGAGCTGAGCAGTGCTCTGGTAAAAACAAAACAAAACAAAACAAAACCTGCAAGAATTTGCAGATCACTCAAGACCCCAGATACTAGGTGACGGTGACTGTGATTTGTTTTGTTTCTCTTTCTGAGACAAGTCTGTGCACTTGGAAAGTAGGGGAAGTGCATTACACCAAAGTAAATGGCTCTGGAGGTCAGGCAACTTTCAGGTCCTGGTGCATGGTGGTGGGAGAGGACCTAGGTGAGTGTTTTGCAGAAGACTAAGAAATTTTCATTTGTACCAACAACTGCATTTACTATTAACCATTAATTCCCAGTGTTTGTTTGTTTTAAGAAAGACAGAAAGAGGTCACCAACTACACTGTGACATGTGTCTGAAGATAGGTGCTCTGTAAAAGGCAAGTTCAGTTTCTTGAGATCTCCTCCATCCCTACCAACATCTCTCCTTTCTGGCCTGCTTTGGGGATTCAGAGCACAGTTTCCATGTCTTTCTTTTATACATACATATATTTTTTTTTTCCCTTTTGTTGCCATTGTTGTTGTAGTTATTTTTGTTGTTGTTATTGATGCCATTGTTGTTGGCTAAGACAAACAATGAAATAGAGAAAGGAGGGGAAGATAGAGAGGAGGAAAGACACCTCAGACCTGCTTCACCGCTTGTGAAGTGACTCCCCTGGAGGTGAGGAGCTGGGGGCTTGAACCGGGATTCTTACGCTGGTCCTTGAGTTTTGCTCCACATGCGCTTAACCCACTGCGCTACTACCGCCCAACTCCCTAGAGCAAGCTTCCAAAGCCAGAGGCACAACAACTTCCTATTCAGAAAAAGGCGAAGCTGAGCGAGGCAGAGAGAGATCAGAGCCTGTGAGCTTTGCATATTCATATTCCTCGGTTGTTCCGCGTCAGAACATTCTAGTAATGAGCATGTGAGAAACTCTGGCAGCCTTTGTATAGCTTGGGGGTTTGCTCTTCCCTGTTCTCTGTGTAGAGTTGGCTCTTATCAAATCAGGGGCATGCTTCCCCATCCCCCACTGAATCAGCACTTGTACATTGAAGTTTTCAACATCACCCACAAGATTTTTAAGGGCTTGTCAAAATGAATTGGCACAGTCTCTAACCATGAATAAAAATGATTTCAGATACCATCTCTATGGCACACTTTATTTCATGGAATTAATTTAATTGATTGAGCTGAGTAGTTAAGGGTGATTAAGTGACTGTAATAAGAATTTTTTAAATATTTATTCCCTTTTGTTGCCCTTTTTGTTTTATTGTTGTTGTTGTTGGATAGGATAGAGAGAAATGGAAAGAGGAGGGGAAGACAGAGAGGGGGAGAGAAAGATAGATACCTGCAGACCTGCTTCTCGGCTTGTGAAGTGACTCCCCTGCAGGTGGGGAGCCCCAGGATCCTTAGGTGGGTCCTTGCGGTTTGCACCACATATGATTAACCCACTGCGCTACCGCCTGACTCCCAAGTGTTGTTAAAATTCGTAGGCTCTTGCTGGCGGGTCTAGCTTCACGGGCAGGTAACAGAGACGCGGAGACAACGGCTGGGCAGGGAAGCTGTATTTCTTTATTCAGGAGCAACGATTTATAAACTAAGACCAACTAATCACCAAACAGAACTCTGCTGTCTCTTTGTGGCGGCCCAAGCACTCTTTCTTACTCTGGAACTCAGGAACCCAGGAACTCTGTCACTCTGGAACTCTGGCGGGTTTCCTAGGGAAGGGGCCAAGCGGCCCGCGAAATTAACAGGACTGATCTAATTCTCTTGGCGGGGGAGAACTAGAACCCAATGTAAAGCATACAACACCCAAGAATTTTTTTAAGGAAAGGATACCATGTATTTTCTGGCATACTGGTTTTATCTGGATGGCTGAACCTCTATTTTACTTTTTAACATTAGTGGAGTTACTCCTTGAATAAACACACCTATGGGGAGGGTAAAAAAGCAAAGAAACAAACAAAAGCCCTCATAATAAAACCAGTTATGTGAAGGGGAAAAAAAAAACTACTATTACTCAAAGTTGGTCTGCTTGGCATTTATTTGCATATTAAAATTTGTTGTGATTATCTTTGCCCACATCTCTTACTAAAAGTTGATAATAGTGGTCCTGGGGGAGAAATGAATATTTATTTTTCTCTTGGATACAATACCTTGGCTAGACATTTGAAGGTCAAATTACTATTTTAAAATTGTAAAAAAAAAAAAAAAAAAAGGTGTCGAGCAGTAGTGTAGCGGGTTAAGCGCATGTGGCGTGAAGCGCAAAGACGGGCATCTGGGTTGTAGCCCCGGCCCCACCTGCAGGAGAGTCACTTCACAGGCGGTGAAGCAGATCTGCAGGTGTCTATCTTTCTCTCCCCCTCTCTGTCTTCCTCTCCTTTCTCCATTTTTCTCTGTCCTATCTAACAACGAGAACAACAGTAATAACTAGAACAATAAAATCAACAAGGGCAACAAAAGGGAAAATAAATAAACTTAAAAAAAATTGTTTCTTGTGACCCAGCAGGTGATGCAGAGGGTAAAGCACTGGGTTCTCAAGCACAAGGTTCAAGTTCCATCTCTGGGAGTGCACATACTGGCATGGCTCTGGTTTCTCCCTCTCTCCTTCCCTCCCTCTCTCATATCTCTCTCTCTTATTAATAAAATAAAACCTAAAAAGCAAAAAAAAAAAAAAAGGGGGTGCTGGGTGGTGGCACACCTGATTAAGCACACATATTATAATTTGCAAAGACCTGAGTTCAAGCCCCCTCTCCCCACCTGCAGAGGGGACACTTCACAAGTGGTGAAGCAGGTCTGCAGGTATCTGGCTTTCTCTCCCTCTCTCCTTCTCCCCTCTCAATTTCTCTCTGTGCTATCCAATAAAATAAAAAAAAGAAAAAAAATTTTTTAATATATGAAAAAATGGCCACCAGGAGCAGTGTATTTGTATGGCACTAAGGCCCAGTGACCACCCTGGTGGCAATTACTGAAAATAAATAATAATAATAATAATAATAATAATAATAATAATAATAATAAACAGAGAACTCCACAGCTTTTCACCTGTACTCAGTTTGCAAGTGCCTCAGAACAATGTTTATTTTATCAGTGTACAAAGTCATCTGTGGCACTGGTTGAAAAATGTCTGGACATCATCTCAGACCAAGGGATTGGAATCTCTGTGGTGGGCTGAAAACCTGCCATTTATATACTCAGGGTTGAGTCTCTGTTCTTGGCAGCAGCTGACACTGAAACAGAACTGCTTCCAGAGTCTAGACTTGCACAGGAGAAGGGACATGTCATGCGATGGGATGACAGCATGACAGCACACTCCATGCTACTCACTTCTTCTTCTTCTAGCGTTTGCCCTTCTTCCGTAGCCAGTCAACAGCGTCAGGTTGAGCCTGATGTAAAGTTTCGAGACCTCCTTTGAATCTGGAGAGGTGGCAGTCGTTGACTATGTGGGTCATAGTCTGTCCGTAGCTACTCACTGAAGCAATCTGAATCTGATTCGGAGCAACATTTGGGACAACCTACTCTCAAACCCTGGACTCTAGGTCCAGATGCAGGAGACAGGAGTCGCCTGATCTAAGGGGAAATGGTGACAGTGCTCAGGCTAGAGTTTCCACAAGATGAGATTGCGAGTAGAAGAGTGTTTGTGGATTGCAGATGTGAGTTCCAGAGGCAGCAAAAGGAACCAGCGTGCAGAGGGAAGACTGAGTCAGACCAGTGTGGGATGAACCACGCCTCCTGACACTGGATTTGGGAGGGACTCCATCTGGACTTCTTGAAGCTATTGAAGTCAACAGGACTGTTTCCTGCTGGGTGAAGGTGAGGAGACTGTAAATGAGCAGAAGAGGAACCTCAGGGCCAGGGAGGGTCACAGACTTGCATTCAGCCATCTGTTGACAGCACCTGGGAGCACCAAGTCTTGGAAATGGTGAATTTACGTGCAATGGGGCCTTGACTAAAAGACATCAGAGGCAAGTTCTCGAGAGTTTTCTATCCACGTGGACAGATTTATCTTTTCTATTTAAAAGAATAGAGGAATGAAAGTGTACCTTCACGTTTTTTAATGCATTCCTCTCAAGAGTTCACACACACCCTCCCCCACCCCCCTATGGCTGGAAGGAAGGAGCAGGCAGATTTCTCTCTAGTGGGTCAAGAAAAGTAGCATCTGGACTTGCATGCATGAGGCTCCAGTTGCCAGGTTGATACCACCAATGGCCAGAGCTGAGCAATGCTCTGGTAGGGAGGAAAAAAAACACTCCAGTAAGAAAATGGGAGTAATCAAAACCAATCTGAACATTTTTTAAAAGATTTTTAAAATATTTATTTATTCCCTTTTGTTGCCCTTGTTGTTGTTTTTATTGTTGTGGCTATTATTGTTGTTGTTACTGATGTCATTGTTGGATAGGATAGAGAGACATGGAGAGAGAAGGAGAAGACAGAGAGGGGGAGAGAAAGATAGACACCTGCAGACCTGCTTCACCACCTGTGAAGCTATTCCCCTGCAGGTGGGGAGCCGGTATAAATTGCCTGAGTGTCTTGGTTTTGTTGGCTTGAGGTTGGAGAGGAAACATTTTGAAGTAGCTTGTTGGCATGGACGTCTCTGAGAAGGAAATGGCTTTGTAGACAAGCATTTCTTGGTTTATGACCAAGCTTGCTTGAGGGGATTGCAGAGTAGCTCTTCACACAGGAAATTTGTTCTTACCAGAGCACTGCTCAGCTCCGGCTTCTGGTACTGCTAGGGACTGAACCTGGGACTTTGGAGCCTCAGGCATGACGATCTTTTTTGCATAAGCACTATGCTGTCTCCTCCGCCTACTTGTGTTATTGAGTGACCTCCCATTCAGCTCTGGGACCTGTGGGTAGCAGGTAGCTTGCCATCCATTGCTTCTGCAAAGACAATGCTAGAGATGTGTGGAGGGATTTAAGACTGGGAATATCTTTCTTCTTCAGGGAGAGTGACATGAGGAGGGATAAGAAAAGGCACTGGCAAAGAAAGGGGGCATTGCTCACTCTTTCCAATCAGGACCTGCCCCCTCTGCCTTTCCCCCAAGAGTCAGAAAAAGAAAGCATACAAAACCCAGTCCATTCTGGTGCCTGGAGGCAATGCTGTAGCTAAGCCTTTTGGGGATGCAAATTGAGTCTTCTGACACAGTTCAGTGGGTAATGCCCCTTTTGGGCCAAATACAGGAAGACACCCAACACCCATTCATTCAAAGCACTGCCTTTTCCTTTGAGCCCTCAGAGCAGATTCCAGCACTGAGGAGTTTGACTCACCGAGTTGTTAAAAATGAAGTAATATATATATTTGAAATTTCTCCCTTAAGCTCACAGACAGTAAACAAAATAAAATCAATTTTCATCATTGAGTTAAAGAAAAAAAGAAGGTATTTCACTAATTTAATGGTGGAAAGCAGTTGGTGGTGGTGGAGAGAGGTCTGGCTTCTTACCTCATGCTTGGGGATCCTGAGTGAAGCTTGCAACTGCATTCCCTACATAACGCAAAGGTGAATATTTGTGATTTATAGTAGGTCACAAGATCATGTACCATTACAGGGTGAAGTTCCATAGCACACCTACCATCAGAGTTCTGTGTCCCCACACTCCCACCTCCCAAAGATAACCACCAAAGTTCTCACAGGTCTTAGAAACAGTCTGCTTGCTTCTGGTTTCTTTCATTTTTATTTTTTCTTTCTTTCTTCAAGTTCATGTGTATCAGGTCTCTAGATCCCACCTATGAGTGAAACCATCTGGTAGTTGTCAGAGGTGAATATGTTGATTATAACAAATAAATCTATTTTTTAATTCCATGATATCATTTTATTTTTTGATATTTTTATTTATTAATGGATAGAGATAGAAACTGAGAGGAGAGGGGGAGATACAGAGAGGGAAAGAGACTGAGACATCTGCAGCCTTGCTTCACCATTCATGAAGCTTTCCCTCTGCAGGTGGGGACCAGGGGTTTGGACCTAGGCCCTTGCCTAGTAATGTGTGTCTAACCAGGTATGCTACAGCCCGTCCCCCCCATTATCTCATTTTATTCACACACACACACACACACACACACACACACACACACACACACACACGGCCATATCACCTTCTTTTATTTATTTATTTATTTATTTATTTTTAATTTAGGCAAGCTTAATGGATTTGCTTTCATTCTTTCTCTCTCTCTTTTTTTTTTTTTTTTTTGCCTCCAGGGTTATTGTTGGGGCTCGGTGCCTGCACCACCTGGAGGCCATTTTTTTTTCTTTTTGTTCCTTGTTTATCATTGTTGTTGTTATTGTGGTTGTTGTCATTGCTGTTGTTGTTGTTGGATAGGACAAAGAGAAATCAAGAGAGGACAGGAACACGGGGTGGGGGGTAGAGATAGACACCTGCACATCTGCTTCACTGCTTGTGAAGTGACCCCCTTCAGGTAGGGAGCCGGGGCTCAAACTGGGATCCTTATTTGTGCGCTTAACCTACTGTGCTACCGTCCAGCCCCTGGTTATAGAAATTATCAAATACTTAGAGAAAAACATTGGTGAAACACTTTCCCACCTAAACCTCAAGGACATCTTTGATGATACAAACCCAATTGCAAGGAAAACTAAAGCAGAAACAAATCAGTGGGACTACCATCAAATTGAAAAGCTTCTGCACAGCCAAAGAAACCATCACACAAACAAAGAGGCCCCTCACAGAATGGGAGATCTTCACATGCCATACATCAGACAAGAGACTACTAACCAAAATATACAAAGGGCTCAGCAAACTTAGCAACAAAAAAGCAAATGACCCCATCCAAAAATGGGCAGAGGATATGAACAGAAAAAGTAGGGGGAAAAAATGAAAAAAAAAAAAAAGCCTTCTGGGAGCAGTGGATTCACAGTGTAGGCACCAAGCCCCAGCCAAAACCCTGGTGGCAATAAGCAGACAAACAGACAAACCCTAGGCTTACAGACAACAGTTCTTGGCCCTCACAGTGCACTGCAGTCACCTCAGGAGGTCTGCAAGCTGTGAAGCCTGGGTGTGACTATCATCCTTGGAAGCCTTGGGTGCTCTTGCATGACTCCCACAGGGAGATATTGCTCCAGAGAGCGACCAGCGTAACTCAACTGGGGATTGGAGTCATTGGGGAGGGGGTCCTCTGGCTCCTACTCTCATATCCCTGTGTTTGGCCATCTCACCAGCTGCCTCTAAGCAGGAGAGTGACAGCTGCAGGTGGGAAGGAACAGCTGTTGAGCTGGAATTTGATTGCAGCAACTGCTACCCTCAAGATGTCTTTTCCTTCTGTTAAAAGGAGCCTTTTATAAGGATGGTGATGGAGTTAGCTAGGCCTTAGCTGGGCTCAGGTTGTCACAGCGGACACAAGTGTCTCAGCTAGTGTCAGAGTGATGGCTGGGTTTCTGTGTGTGGGTACACAAGGAAAATGCACAGTCACACTGGAGTGTTCCTATGGTACATATATTGGCTTTTCTTTTTTTTTTTTTCCAGGTATCAAACTTTTATTAGGGAAAATTGAGAACATTCATGTGTTAGAATAAGAGAAAGAGAGAGAGAGACTTAAACATGGTGATCCAAACATATTGGCTTTTCTATGTTTTTACTTTATTTGTGTATTATTGGATAGACAGCAGGAATTGAGAGGGGAGGGGGAGGTAGAGGAAAAGAGACAGAGAGACATCTGCAGTCCTGTTTCACCACTCCTGAAGCTTTCCCCCTGCAGGTGGGGACCAGAGGCTTGAACCCGGGTCCTTGTGCACTGTAATGTGAGAACTTAACCAGGTGCACCACCGCCTGGCCCCCATATCTTGGTTTTTGCAGTGGCAATTTTCTATCTTCAGCCCCCAGTCCCCTATGCTCTAAAACATGTCACGAAAATCTTCCTGTCCCGCTCACCTCTTGTCTTTGGGTTTTGCAGTTTTGTGTCACATCAGTTTTAGAGGAATGGTTGGAACTTTCTTTTCTGATCATCTGCCTCTTCCTTTTCTTCTCTTCTAATGCAGGACCTTTAGACTTGCTCAGTACTGCTGAGCAGCCTCCCAGATCAAATTTTTATTTAATTTATTAATAAGAGAGTGAGGGGTGGGGGAGAATAAGACAATCACTAAATTGGAGTAGGACACCAAAGTAAAAACCCTGAGTTAAGGGTGAGGGTGTATATTCGGCTTCATGGGGCAGATGGAGGGGGTAGGGGGGGATGGGACACAGTCTTTTGGTGGTGGGAATGGAGTTTATGTAACTCCTATTAATCTGTAGTCATATAAATCACTATTTAATTAATATGAGAGGGGAAAATTGATTGCATGTCTCAAGCTTTTTGTTTGTTTTTTTGTTTTTTGTCTCAAACATTTTAATGCACAGACCATAGGCTGAGTCTTTGATATGCTGACTTTCTTAAAAGCTTAGACGAGGGAGAACAGAAGCAACTGGTGGCACAGCTATATACAAATAATATCAAAGAACATAAATTATGGTGATGTTGTGTATGATACAGCAAATCCTAACAAAGCGATTTTTCAAAGTTAACCCAATTGCCAAATAATATGATTATAGCAATAACTATCTATTGCCTTCTTAAACCCTATGACTATCTAAATAACTATCTATTGCCTTCTTAACAGCAGGTACCTCCCGCTTCCTCTATAGAGCTTATATTTCCCCAGTCCTGAAACCTCTAGAGTGGGGCTCACTTTCCTGCATGCGTCTCTAAATTCATACCAAATGATATTGCATCTGCTGATCCCAACCTAATCAACGCAATGAGTACCACCTCGGTATGCTTCACTTCAGACTGTCTGGAGATGTCAGGCATGGAATGTCAACAACAGCCCCATTACTCGGGTGAGACCTTTCCTTTCATAGGATTCTCTAATTCCATTCCAGGTGGTTCACTTCCCAACAAAGTCTCAAAACCTAGATATAGAGCAGGTCCCAGGAGATAGGGCATATGTTCACATGTATCCATAAATTAGGGCAAAATATATACCTGAAAGCAAAAGTACACAATAGCCTATAGCGAGTCAGTATGAAGTTCATAATGAGATAGTATCTACTTAGATATCCTCCTCATCTATTTCCTATTATACTTCCCTCACTCACTCCCAAGCTATCCTTGTAAAATCAAGGACTGCAAAAGCTGAATAAGGGCAAGAGACTGGCATACTTTAACGATGACTCTTTAGTCACTATCAGGCCATCCCATCAGCTGGGGCCCTAGTTGGGGAGTCCTGAGATTCCCAAACAGACATGATGGGCCTAGACCTCGAATAAATCCCTCTCTCCATTGTTACCAGTCATCTATATCTGGAACAAAAAAAACAGACCCCTTTGTGGACCCCCATAGGACCTTGCCCTCAACTTGGATCAACAATGGTAGAGAATGTTCCATCCTCTGAAGGGAGGCTCGACAACATACTATATGCTACACCTGAGGAAGATGGGTCCTGATATTGGGGCGGCTTGGAATGTTTCTACTGATGACCACAGAATGTGAGGTCGATCTACAGGGATAGAGGTCACATAGGCTCCTAAGCTGAATATGGGCCCCAGATCACATCAAATTGATGGGGTTTACAGTCAACAATATTTATGCACCTTTCCCATATTTGGAAGCTACTTTCTTCCCTTATCCAGCTTTCTGGTCCTTTTTCCAACCATGACATCATCTCCCCAGACAATAACTAGGATCCACCTGCATATTAGATGTCAGGCTCAGGGAAAAAAAAAAACTAGTATAAACACAGGCCCTTTGGAATATAACTAAAATATGCCTACTAGCTATCTACAGAACAGAGACACCCGGTTTGTTTGTTTGTTTGTTTGTTTTAATAACTCTTAATTTCTTTTCCATTTTTTTTATCTTTCATTTGATAGAGACAAAGAGAAAAGAGAGGGGATGGATAGAGAGGGAGAGAGAAAGAGAGACACTCTCTACTACCCCTCCACCCCATAGGGGCCAACTGGTGTTTTAACCAGAGCCCTCATACATGGTAATTTGCTCTACTGGGTGCCCAGCCCTGGATATTATTACCATTACAATTGAAAATACTGGATAAGAAATCCAATGTTCCTAAAATACTAAGCAGGCAAAAGAACAGGAATGTTTTGTAGGAAGATTTAAGTCATTCTCACAGTCCAAACGAAGTCATTTTAGAGGCTGAGCTGTGGCACATCTAGTAGAGTGCACACAGTGCAGGAGGGCTTGGGTTCAAGGCCCCATCCTGCAGGGGGGAAGCTTCATGAGTAGTGAGGCAATGCTGCAGGTGACTCTCTCCTTCTCTCTCGCCCCATTCCCTCTCAATTTCTGTTTCTATACAAAATAAAATAAAAATGTTAAAAAATGTATTTTTAAAAGAAGAAGTACTTTCAGGAGAAAAGCTCATAGTTTAAATTTTTTAATGTAAGAAACTTAATTTAAACCCAAGTTTGCTGACTCCCTAAACTTTGAGGCCAGCTATGAAAGATACTTATCTCTTTATGAAAACTCCTTAAAATATTATTTTTTAAAAAAAATTCTGTCCATTCAGGAATATTTGCAGAGGTGAGTAATATTTCAATATGAGTGTAAAGTCCAAATGCTTGGCCTATGGCCTCACTGTGGGTGGGTGTTAGCATCCCCTCACCAAAGAAATATATCTATCTTACTTAAAATAGGAATCTTTCATTTTAGGCTCACTGGAAAAGTTTAAAATAGAGAAATATTATTTCCCTTAGAAGTACTGATAAATAATTCAGATCAGCTATAAATCTTAATGAAAAAGAAAAGCCCTTATTCTTCACTGAATCTCAGTCCACTCACAGAACCAAGTTGTTCTGCTGTCCAAGTCGAATCTCAATAACTTCTGGATGGAGTTTCTGATTTTCTGTCCTCTTATTCTCAGTCTTTGCATTCTGGTGAAATTTATTCAACCTTTGACCTGGTGGGGAAGGACTTGTGACCCAAAGCTGAACAATTAGAAGATAGATACTGATTTGTTCGGGATGATCACGTGATCCTAATTAGCCAATCAGACACAGCACTGTCAATTTTCAGGGAGCTTGGTACTTAACACATTTTCAAACCAGTTATTACTACAGGTCACTGGAGCTAATCTTTGAGACTTCTGTGAGCAAGTGTCAGGCACTGTTGGTACTTCAAACTTCTCCAGTTATTGGAGGCAGTGGGAGGGTACCTTTCATTCCTTTGCAGTTTATTCTCTGTGCCAGAAGACAAGAATCAAACAAGACAGTCTGCTATCTGTAGACTATCCCAATCCAGAAAAAAGAGATCATGAGCTAGTGACAGGGGAGCTATGGGGTGCTGGGAGGACGGGGGTGGCAGAATGCGTTTTCTAAGCACACTTTCTCAGATTTCACCAAAAGGAAAAGAAAAATGCAAGGGGAGTGGGGAGAAGAAGGAAAATTGATATAGCATGGAAAGCTGCAATTTTACTGCCCCTCCCTTTGTACTGTGGAAGCTCATGTCTGGACATGCATCATTTGTATATACTAAAAAGCTAACGGTTGGAAGATAGTCACACCATTTTGTTTACGTATTCTTGATAGAACAGAGAGACATTGATAGGGGTGAGGTGAGAGAAAAAAAATACCTGCAGCATCATTTCCTGGCTTGTGAAGCTCCCCCCACCCCCTGCAGGTGGGGATAAGGGACTTGAACCTGGGTCCTTATACTTGGTAATGAATCACTCCATTTTAAAGGGATAAATCTAGTCAGGATCATTTTTGCCTGAAGTATGAAATCCCTGGGTTGGGGGATAGCTCAACCAGTAGAGCATGTGCCTTCCAGTACATTAGGTTATGAATTTGAGTCCTGGTACTACAGTAGGGGCACCAAACAACTATAAACCCCCTAATAAAATCTTTGTTTTGAATACTCTCCACACTACTAATAGAGAATCACAGCAAATTCTTCAAAAAGTAACAGATACTGATAATTCCATTAATAACTCTGCACCATAGCTACCCTCAGTCCTATCAGTTCAAGAAACACAGATGTTAGAGTTCCCCCACATTACAGCTGTGGAGCAGCTTCCGTTCTCTCTCTCTCTCTCTCTCTCTCTCTCCTACTATCAAAGAAAGAAAGGGGGAAGCCATAACCCTGGGGGCAAAGAGAAAAAGAGGTGTGTGGATACCCTACCTCCATTACCACAATCAGGAGAAGTGGCAAGCCTCCCCACAGCATCCTGAACAGTAAGAATCAAAACAAATGTTGGCCAGAAACATCAGCTCATGACCACATCCCATAGATGAGTGTTGTCAGTGAATTAAGGTCTCACTTTACCACAGATTCACAAAGATGGTATGCATTCAGAGACCCGAGATATCTGGTTCAAGAAACAGAAACTCAGGTTCGAGCCCCGGGTCCCTGCCTGCAGGGGGGAAAGCTTTGCAAGTGGTGAAGCAGTGCTGCAGGTGTCTCTCTGTCATTCTCCTTCATTCTTTCTCCTTTCCCTCTTGATTTCTGGCTGTCTCTATTCAATAAATAAATAAAGATAATAAAAAAAATTTTAAAATAAATAAAAAGAAACTGAGGCAATAGGTCTCCTCTGTATCTTTGGGAACAAATAAAACCCTGTTCATTAAAATTAATTCCATGAGGAGGACCAAGGCTGGGGGGTGAGAGTGTTTTGCTGAAAACTGAGAAAATTCACACATGTACCAACAAACATATATACTGCAAACCCTTAACCACCCCACCTCCAATAAAAATAATAACAAAATTCCATGGGACCAGGAGATAAACTCAGTAGAGCATTTGCCTTACCATGCATGAGTCCCTGGGTTGGAGCCCCAGCACCACATGGGAGCACCATGGGCAGCACAGGAGGAAACCCCATAGACGGTGGAACAGTATGGTGGTGTCTCTCCTCATCCCATCCCTCTCTTTCCTTCAAATAAAAGAATGAGAAAACTGGTGCAGAGAAAGGTAGACTGCTCAGCTGTGGCATCATAGGCTCCAAAAGGCACATAAAAATGTACTTCATAACTAAAAGTCTGGAGAAAAATAAAAGTCTGCATCATCCAAATGGTGATTTTGTCATGAAAATACAATTAACCTAAAATGGAATGAGTCCCCATCTGGTTTTTGAAGAGGGACCAGAAAGAAGGTGCCTGAGACCCTGCAAGATCTGACTGTGCTCTGCCCCCAGCCTGCTCCGCCAGCATGCAGAATTCCGTGACAAGGGGATGGCAAAGAGCAGGGCCACTGTGCTCGCCTGCCCTCCTTTCCTGGTCAGCTTTCATAAGGGCCCCTGCAGGTACAGAGTGCGACAGGGGACAAGTAGAGAAGCACCATGTGGTATAAGCTAATAATTATTTATACTCCTAATCAAAGACCCACATTATCCATGCCTGGCTCACTTTACTGACACACCCAGACCCTGAAGCTATTGTTCTTTCTTCAAATTAGCAATTTGGTGATGAAATCAAAGGCTGAAGCTTGACCTAAAATGTCGTCTTCTCTTTGTGCAGTTGCTTAGGGCTCACTAAGAAGCGCATTGTGGCCATTTCAAACTACATTCAGTAGCAGAAGCAAGAGTTTTCCTTAAAATAAGGAGGAGGAGGAAAGGGAGGAGAAACTGTTACATTCTTCTTACCCACTCCCAACTCCATTTGTTTGTTTATTTAATTGCGGGGGCTTCACTGCTCTGTGCTAACCTTTTCAGACAGACAGAAATAGAGGGAGAGAGGACACAGCACCAAAGCTTTCCCCCAAAATTGTAGGAGGTTGAGGTTGGGCTCAAACTGGGGTCACAAGCACAAGCCCTCTAAGGTGTGTGTGTGTGTGTGTGTGTGTGTGTGTGTGTGTGTGTGTGTGTGTGTGTGTGTGTGTGATTTATTTGATAGATACAGAGAAGGAGTGAGAGAGAGAGAGATACCTTCTTCACTGCTCTAAAATTGTCTCCCTGCAGGTGGGGGTCAGGGGCTTAAACTTGGGCCCTTGTGTACTGTAACATGATTGATCACTTTACCAGGTATGCCACCACCCAATTGTTAAAGGGATAAGGGTGTGGAGGGCAGCCTCTGTCCCCATTCTAAGAGTTTGCCATGTCTTACCTTAGCAATGAATTGATAAGAAAGCATGATCATTCAGGTAAATTAAACTTTTACTGAAAAGGAAACACGTTAGGGAAAGAGAGAAGAGGACTCACTTATAAGCTTTACAGTCACATGGTGGTTCCAGGAGAGAGAGAGAAAGGGTAGAAAAAGACTTAAATGATGCTGTATGGGCCAAAGAGAGAGTTCCTTTTCTGGGTTATAAACTCAACCTCACCTACATCTCCCAAGCCACACCTGTAACTGCCCCCATCTCTGGGTGGTCTTTCCACCAACATTCCAGCCACACCTGTAACCAGTCCCATCTCTGGGTGGTTTTCTCTCTCTAGCCACACCTCTACTCCCACTTCTGGGCGGTAACTTCTGTAACTTCTCCCTCAACACAACCAAACTTTATTTTATCATATATATATATATATATATATATATATTTTTTTTTTTTTTACATGAGTACTGCTTGACTCTGGATTATGGTTGTGCCAGGGTTTGAACCTGGAACCTCCAGAGCTTCAGGTATGAAAGTCTGTTGTTCCATCAATGGTGTTATCTCCCTACACCACCTGCCCACCCAGTTTACAGCCAGATTTTTCTTCATCTCTGTCACTGAGCCCATAAAAGAGGAGAAGAGTAATTAAATGAGCAAAAGAACCAACCTGCAGAAAATGCAAACACTGTCTACATTTCCTTTCACGAGTATGTCCTTTCATCAACCTTATATGTGTCACTGCTCCTTTGCATGTTGTTACAAGAACCATGGTCACCATTGCCTTCAGTTTGAAATACTGCAAGAGACCTGCTCTGCTTCTTGTAACAAGTGGACCTAAGTATCTTAGCTTGTTTGTCCCTCACAAGATAAAATGCACAGCAGGGAAAGGGGAAGAGAATAGTTATGCCAAAAGAGTTTCATGCCTGAGACTTCAAAGTCCCAGGTTCAATCCCCAGCACCACCATAAACCAGAGCTGAGCAGCAGCGCTCTGTGAATCTCTCTGTATTTCTCTCCATAAAACAAAATATATACTTAAAGTTTTTTGGGGAAAAAAATGCACAGCAGGTCACATCCTATGATTTCATAAGTACTTCTCCACTATTGCCTTCCTTGCTGATTTTGGATACTTTACAAGTGGTGATTGACTTTGGGGAACTCTATGAAAATACCCCAGGATGACTCCCTCCTGACGCCAGCAGCAAGTCTTGGAGTGGGTTTGAGGAAGAGGGGCAAGAAGGAGCAGGCCACCCTGGGGAGAAACAGGGAATGGAGCAATCTGGAAAAAGAATAAGTACAGGCAGAAGACTCAAGCACTTCTAGATGGTTTGCTCAGGCCCTCTTGCTACTGGAGATGTCTTCACAAGGAAATCTCCCGGCTGGAGCCTCTGCGAGTTCTTGTGAAAAATCAGAAGCTGCCAGCTGTAGCAGCCCCACCCACTCAGCCTCTGAGGGGACCTCTCCTGTGTGCTTGCCTTGACTTTAGCCTTGCCAGAGAACTCTGGGCCAAGTGATGGGGACAGTTATTTGGCAAGAGACTCAAGTTGCCAGAGGAATGAAGAATAAAAACAAGCACGATTAAAATGAATTTGCTGCCAGGGACTTTGCAACATCCCATCTATAAGGGAAAGGAAATCTTAACACATGCAACTTAAACATCTAGAGCCAATGGGGAAAGAAAACAGGAAGAGAAGGAGAAAGGAAGGAATGGAGGGAAGGAGGGAAAAAGGGAAGGAGGGAGGGAGGGAAAGGAAAAAAGAGAAAGAAAGGAGAGCCTCTTTTGTGTGTGTAAAACATTCTCTGAATGGTTTCATGCCTATGTAGGGCTGGCACAAAATTAATTAAATTGAAGGGAAAACATGCTTTTTTATATTCTTCTGATGTTATTGTACTTCACACAGAATTATTTAAGTTCAAAAGTATTTATTTAATTCAGTGTGAGTGCCTACATAAGGGCTAAACTAACTTCCAGGAGGAAAATAAGAGCATAAAGATATTGTTAAGTATACTTTCACTTCTTTGTAAGGTTGGCTCTAACAATCATCTCTACAAAAGGCTTTATTTATATGATAAGAGTTTTAGTAGAGCACATTTTTAAGTGTTTGAATTATAAATCTCAGACAACAGGTCCAGCATCCAAATGATGGTACAAAAAAAACCCTGCTAACCCCATATTTGAAGATCGAATAAAATTTTCCTCTGCCTCGTGCTGTCATTAATGCCTAATGGGAATTTTAATTTAAAATTTTTCTCTCATCTGTGTTTTCTGCAAAAAGTAAAAAGGTAAAGCTAATTTTATCTGTAATTATTTATAAGCCATATATCTTAACCATACCACTCATAGACTGAAGTTGAAAAATAAGGACAGAAGGGAAAACACAAAGCAGAACATGGACTGGAGCTGGTGTATTGCACCACAGTAAAGCACCCTGGGGTGGGAGGGAGCAGTATTCAGGTCCAGGAACATGATAGTGGAGGAGGATTTAGGTGGGAGGTTAGAGTGTTATGTGAAAAATTGAGAAATACTACACATGTACAAACTACCGTATTTTATTGTCAACTATAAGCCATTAATCCCCCAAATAAAGGGGGGATCTGAGAAATACAAAGATTAAAGGCACTTGAAAGTGACCATTTATGTACTGATCTTTGATCAATATTGAAACAACACACACAAGCTAATAAAGACATCAGTCCTGAGCAGGAAACCATTTCATTCATAGTTGTGCTTAAAAACACACACACAATAAAAACATGTTAGCATTAGAGAGTAGACTATGTCTTTTCTTTCCAAAATCTTTGCAGGTTGACCTGAGCCAACTGCTAGAATTTTATAGGCTACAGTTAACCCATGCCTCTCGGTAAGACTGCAGAGCAGTTATAAGTGCTTGAAAGTGTTATCTTTAAAACCAATTCAAATTAAAGGAAACAACAGCACAGAAATTATTAGGACTTAACACTCATTAAAAAAATAATAATAAAACACCTCAGGTCAGCTTGTGCTGAGACAAGTTTCTTAGAAATGCTAGTCCATGAGACTGATAATGTGTTAATTTGATAAAGGAAAAATGGCTTCCACACTACAACTACAGGGCATATTTGAACAGAGTCACTTACTCTTGTTGGAACCTGGACCTCCTTGATGGTATTTCTGTTAAGGTGGAGGATGGGCAGTGTCTTTCCCTCTGGCCCCCCCTTAGCTTACAAGCACTGCCCCACCCCCTTCTTCTGTGTGATACTTCTCTATTCATTTCACTAACAGAGTTAGTGTCCTGAAACTTTTTTTCTGAAGCAACAACAAGAACTGAACCATGTGAACTGGGCGGCAGCACAATGATAAGAGTTTTTGGTCATGGGCCAAGTGGTGGCACACCTGATGGAGCGCACACACTACAATGCTCAAGGCTGCAGGTTCAAGCCTTTGGTCCCCATCTGCAGGGGGAAAGCTTCACAAGTGGTGAAGCAGGACTGCAGTTGACTTTCTCTGTCACTATCTGCTCCACCCCTCTCAAGTTCTCTATGCCTCTATGCAATAATAAAATAAAAAATTAAAAACTAAATTAAAAAAAAAGAGTTTCTGGTCTTACAAACATGAGGTCTTGAGTTCAAGTACCAACACTACATATAGCAAAGTGATGCGTTGGTTTGTTCTCTTTCTTTCTCTTGAAGTAAATAAAATAAATTTAAAAGCACTGAGCCAGCTTTTTGGGGTGCAGTTCCTGGCAACACATCCCATCCCCAATAGTTCTGATCCAGCTGTCAGGTGCAAAGTGATAGGCTACTGTGTCTCTAAAAACCGCACTGTTGTCAGGAATACTCTTACCCAGCCCAGTAACTAGCTGAGCTCTGAGCAAGGCCAGACCACCTGGCTCTGCCGCTTATCCACTCTAAGACTTTGGTGGAGTTAAGTAACCTGTAGGTGCATCAGGCTCCTACTTCTAATACTAGGTTGAACTGAGTTTGTTCATGCGATGTCCTTATTTTCTCAGGCCACAGTAGACACTACATAGATATTACACTTCATCATTCTCGTCTGCAATAGAGATTAAAGCAGACATACAAATATAATCTGATCCACTTGGGTTGTACAGCCCGAGCTTTTTAAACATTTTAACTTCTTCAAAGGATTATAAACAAGGAAGAATTTTGCAGTTGATACACATGTGGCTCTCAAAGCTTAGAATGTTCATTCTCTGGTCAAAATACAAATCTTTGGCTATTATGATTCCATCCTGACTTTCCGGGACAGACAACTTCACCAATGTGTCTCGAAGGCTCATCTCTCCAGAGCCCTACTCCACTAGGGAAAGATAGAAACAGGCTGGGGGTATGGATCGACCTGCCAATGTCCATGTCCAGCAGAGAAGCAATTACAGAAGCCAAAAAGCCCACCTTATGCATCCCCAAAAGAATTTTGGTCAAAACTCCCAGATGGGAAGAAATGTTAGGGGAGGATGAGCAGAGGGCTCTGAGCTCCAATTCCATCAGGACCTGGACAGAGAAGAGGAAAAAGGGAGGGACAGTCAGAAGTAGTAATAGATATAGGTGTGACTTAGAAAGGAAAAGATGACAGACCATATATATATATATATATATATATATATATATATATATATATGTATAGGTAGATAGAGAAATAATAGTCAACCCACATCTGCAACCTTGGGAACACTACTGCAGTTTCCAATGGAGGGAATGGGGACACAAAACTCTGGTGATGGGAACAGTGTGGAATGATACTCTTGTTATCTCATAATGTTGTAAGTCACTATTAAACCACTAATAAAATAAAAATAGAAGTCTTTGCCAATCCCTCATCTAGAGAGTGTCTGTCTAGTTGAAAATTTAATCTAGACACATTTAATGAAACTACTACTATACTACTATCTACTATACTACTATACTACTATACTATACTATACTATACTACTACTATACTACTATACTATACTATACTACTATACTACTACTATACTATCTATTTTTCATTTGTTTCACAGAAGGGAAAGAGGCCAGAATTCTGCTCCAACACTCACAGTGCTGTGGATCACACCTGGGGCTTAAGCATGCAAGCCCAGCACTCAACTCACTTAGCTATTTCCCTAGTCACTATGTGAGGGTTGAAATCCCCAAAACACTATTTGTTTTCTGCTTATTACCTCTGGTCTCTGTTGTTTGTCATTAACTTCTCTTAAGTTAATCAGGTACTTTAAAATTCTATTTCCTCTCTCTATTAGCTCTTATTGTTCTTTTAATAGTTACTTAAAGATTACAGCATGCATTCTAAACTTAATAGAGTTTCCTGCCCACTTGTACTTTATCACTTTTTGGATGATGCGAGGATTTTAAAATGCTAACTCTGACCCTTTCCGGCTCATCCCTGCTATTATTGTTATGTATTTTAAGTCTTTCTATATTAATATTTACCTTCATGTTATCCCTTTCTATTAGTATCTACATTATAGCAATGCAAACTGGTTCCAAAAAGCCTAGCTTCATTGAAACAGGTTGATATAATTAGATAGGACAGAGACAGAGAAAGAGAAAGACACCATGGCACCAAAGCTTCCCCTAGTGCTGTAGATAGGGGTCAAACTTGAGCCTGAGTCACATACTTGGCACAAAGCAGGGTGAAAATAATAATAATAATATCATCTACCTGGGGGAATATCTTGATTTAGCCAAAGGGAGACACTACGTATGTGACAATGATGACTATAGTTTCCCCATGTAAGTCTGTAAGCTTCCCTACATTTCAGGGCCATAGTATAAACCATGGATGGCAAACCATACCCTTCAAGAGTCAATTAAATACCATTTCCATCTATAATATTCACTGCAGCTAGTGATGTTGAATGGGTTCACTTGATGGTTCAGCTGATGGATCACTTAGTTACAGCACTTTAAGTAAGAGATGCCATGAATCTTAGATTAAAAAACTATGCAGGGGAGTCAGGCAGTAGAGCAGTGGGTTAAGCACACATGGCACTAAGCATAAGGATCCCGGTTCAAGCCCCTGGCTCAACACCTGCGGGGGGGGGTCCCTTCACAGGTGGTGAAGCAGGTCTGCAGGTGTCTGTCTTTCCCTCCCCTTCTCTGTCTCCCCTCCTCTCTCGATTTCTCTCTGTCCTATCCAGCAACAACAACAGCAATGACAACAATAATAATAACAACAACAAGGGTAACAACAAGGGCAATAAAATGGGGAAAATGGCCTCCAGGAGCAGTGAGTGGATTCGTAGTGCAGGCACCGAGCCCCAGCAATAACCCTGGAGTCAAAAATAAAGAAGTAAATAAATAAAATTAAAAATTTAAATTTAAAAAAGCTGTGCAATCCGGGAAAGTCCTATCTGTATAGCTGACTCTACAAACATATATTCTAGAACTAAGAGGAGCAAACATTCGTTAAAGACAACTTGATCAATTCAAACCTCTCATAATGTCACATAGAAAATGAAGTCACGGGAGTCGGTCGGTAGCGCAGTGGCTTAAGTGCACATGACACAAAGCACAAGGACTGGTGTAAGGATCCCGGTTTGAGCCCCTGGCTCCCCACCTACAGGCGAGTCGCTTCACAAGCAGTGAAGCAGGTCTGAAGGTGTCTCTCTTTCTCTCCCCCCCTCTGTCTTCCCCTCCTCTCTCCATTTCTCTCTGTCCTATATAACAATGACGACTTCAGTAACAACAACAATAATAGCTACAACAATAATAAAAAAGGGCAACAAAAGGGAATAAATTAATTAGTTAATCAAAAAAGAAAGAAGAAAATGAAGTCATTGCTTTTCCCTCCACTATTTTTAATATTTTATTTATTTATTTATTTATTAAAAAAGACAGGAGGAGAGAGAAAGCACCAGACGTCACTCTGGCACATGTGCTGCAGGAGATGGAACTTGGGATCTCATGCTTGAGAGTCCAAAGCTTTACCACTGCGCCACCTCCCGGATCATTCATTTGCTTTTTTTTAAATGGTGTGTTTTCCCATGTCATAAGACATTCTCTGAAATTACTTGATAATACCTTGCAAATAATATTGATATTATTGAATACTCGAATACTTGATAATTCTATGTACTACCATTTATCAAGTTATTTCTCTATCACTTAACAATCGGATGTCTTCAAGTTTTCCTTCTTATAAACAATACCTTTTTCCCTTTTTGTTGTTGTTTGATTGGGAAAGATACCCAGAAATAAGTTTCATTGATATAATGTAATTCTTTTTTTTTTTTTTTTTACCAGAGCACTATACAGCTCTGGTTCATGGTGGTATGAGGGATTGAACCTGGGACCTTGGAGCTTCAGGCAGGAGAGTTCCTTTGCATAACCATTATGCTATCTATCCCCTATAAATTAATTATTTTAAGGCCCTTTATAATTCTTTTTTTTTTTGCCTCCAGGGTTATAGCTCCTGAAGGCCATTTTTTCCCCTTTTGTTGCCTTTGTTGTTGTATCATTGTTGCAGTTATTATTGTTGTTGTTGTTGTTGGATAGGACAGAGAGAAATAGAGAGAGGAGGGAAGACAGAGAGGGGGAGAGACCTGCTTCACCATCCATGCAGGTAGGTAGGGAGCCAGGAACTGGAACCGGGATCCTTGCACCGGTCTTTGCACTTTGTGCCATGTGCACTTAACCTGCTGCACTACCGCCTGACCCCCTTGATAATTCATAAATAATTTCTCTCCTAGTTACACTTCTACCAGCCAGTGGCACTGATTTTAATGAGTAGAATGTTTTGGAAGTTAGAGCTATATAATGAATAATAACAGATATGTACGTGTGTGCATATATATGTATACATATGTCTGTATGTCCCTGGCTACTTTGTGTTTATGTATATAAATGGCTTCTATGTACACCTTGTTCAGTTTTTATTCGACTTCAGGCCAGCACTCACAGGAGAACCTTTCATCTTCTCAGCCTTTGAATGTGTAGACAGTTACCTTGGCATACAAGCTCATGGTAGATCAGGTAGGCTGGGCCACTGGGAGTCACCGGTTTGGCTCAGCTGATGTTACATAGACACTTTTAGTGTCTGGGCCTCCCATGAGACTTTCACATCAGCTGGATGCTCTCTATTTAGCTGCATTGATGCCACATGGTCCCTCCATCTTGCGGCTGTTGCCCCTAGGGCCTACTGTAGCAGAACCACTGTGCATAACATTTGCCAGGGAAGTGCTCCCACAATCAGGAAGGACAAAGATCTGGGAGGCTGTGGTGACACTGTGGATGCCAGGCATCATCCCACCATACACAGCTACTGGCTCCAAGGAAGAACTCCTCCTCCTCTTAGATTCACACTGATAGGAAATAAACAACTCACTCCTCAGCCTCCCAATCGTCTCCAGTCGCTGAATGATAAGAGACTTGGGCAATGTAGCTTTGAGTTGCTCAGATCATATAGGAGAGGAAGGCACATGAGAAGGAGAGTGGAGGGGATGTTGAGTGCTAAGTTGTCATAAGTGGGCAGATATTCTCTGCTTATACACACAGACGGAAGGAAAGGAAACCAGCCTCTTCTTACTATCTCCAGTGAAAGCCACTGTCTGTAGGCAGAAGTGAGGGAGGAGATGGGTGGTTTGACATGAAGCAGGTGCAAAGAGATCACTGTGTCTAGCAGGGTTACTATACAAATAATTATCAGGGCCTACAGCCATACCATCTCTACGGCCATACCACCCTGAACATGCCCGATCTCGTCTGATCTCGGAAGCTAAGCAGGGTCAGGCCTGGTTAGTACTTGGATGGGAGAAATAACTATCAGGGGTCTGGCTGTAGTGTAGCAGGTAAAGTGCACATAGTGTGAAACTCAAGGACCAGTGTAAGGATCCCGGTTCAAGTCCCCCAGCTCCCCACCTGCAGGGGAGTCACTTCACAAGTGGTGAAGCAGGTCTGCAGGTGTCTGTCTTTCTCTCCCCCTCTCTGTCTTCCCCTCCTCTCTCCATTTCCCTCTGTTCTATCTGGCAACAACATCAATAACAACAACAGTAATAACCACAACAATGATTAAAATAAGGGCAACAAAAAAGGAAAATATATAATTTTTTTTAAACAGGAAGAAATAACTATCATGGGGCCAGGAGATGGCACACATTGCAAAGCACAAAGACTGGTGCAAAGATCCCAGTTAGCATCAGGCTCTCCACCTGGGGGGGGGGGTCACTGCATAGAAGGTACAGCAGGTTTGCAGGTGTTTATCTTTCTCTCCCCCTCTCTCTCAATTTCTCTCTGTCCTATCCAACAACAGCAGCAGCAACAACAACAATGGGAAAAATATGGTCACCAGGAGCAGTGGATTTATAGTGTAGGGACAGAGCCCCAGAGATAACCTTGGAAGCGAAAGAAAGAAAGAAAGAAAGAAAGAAAGGAAGGAAGAAAGAAGAGAAAAGAGAAAAGAAGCGAAGAGAAAGAACTATCTTGTGGTCTGGGAAGCCAGGAGACATGGGGGCAGGGTAATTACAAGAAAATGTCCCAAAAGTACCATATTGACAATGCCTACTTTGGCCTTGCCCTTGAAAGTCACAGAAGGAGGTACAACGAGCATGCAGTATTGCAAAGTCCATCGTATTTAAGGTTTTTTAAATTTAATTTAATTTTTTTCCTTTTATTGCCCTTGTTTTATTGTTGTTGTTGTTGTTGGATAGGACAGAGAGAAATGGAGAGAGGAGGGGAAGACAGAGAGGGGGAGAGAAAGACAGACACCTGCAGACCTGCTTCACCACCTGTGAAGCGACTCCCCTGCAGGTGGGGAGTCGGGGGCTCGAACCGGGATCCTCCCTCTGGTCCTTGTGCTTAGCGCCACCTGCACTACCGCCTGACTCCCCATATTTAAGTTTTAAAGAGGAGAAACTTTAGATTTCAAATATCTTGTGTTTGCTATGAGGCTAGGGCAATCCAATGTCTTGGGCTTGTCAGGGAATGTGAATCAAGGTATAGTATCTATCACAGCATGTTTTAGCTAAACTATATCTTGACAATCTGTTTACATAGCTACACAAAGGGAGAAAGGGAGAAAGCCAAGAACATATTTGAATACAAATAGTATAATTCTGTGATGGAGCCACACACTTCCCTACTAAGATTTCCAGGCCAATTCTAGGTCATAAGTAACATTTCAAGAAATGGGAAGATGTTTAAAGGTGAGTTAGTTGTCACTGCTGTTGAAATATCCTTCTGTTGCGTTAAAAATTAGAGTGCAGGCCTACAAGCAGTCTAACCTGTTTTCTTTTTTTCACTCAACACATATTGATATCGCTGAGAAGTCTGTATAATCTTCACAGCTACTGTATAAGCATGCCTCCTTGGGTTTTTCATGTCCTATAAAAGCCATGTTGTTGTGTTTCTAATTCATCTGGGGGCTGGAGAAGGAAGGAGGGAGGGAGGCTTTGAATGCTTTAGATTCACAAGACTTGGCAGGGGCTGGAGATCTCTCCTCTCTGGTGGCTTGCCCACAGGTGCCTCAGCATTGAATTCTAGTTGTCTGTTCACAAATCATTTCCTTTTGTAAGACTTCCCTTCATCTCTCAAAAGAAGCATTCAAGTTAGCTTCCTGCCAGGCTGCTTTAATTTCTTCCATGTGCCTCCAAACATCTACAGAGCACTTTGGGGACAGCCCCATGTGTCTCTCCAACAGGCCAAAGATAGAATATGCAGTGAAAACAATAATGGAGTCCCTATGTTCCCTCCTAACACCTATTTAAAGGTCTAGTGCATAACTACAGGTTTACTACATGACTATTTGTGGCCTTCAGGCATTAGGAAATACAGGAATACAGGAAAAGGCAATTTCATTAGCAAAAAAAAATACATTCATGCATCTTTTAATATGATGATACAACTTCTTCAGTGGAAAGTATGAGGGGAGGAAAGAGTTGACAAAGACTCCTTAAAATAGACCACGTATGTTTTAAAAGATCACAAAGGTTGAGTGCATACAATATGGTATTCAAAGACCCTGGTTCAAGTCCCAGGTGCTACCCGCAAGAGGGGAAGCTTCATAAGTGGTAAATCATTTCTGTAGGTATCTCTCTACCACTTCATTATGCCTTTCCCTCTCAACTTCTCTCTGCCTTTATCCAAAATAAATAAATAGTTTTTGAAACAAGGAACAGGGAGCAAACTGCCTTCATAGGGTCATGTTTTGTCTGCTGAGTGTTGGGTTGTCTAAGCAAAAGCCATCACAGAGGTATGTATCTACTAGGCGTCTATAAATACTTGTCAATGGTGATGGTGAATAGGCATGGCGTCTCATGACCCTGATCTTTAGAATTCAACAAGATTTGACAGTACTCTGGAGATTTCTGTTGTAACCCTGATGCTCTGTACAGACGGATGTGCGAGGAAGGTCCAAGCTAACTCTGGGAGAATTAAAATATGCAGGTGGGAAAAACAAGGAGGCTCACCTCCTGTGAAAAATGTGCAGTTCCTGGTTAACTTCTCATTAGCAGTGTGCTCACATCTCCTTCCCATTAAGAGTATTCCGTTTTCTTTGTCTAAAGTGTTGAGTGGTTATGAATAGGAAGGATAGACTATCTGTAATTATTTTTTAATTATTAATGGTTTTGTTAGATCCTTTCACTTTTACATTACATTTCTGTTAATGTAAGTTAAATCAAAATGTACTTCAGTTTCCAAGCTGTTCCCCAATGTATTTTTCATTCTTTCATAACATTACTTCAGATTTCTATATGGGGCTTGTCTTTCCAGAGTCACCTTCCCATGATAATGGATTCAGGGACTGTTCTGTTCTGCAAATCCACTGGCCAGAACATTAGTTAGCCTCAGTCTTCTGAATTCTCAAGATCCCAGTGTCGGAGATATACCATGCAAAGTCTTTTTTTTTTTTTTTTTCCAGTCAGCATCTTTAAGCCAAATGTGGGAGTATCTACTTTACTTACTCTTTCCAGATGAAGGCTCTTTTGGCATTTTATAGTGAGGGGCATTTCAATTAATTAGAAGCCAAGGTGAGCTGGAGATGAGTGAGTCTGAAAGGAACAGATACCAGAAGAAGAAACCAGTGTCCAAGATTTGTGGTCCAGCTAAAGAGGAATTTTAGAAAGAACACATGCAATGCTACTGAACCTTTAGAAGATAACAACACTTAAGGTAGGTGTGGAGAATGTCCCTGGATACACACACACACACACACACACACACACACACACACACAGAGAGAGAGAGAGAGAGAGGAGAAAAGTTCACCTTTTAATCAATTTTTCCATCACCAGCAGAAAAGCACCTCATGACAGTGTGCTGTGCCCTAGGAGAAATTGTCTTGGCTTGTTTTCACTAAGAGATGTAGTACTAAGCAACTCGCCCAAATTCAAGTAACAACCTTCCCAACAAAAAGAAGACAGGTTGGTTGAGACAGCCCAGCCCACTACTACACTACACTACACTACACTACACTATACTACACTACACTACACTACACTACACCACACCACACCACACCACACCACACCACACCACACCACACTACACTACACTACACTACTACACACAACTACACACAATACTCAGTCCCAGGGATTCTTGTAGGATGCACTTCTGGAAAGAAATGTTACTGCATCCTCTGGAATGGAGTAGGAAAAAGGGAGTCAAAAGTGCCACTGATGAGGAGGCAAAATTCCAGGACTGGAAGGGCACCAAGCCTGTGTCCTACATGGAGCGGTCACAGCACCCCAGCAGCCCCCCAGCAGCACCGCACACAAATGCTACTCCAAGAGCCTGGAAACATTATGCAGAGGGATTTCGGGATCTCTTCCAAGTAATTACGTTTCGATTTCTTGCATTTATTTTCGTTGCAGGAAGCGCCACGCGCCCAGGCTGGCAGAAGCTTTCATTGATTTTTGCAATGCTTCAAGTTTGATTCTGTGACCCGACTTTAACTTTGACAAGGTGTGAATACGCGGACACCAAGAAATAAAAATAAAATAAATCACAAAGTTTCTTCTGCGCCCTTGCTGGTGGGCTGAACGAGGCGTTTGCAAACACCCCCCTCCCCGTCCCCCGCACGGTTCTCGATCCCCAAGGAGAGGAGTGTGTGCGCCCCGGAGAGTGTGCAAGAGCGCTAGCAGGTGTGTATCCGCAGGTTTGAGTGTCCATGCCAATGTGTGTGGCTTTGTGCCCCTGCGCCTGGGGGCTGAGGAGTTGAACGCTGAGAATTCTCCCCGCGGGCAGGTGGGGATTTCTTGGCCCTTGTTGAGTTTTCACCCGGGGTTGGAGGGAGTTCGGGTGCACCAAGCTTCCCCAGAAGCCGTCCAGACCGAGTGACCTGAGGGTCCCCAAGCCCTGGGCATTTCGCCTCGCCCTGAGACCCCTTTCTCCCAGGAGGCTTTATCTGAAACTGGCAAATGCTCCCGGGATCTCCCCTCCCCCAAAGTGGAGTACCTTCTTGGATTTCTTTCTGCCCCGCCTCCTCTCGCTCCCAGACGGTCCCGGTGACCCAGACAGAGCCCTACGCAGGGCGTCTGGCCACTGCACACCCCCAGTTCCCGCTAGTTCCCCGAGCGGCCAGCTCGCCTCCTCCCAGGGAGAGAAGGGTGGGAGGCTGCTATCCCACATCCAGAAGGATCCGTGAAGTGCGGGTTGAGCCCGGCACCTGCTGGCTGCTTGCTTTGGGGAGGAAAAGCTAAGATAATTATTTTTGGAACCACTGCATGAAGACTGGGACACCAGGCCCAGGAGTTTGACATTTTAGGACTAAAGAGGAGCTCCTTCACCTCTCTAGGTGGGGAAGCTTGGGGTGCTGGAGGGGTCAGTAGAGAAGGTGTGTTAGAGACACAGACAGTAACAGTGGAGACAGGCTCAGAAAAAGACTGATGCTTGAGCAAAACCCATGTGAACCTTCTTTCAAGATGCCAGTAACCCAGGGCCAGCCTCCTTCAGGGCATTTTGTATGTGGTGGGTTTCCCCTCAATCCCCAAAGTCTCAGTTTCAGGGATAATCCTCCCTTGCTTTTTTTTTTCTCTCTTCCAGGAATTAGAACATAGTTTAATTATCCCTTATATCCTTATGCCCCCTAGCCACAAGGTCTAGTGCAGGACCCATTTCTCATGGGTATCTGGAGCGGGTTTTTTTTTTAGCCTTGAGGAGGTGGGACAGGGGACCCTCCCCTCCCCCCCTCTGCTCCCTGAAGCCCTGACCCCCACCATGAAAACAGTGCACAAATTGGGCTAGAGCTGTCCTTTAAGACATCTTCCTTGTATCCTACTCCATTCTCTTTGAAATACAAAGAAATCACACTACCCTTAATGGATTAAAATTTAATAAAACACATTAGGTCCGGTGAAATATGAATGCTCTGCTTAACGTTTTAACAGTAAATTAGGACCCAGACACAGGGAAGGGGACAGTGACTTCTCCCCCTCTGGATGGCTGCAGGCAGATGGGGGCACTGAAGGTGGGGACCTGTATCCAGTGGAGATAGGCCAGACCCTGGAGTGACTCCTCACTGCTGAGAGGGAAGCTAGCCACATCTTTCCACATCTGGTTGTGGATGGGACAGAAGCTGTTGTCAAACAAAGAGGTTTGGTGAAATAAAAGGCTCTCTGTGCACGCTCACATAGTCGATGCAGGTTCTATTGCTGTGCTGTAAAACAACTGCATCTCTGTTTGTGGGTTATTAGGTAGGTCTGTGGGTGGGCAGAGGTGCCCACAGGAGTGTGGGCATGAAAGTGTGTGTTAAGGTCGCATAAAGCAGGGTTCAGGCTCTCAGAACATGGGCTGCCACCCTTTGGATTTATTCTCAACTTGCCAGCTGTTTAGATGGCTGGTGTCATTCTTCCTTGGAAATCGGCATCCATACTCGCTAGAGCACTTTGCAGCCTTGCCTGTGGGCGAGACCGAAATGGGTTTTATTGATATAACTGCTAAGACGGTTGGTATTCTGGGCACTCCTGGAAGGAAAGATTGCAAGTGGTGGTGATGAAGGAAGAATTGCTTTTTCCCTTCAAATGCAACACAATTACTGCTGTTCATTTTTCACTTTGAGTGTGTGTGGGGGGGGGTGAGAGAAATCTGAACCTGTTACTGTGTGTGTGTGTGTGTGTGTAGATGGAAGGAATATCAGGTAAACTCTGGAATGTCTCTATTACCACATATTAATTTATCTAAACTACCTGGAATTAGAATCATCATTGAGACATACTGGAGGATTATTTTTTAGAATGTTATATTTTAACTAATTAATAAGAGGAGGGTTTTAGCCACCAGGAGAATACTCTCCTCAGGAGACGTCCTGCTAGAAATAGCTTTAGTCAATAAATGCCCTAGCAAACAAAGTTTGCCCAGTCATTTCAATGGTGTCCCTCCTTTTTTTATTTCATGAATGTATTATACCATCTTATTTATCATGTGAAGTGGTGACAAGTGTTTAGCATTTTGGAAATCAGTTGTCAGTGGCCATTAAAATCAAGATTAATTCATATTAACGATATGCATTTCTCAATACTCCCAGGTGACAACATACATTAAAACAACTATTGCAAGTAATTAAACTCAACGAAGGGGGAGGGGACGGGATAGGTTCAAAACACCCTCCACCACCCCACCCCAATACTTAATTTTGCCATCCAAGTTCAGCAGACTGTTGCCACAACAATGCTTGGGGAACTCCTCAGGGTTGCTTCTCACTTACATCTAATTAGGCACCTAATGAAAGAGAAGAATTTCTCCCCATGTGGTTTTCCTCCTGGATATTCTTCTGCCTCCATCTAAAGACCTAAACACAGGGTTTAGGAGATGCAGTCACCCCAAGTTTCTCCAGCTATCCCCTTAGTGGTAGAGGCTGGAGAAACCTGGTAAGTAAGGGAGGACTAGTATCTGTGAGTTATGCTTCCTTCCTCTCTCAATGGTGGCCCCCAGGTCCTTCCAAAGTACTTAGAGAAAACATGCCTGGAATTTTTTGGTGGGTTTTTATTAGGTTTTTAGTGATACCCAACAGTTTATCCTAATTAAACCATCCGAAGCTTTTTAAGATTAAGCAAATTGGACAATCCTTGTTAATTAGAACATAATTTGAAGTTTGAAATTATATCACTGGTGAAGTAGTCTAATTAGCAGCACGATATGGTAATGGACCAGGAAAGCAACAGTGGAGTTTGCTGTGAACCTCTCCGAGCCTTACACGAAAACCCTCCCTCCATACGGACATTAATAAAATATTTCTACAGACTTTAGCCTTTCCATGATGACATACAATTTATAGTACATACAATGCATTAGCCCACAGTGCTGTTCAATTTTTTTCACTATTATGAAAACTAATAAATTCGTCAAGCTGAATTAAGCATACAAATCAGATGAGGCATAGCAGATTACACAGTGAAGCTCGGTGTCTCCCGAGCCTAAATGAAATTTCAATCTAATAATTCCTTCCTGGCCCGGTCATAATTTGTTTAGAGATGTTGTTCTACTTCTTTCCAAGCGCTATTCACACTATAATTAAATGATACTCAAGCTTTTAACTTTGATTTATTTCATTTCTCGAAGCTCGAGACAGTGAGAGCTGTACCATGTCATTTCTTTTATTTCCTTGAAAATTACCCTGGCTGTTGTGGAAAGAGGAATTAAACACCTAAGCATTTTGTTCAGCCGGCGGGCGCAAGCCACAATACATTCATGTCAACACCCCCTTCTCCCCAGCCTGGCGCCCAAGCTCCTGCAGGCTCGGGAACGCGGCGGGTAGGAACCCCCTTCGGCTACTATTTATTATTTTCCAGAGCTCCCGGGAGAAGAAATGCCGGCCCCGCAGAAGCACAACGCGGTTCAGGACCTTGGACAGAGCCCGCCCGCAGTCTCCGGCCGCCTTCCCAGGACTCCGGTGACTCCCTACGACCTTGCTCACAACTTGAACCAGCAGCCCCGCCCCGCCCCGCCCCGCCCCGCCCCGTCGGGGTCCCGGGTGAAAGGGCAGCTGCCGGCCGCCGCGGGGCTGGGGGCGCGGACCACTCCAGGCTCCCCTTCGCCGCGCCGCTTCCCGCCCGGGTCCCAGCGCGCGCCAGAGCCTCGCAGGCCTGCCGCCTGCTCCCGCACCTGCTCGCCTTCCCCGGGCGCTGCGGCTGCACCTGCTCCCGACCACCCCCGTCCCGGGCCGGGCCACCCGCGGGTCCCTGCGTCCAGGGGGGAGGGGAAGAGGAGGAAGGGGGGCTTCTCATCCTGGCCTGCACCTCGCTCTAGGGGCGGGGGGGTGGGTTGTGACAGCAGCCCCAGACGCTGAAGGAAAAGAAAACCAGAGTGAAGAGGAGAGCAAGGTGGTGTGTGTGTGTGTGTGTGTGTGTGTGTGTGTGTGTGTGGTTTCACTTAACTCCTAGAACTACGAGAGCGTGTGTCCATGTCTTAGAAAAGTGGTCCACGCAGGGGCAATAATGCGACCAAAGTATGGGCTAGAAATAGGCTCTTTCTGCTCCGAGTGGCTGTGGAAGTGAAGACAAGTGGGGCTTGTGCCAGTCCCTGGGGGCGCGCGTGTGAGTGAGTGTGAACGAGAGTGAGTGCGTTGGGGAGAGGGGCTGCTCAGCAGCACATGCGCTCTGTGATCTCTACCTCTCCCCCTCTCCCCTGCCTCCTCTCAGCGCCTCTGGAAGAAGAGGAAGAAATGCAGCGGCCGGGCTTTGCCCCTGGATCCGCCCAGGCCCCAACTCCCACTCAACTGGATGCGAGAAAGAGAAGGAGGAGGAAGAGGAGGCGGAGGAGAGAAGGGAAGGAGGAGGAAGACCCGAAGGGAAAGAAAAGACGCTGGAGAGGCGCGGGGCTGAAGGGGTGGAGGTGGCGGGGAGGGGGGGGTGGTGGTTGGGGGGGGCCGCATGCGCACAGGCGGCTTGGCGGCCCCGCGACCGCCCAATCGGCGGAGAGCTGCGAGGCGCCGAGCGAGAGAAAGCCCCGCAGCCCGCCGACCCGGTGTCTCTTTGGTTCCAGGCTGCCGCCAGGCCGAGGGAGCGCACGACGGAGCGGCGGGGTGCGCGGGCGGGAGCTGCGCGGGGCTGGCGGGGTGTCCTGGGGGCCGGGGCCGGGCTCACCTGAGCGGCCAGGCGGGGCGGGCCGAGGCGGGGCGGCGGCCTGGAACTTGGCGGTAAGCGGGAGGGGGGGGCACGGGGGGGCGGGCCGGCCGCTTGTCCGGGCGAGTCCCGCCTCGCGGGGGTGGCCCCGCAACTTTCCCTAGGAGTTTCCCAGCCCGCCTGGAGGAGACGCTGCGGGCGGGGCGGAGGCGGCGGGGGCGGGGGGCGGGGGGCGGGCGGGGGACGGGCCCCGCGCCCTGAGGAAGCGGGGCCGCAGCCGCGAGGGCGGGGGCGCGGGCGCGGGCGGGAGGAGGGGGCGCGGGGCGGGTATAACTCCGCGGCCACCGGGCGCCGGGCACTTTGGGGCGCCGAGGGCAGCAGCCAGCACCGGGAGGAGCGCGCAGCCCGACCCCGCGCTCACAGCTCGGAGCCGGCGCTCCTGCCCCGCGCTCCCCGAGAGGAGGCCGGCGTGCGCCCCGCAGCCGGGAAGATGATGATGATGTCCCTGAACAGCAAGCAGGCGTTCAGCATGCCGCACGCCGGCAGCCTGCACGTGGAGCCCAAGTACTCGGCCCTGCACAGCGCCTCGCCCGGCTCCTCGGCGCCCGCCGCGCCGGCCGCCAGCTCCCCCAGCAGCTCCAGCTCCGCGGCCGGCGGGGGCGCGGGCGGCGGCGGCCGGAGCAGCGGTTCCGGCGGAGGCGGAGGCGGAGGCGGCGGGGGCTCCGAGGCGATGCGGAGAGCGTGTCTTCCCACCCCACCGGTGCGTATTTCTGCCTAATCACCGCTTACAGGCACATCTTGACAGCCCCCTTTATCTGCTTGATGTTTTTTTCATGTCTGCACAGCACATCACCCGGCACCTTGCAACCTATTTTCCTCCCTCGTGCTCTCTTACGTATTCAGCGGGCCTTGCCTTTCATATGAATTTTTATGACCTGGGATGCTGCCTGCGCGCGTGTTGTGCTGTGTTGTGTGCTGTTTGCAAGCTCACTTTCCTCCTCCTCTTGCTCTCACGGCTCCTCTCGCCGGCTTCCCTCCTCTCCTGCTCCTCCTCCTCCTCCTCCCTTCCTCCTCCTCTCCGATCACCAGGGCTATTGGTGACTATCCCGCTCACTATTATTATTTTAACGTCCTGGGAATGCGGTAGGTGCGGGCCCTGGGCTTCCGGAGAGAGCAGCGCGCACAATTCCCCACTGGGCGTAATGTGTGCCTTCTACTTGCAATTGCAGAGCAATATATTCGGCGGGCTGGATGAGAGTCTGCTGGCCCGCGCCGAGGCTCTGGCGGCCGTGGACATTGTCTCCCAGACCAAGAGCCACCACCACCACCCGCCCCACCATAGCCCCTTCAAGCCGGACGCCACCTATCACACCATGAACACCATTCCCTGCACGTCGGCGGCCTCTTCGTCGACCGTGCCCATCTCGCACCCATCGGCGCTGGCCGGGACGCACCACCACCACCACCACCACCATCATCACCAGCCGCACCAGGCGCTGGAGGGGGAGCTGCTGGAGCACCTGAGCCCCGGGCTGGCCCTGGGCGCCATGGCTGGCCCCGACGGCGCTGTGGTGTCCACCCCCGCGCACGCACCCCACATGGCCAGCATGAACCCCATGCACCAGGCGGCGCTCAGCATGGCCCACGCGCACGGGCTGCCGGCGCACATGGGCTGCATGAGCGATGTGGACGCCGACCCCCGGGACCTGGAGGCGTTCGCCGAGCGCTTCAAGCAGCGGCGCATCAAGCTGGGGGTGACCCAGGCCGACGTGGGCTCGGCGCTGGCCAACCTCAAGATCCCCGGCGTGGGCTCGCTTAGCCAGAGCACCATCTGCAGGTTCGAGTCGCTCACGCTGTCCCACAACAACATGATCGCGCTCAAGCCCATCCTGCAGGCGTGGCTGGAGGAGGCCGAGAAGTCGCACCGGGAGAAGCTCACGAAGCCGGAGCTCTTCAACGGCGCTGAGAAGAAGCGCAAGCGCACCTCCATCGCCGCGCCCGAGAAGCGCTCCCTGGAGGCCTACTTCGCCATCCAGCCCCGGCCCTCCTCCGAGAAGATCGCCGCCATCGCGGAGAAGCTGGACCTCAAGAAAAACGTGGTGCGCGTCTGGTTCTGCAACCAGAGGCAGAAACAGAAAAGAATGAAATACTCCGCCGGCATTTAGGAGACCCTGGGGCCTCTCCTCTCCAGGGACAGCCCCTCCTCACCTCCGCTCTCCCCTCCCTCTCTTTCCACCCCCGCCCTCCCTCTGCTCTCTCTCTCTCTCTCTCTCACTCTTTCCCCCTCTTCTCTCTCTCTTTCCTTCTCTTTCTCTCCTCACTGTTTTTCTTTCTCTCCTTATTTCTCCCTTTCTCTCTCCATTTCACGCACCAGCCTTTCTCTCCCTTACCTCTTAACCTTCCACTCTAGGCAACCAGAAAAAAATATATATAATACCAGTAAATGTGAATCCAGAGAAGGTTAGGAGTGGAGAGCAAGCGAGGCCGGCATGGAGCCCTCCCTGGTCTGGTCCCAGGAGACCACCGCACAAAGCTTTGTCCCAGGAAAGCAAAGTAAAAGAAGGCACTGATTTGTCAAGTTGGAGCCAACTTGCCCCCGTCTCCACCACTTGAGCCCCAACCAACCCAGAAAAGGCACCCCCAGCTTCTTCAGAGAAAAGTCTGGTGCTGGCAGTTTGCAAGAAGGCAGACAGACGGCCTACCGAATGCCTTGCCTAAGGCCCCGGGAGAATGACCAAGTAAGGTTTGTTTTTATTCTTAAAGACAGCACCCTTGTTCAAATCTGAAAGTACACTTTGCAGCTATTTTTCAGACATAGAAATTGATTCAGAACTGAAACTTTAAACTAGAGTTAATGCTTAATGTGATAGAGACATCTCTAAAGTATTTTGGATTTAAAAAAAACAGATGGCAGATTTTCTGCGTTTACACTGTATATTATATAAATATATATTTTTATTGTGGTTCTTACCCCCCTACTTCCTCCTCTGCAGTGTTAATGTTTAAGAAAGGAGTTGCGCCCGCTGTGCTCACTGATCTTGAAAAGCTATTATTAGATTACTGCTGAACAACCCTCTGTAAATTATTAATTTATCTCTCTAGCAACTTAATTTTGTGCAGTTCTAATTAATTAGCCTTCTTCCGCCTTTAAAATGGGGAAAACGTACAGTTAGTAACGTCCAATGATTCCCCCTCCCTTTTTTTGTTTATTTTGCTGTTGTTTGAAGAGTCTACTGGATTTTTTATAGCTTTCCTCTTCTACTGTGTTCCTTTCTGGCCCATTTGTATATTCTCACTTTGAATGGAGATTGCTTTCCCTTTGTTTTTGCTGGTAGTGTTCTGATTTGTGAGTTGACACTCAGTAATGGATGTCTTAATCGTGCAGACCTGATTCACTGTCCAAAGTATTGTTTACTTCGTTACATATTTAACGGGGAGTCCCACATTGTTCTCACTACAGGCAAGCTCTGTCACTCACCCTTACACGCAGACACAAGCACACCCCAAACCACACCGCACCTCTGATAAGACATGATGCAGTGGGAAGCATAGCTAAGATGCCTCTGTTTTCTAGTTGTAGGTGCATTTGACACTTGGTGCTTTTCCTTCCAGATTCTAAGATTTCACCAAGGTATTTCAGTCCTCTAGTTTTCAATTGCTTTGCTGCCTACATTTAAAAAGAAAAAAAAAAACCCATTTACAAGAATCTTTTGGGTTTTCCCTTCTGGAGGTTCCTTTGTAGGAAAACTAATTTGAACTCTTAAGCAAAGAAAGTGCACTGCTTGCAAATTCACATTGTTTTGGGTAGAATTCTTTTGAAACAAACAACAAAAATAGGCACATCTTGACTGGAACCTGATCTGTTGTAAATATTCTGTTCAAAACAGCACACACACACATAAGTATATTCTTACAAATTTTGTTGTATTGCTGTTCCATTTGAGACTCTCTGGAGTCTTAAGTTCTGTATATTGATCTGGCTTTTGTTTTTGTTAATAGATGGCTTATTTACTATGGTAATGTATTAAGTTATTTTTTTTGGTGTTGTTTGATTGTCTTTCTTTGAAAAGATAATCCAGATGTTTTATTGGCAAAAGTATGCTGCTTTTTTTTCATTAAAATATGCTATTAAAATTCAATGGCTTTTAAAATGTGATGTTTTAAATCATGTACATGGGAATGACTTTGGACCTTTTTTTAGCAGAAACATATTTTAATGGGTTAGTAGGGGATGGTTGTTATCCATGCCAGGTTTAGATTTAGTGAGCGTGGGGTCTCTAGGAAAGTATGAAAGAACAGGATATATTATCTGCTAAAGTCAGAATTCACTTCACAGGATGCTTGTGTTTTGTTTTGTTTTGTTTTTTCTGCCCGCATGAGATTGTGATAGTTGTCTCCAGATACTTCCTTGGAATCTATTCTCCAGATCTGCAATCCTTCTGCAAAAGGAAATCTTTGTGAGCAGAAGTGCTTCATGGGTAAAAGGAAGAAAGACACCCCCTTCAGTTTTCAGCAGCTCTGGGAGGTTGGGTATGACAAGAGCCAAGGCCTGGCTGGGGGTTGGGGAGGAATAAGGTTCTCTGGTTGAGGCCTGAGGTAGGCCCACCATAGTCGTCAGTTCAGTCTACATACCTAGAGAGCAGTGGCCAAAGCCAAAGCAGAACGTGAAGAACCTAGGTGACTGGGTTATGAAGTCAAGTATCTACTTTTCCACCCACCACCTATAACCAGTAGAGAAATCCACATCCTGCAGTAGGGCAAAAGAAAACCTGGGTACTTAGAAAGAGCAAGGTTTTGCCCTTCTTTCTATGATTCCCTCCAGACACCAGAGTTGGTGGAAGACTGCCCCGTGGTGAGCTGGGAGCAAAGAAGTCCTGTCCATTTGATATACAGACATGCCTCTCATTCTAGTTTACACTCGCCCCACTTTACCTATTTTTTAAAATATTCAGACTCCCTACAACAATTGGACAACATACTAAATTGATTTCAGAGTTCTCTCAGACCCCTCCTCCTAAGTTCTGGTTTAGAGATTTACATTATTGAGGATAAGAAAGAACACAATACAAATCTATAGGTCAACCAAGAGGAAGGAGCCAGGCCATCCTCCTCGGTAGCCTGCTAACCTGTGTCTCTTCTGATATGGAACCATCTTGGGAATTCTGAACATGAGGTTAGAAAACACACAATTGATGTGGTGGCTCAAGTTGGCATTCAAAGTCATTGGAACACCGCATGTGTGATTTTCAGATGTAACAAAGAGTCGTGAAAGTTGAGTGGGATGTGGGGGCTGCTTTTCTGTAGCAAATAAAGAAGACACTTGAAGAGAGGAAGTCCATGTGTCTATTAAAAAATAATTGCATAGATGGCTAAGTAATGCTGAAGTCATTTAAAAGAAAAAAATGTGAATTAAAATCCAGCGATGGTGGTGGAGTATTTCTAGTCTTGTGTTTTGAAGACTGGAAGTCTTTTCTCTCATTTCTCCCCCTTCTTATTAGATTTAGATTTCCTGAAAAATCAGTCCATCTCCAACCTTACTGTGCTGGGTACTGATTTCAGTACCATGGATAGTCACCATGGGACTATCCTACTCTAAAACTCATTTGATGAAACTATGTTAGCCAGCAGAAGAACTTTCTGCTGGTTTGTTTATTTTTATATACTTATTTATCTTTTAGAATGGAGAAATTGATTCATATGTGTATGAAATAAGTCTTTCTGATCTTGGATAACATTCATTTTCAATACATAATTTCCCCTACTCCCATATGTGACTGTCAGGGGAAATCAATGTTTTTTTTCACATGTATCAAGGCATATACTTTGATGAACATGATGACCTGAATGCATGAATGCTTGTTCAAGTTTTTTTTTTTGTTTGTTTGTTTGTTTTTGGTGAGGGAAGCACTAAACAGCAAATACTCATACACTTCAACAGTTAAGGATGAAGGTCTTCACCAAGTGGTCTTTGTCCTCTTTGTACCTGGCCTTTTAAAACTGAACCATATTTTAAGTGTATCTTCTCTATGTTGTCACAAGGATAAAAGTCTTTCTTGGCCACAGATGGACATTATAGCCATAGTTTAAGTCTGTTTAAATATGTCTGTTTATGAGAAAAGCATATATATATATATATATATAATTCTATTAAAGAGAATTGAAGACACATACCAAAACAAACAAGGAGATTAGAAAGGAGAAGAGTAATCTTTAATGAAGAAATTCAAGGTAAGACTAGAATGAACCTTGTATAAACTATTAAGAAATATCTAGCTAATGTTATCTTTCTCAAAATGCTCAAGTAGATAAATGCAAGTTAAGAACCTTTCCTTATCAAGTTCACTGACATTCTCAACCCATTTCCTAAACTTTTCCACAGTTTTATTTGAAAAAGATATTTTATGAATTGGCTTAGCTACACACATAGTCATCTTCAATTTGACATCCCAGAACTATGGAGGCTTTTTTTTTTTTTAAACTTCTTTGTTCAGTATGATTATCTAAATATAAACAGGTGGGATAAATGTCTTAACAACAAAGATATTTGCAAGGCCTTGTTGATAAGTAAGTATTCACCATGCAAGGTGATATCTGAAACTTAGTTTCCTTTGGATATTTGATAGTAAATCACTTGGTGAAATCCTTATCAGATTGTTTCAGTGAAATAATGGAAATGTGGAATAAAAGCAGACGAATTGGCAGATAATGCGATGCTTTATTTTCTACATATTTTAAAATCTGCTGCAAGATATAGTTTATATAATATATGCCTTTTTTATTTTTCTTTTTTACTATCAAGGACAGATTCAGGGGTCTTTATACCAAAGCAAATGGAATTTATCCCAAGAGAATTAAAACTTTGAGAGTCAGGTACTTTATTGAACACTTTAAATAAAACTGATTCATTTTGCTCTATCTGTTGCGGAAGCTCTTGATAGATTATAGAAAGACTTTAAAAACATTAATTTGATTTTAAAAGGCCTATTTTTAGAGTACAAAACTCTTTTTTTCTAGGTAAACCATAACAGTAACTTTAGAAATCTATCTTTTCAGTGGTTTGGTTAAAAACAATTTGTGTATCTAAGTAGTGATCCACATTAAAACTCAAAAATGCTCTTAAATTTTTGCCTTGGAAGGAGGGGCTACAACAGAAGAAAAATAATAAATACATCAAATAAGTTGAGTTGGGATTGAAGTAGAATGAATCACAAGACAAAGATCCCCAGATAGTGAGGGTGATAAAAATGCTCTTGAAGTCTACATTTACCAGGAGACAGATTTATGGCAATGAGGGAAAAAACAGTTTCTAGATTTTTCCCCCCTTTACTTTGTCCCTTTAAAGGAGCTGTCCCCAGCACCAAAAGGCTATTAGGAGCGAATTAATAAATTACACAGCGAATTATTAAATCCCGATAATTACAAGGAATAAGTAAGTAATCATTAGTTATCTCAGCTAATTACTGTGGGTCAGAGCCAGCCAGAATGTGAAATCCTCCTCGGGAATTGAAATTAACTTTGCACCGTGAGTCTCTCTGCTTGACATCCCAGTCTGTAGGCACATGGCAGCTCCCTTGTGAGCCAGTCTTTCTATTTAACTTGGAGAGAATAGAAATAAAATTAAGTGTTGAAGTGATAATAGGAAGCTGCTCAGAGAGCAAACTGTGGGTTTTATTCTGTTCGTTCAGTGCCTGGAGATGAAAGGCTTTATTTACACCAGTTTCAGGGCATTTTTAAAGCATCTTTGTTGAGACTCCTCCCAGAACACACACACACATACACACACACACACACACACACACACACTCTCCCTCTCTCTCTCTCTCCCCCCCCCCTTCTGTTGTGACAGATTAGCAGCATATGAACAAGGTTCAAGAAGAACAATCATGTTCAGGTGTTTGTAATGGGATGTGGTGGGAGGGGGGTGTTGGGGGCATTGTGCAGTAGTGAGAAGGAAAGAAAATAAAAATACTCTTTGCTTTCATCCTGCATGGTGGAAAGGCTGTAGAAAAGTGCGGCTTGGTCTAATCATGTTTGTTTTGTTTAGGTAACAATATGTTTTCATCTTGCCACAGGAAAACCCAGCTTAGTACAAATGTTGTCTCTCCTTGATCTTTTTGCCAGATGCTTCAAGAACTGATGTCATTTTTTTCCCCCCATATAGCATCACTTTCTGTAAGTCAGCCTCTCTATGCTGACTCCCTCCACTCCCAACAACCCCCCCACTCCTTCCAGGCCTTCTCAAAGGGCAGACCACCAAGCCCCCATGTCTGTGGCAAAGTGGGCAGTGCTATCTGTGTAATGCAGTGATTGTGTGTTTCCCAGAGACTGGACAAGACTGGACATTTGCAGAAAACTGCTGGTAATATATTAAAATGAGGGGGATCTAAGTTTTTTTTTTTTTATCAATTGCAATTAGATGGACAGTCTTTCTGTTCATTCCCTGCTCTAGCCTGGGATGATAATAAAAATTTAATGAAGCCTGGGACGAGCTGAGAGCTCTGTCTAGGGACGGTGGAATAGAATATTTTAACTGTACATTTATTCCAACTGTCTGGCTTCAAAGACGTGACTGCTTTTAATCTCGAATTAGAAAACCACAGACTCAAAATTAAATATTAGATCCCCCCCATCCCCTTCCTTTCTGAAATATTGTCACGACTCTGTTGTCCTCCACGGTCCCTAACACACATAGCTGAGGTCTCCAATTACATTCCCGTGAATAATAGATGGCTTTGATAGGGTGCGGGATTCTGGTGCTTTTTTTTTCTTTCCTAAAATAGAGTTAATGCAATATTAATTGGCCATAGATGTTATAAGAATGCACAGCCCGCTCTTCAGGAACATATAGATGAGGTGGGCAGAGATTCAGTGTTCCTCAGCTTAGGTCACCACTCTGGTGGGGATCTCCTTAGAGCTTGGGGGGGTGGAAAGGGGGTGCAGTAAAAAGCACTGAAGTTCAGCTACCCAGGCTCTTCTGGAGAGAGGACCCCAGCGAGGGTGGATGGCAGCAAAGGAAGGGGACGTGTGAGTGAGATTGGGATGCAGGGGGCGGGGCAGCGAGCACCCAAGGGTGTTCCTGGCTTGGCAAGCTGAGCCAGGCCGGCGCTGGCAGGATGGTAGAACCAAAATGCCCCATTCCCCCCCCCCCTTACCCTGTCTTGCACCCACTGCCTTTGAGGATACCTGCCATCCCCAACTCTCCTCCAGCTCGGGGTGCAAACTACTGAGAGGTGGGGTAGCTGGCAGGGGGTGAGGGGTAGAATCCATAGGCTAGAAAGGGAAGGGGAGCAGAGGTGTTCCCCAGTGCTGGGGGACCTTGTCCTGGTCCTCGGGACGCCTCCCTTGGGGGCTGTATAGCCGGCGTGCATCTAGGAACCCCGGAGAGAGGGCGGCCTGGCGCCTGGGCCCCTTGCATTTTACTAATCACGTCTATTTAAATTCTAGCGCGGTCCTCTGTGCTCTCTCCGGGAAAGCTCAGGAGAACTGGACCCATCAATTATTCTGGGAGAAAAAAAAAATCCCCGACAGCATGAGCTCCAGCCCGCAGGAGGGAGGTGGAGGGTGGAAAAGGGGGAGCCTAAGCCCCCCACCTTCTGTCCCCCTCTTCGGTCTTCCCAGACAATTCCCAGCGTGCGCACTTGTTTTTGGGGTTCAGTCCCCACCCCCGGAGCTGGCACCTTGGGAGGGGCTGCACTTTGGTCCCTTTTGCTCTGGGAGGGGAGGAAGGAGGGGGAGGTGAGTAGGCTGGGCCCCGGCCACCCTTCCCTTTCACCCTCCCCCGGCGTTGTCCCCCGTCCCCGCCCCTGCAGGGAGGTTCTCAGTTTCCCGCAGACAGGTCAGATGGGTCGCCCCTTTCCAGCACCGACACACCCTTTCTGCGTCTCCCACTTATTTTTGCCAAGACTCCCCCAGGCGCGCTGGCTCGGCTTTCCTCGGCAAGGATGGAGCTCTGGGACATTCTATTTCAGAAGTCTCCGAAGATTTCAATCCTCCAGCGCGCACCCCCCCCCAACACACACACACCACCCCGAAGGCCGGGGGATGCCCGCGGGCCGGGGAGCGGGATGCGCAGCTGGGTGTACAGAAAGGAGGGGGTTGCGGTAAAGGAGGGAGGAGGGAGAGCTAGGAGAGTAAATGACCCGCACCCAGTCTCCCCGCACCCCTCTCCCAGGTCTGCAGCCTGCACTCTAAGCCATCTCTGGGCGGCCCTCCCTCCACGCCCAGGCCTGGCCTGAACCCCTCCCCACCTCTGAGGCTGGAGCGTGGCTCTCAAAATCTTGTCATAATTTCTCTGCGTGCAACACTCCTTCTTCTCATCCCCTCCAGCCCCCTCTTCTCATTTTCTGAACCCTGAAAATAGATTCCAGGTCATATTTGTGAATAGTTGCAGCTTTTTCCCCTTGGATGAGGGGTTCTCTTGTGGCTTCTGGGACTGACTCCCCAGAATGATGTGAGACAGAAAAGAAGAATGTCTTTGGAGTTTTGGAAAGAAGCCACCTGGTTCCTGGAATACTGTAAGACTCCAATGCCCTCCTCCAAAGTCATCTGTGGGGTATCTTTCCTTTCCTTCTTCCAAGTTCTACTTTTTTTTTTTTAACCCCTTGCTAACAGGTTTGCAAGTGACAAACCTGTTATCAAGGTGAAGGCCAACTCCCCCTCTGCACTGGGGGTGGGAGTGGGGGGGGCACAGTCTGTGTTCTCCTAAGGCCTGGGTGGTCCCCAGAGACAGCAGGGCTTGGTCTGGGGAGTTGGTCACGGGTGGGTTGGTGGGTGAGTGGGATGTCGGCTCTTGGGTGTGGGGTGGTGAAGGGTAACAGTCACCTTATCACAGGGCCCTGATGTGTGGAGGCTGAGTTGTTCTAAGAACCCCTCTACCCATCATCTGGAGGAACCCCCTTTTCTGCTTCACCTCTGGTCACTGGGGTGTGAGGAGGGTGATGGCTCTGTTGCTGAGGATGGGAGTTGAAAGTTCAGTGAAGACTTGGAAGAGCTGCCAAAGCAAAGTGTGTGTGTACATACATACATATGTATATATCTTATTAATTTTATTTACTGGATAGAGACAGACAAATGGAGAAGGAAGAGGAGGTGGGGGCAGAAACCTGCAGCACAGCTTCACCACTTGTGAAGCTTTCCCCTGCCGGTGGAGAGTGGGGTCTGGAACCCAGGTCCTTACACGTCGTAACATGTGTGCACCACTGTCCAGCCCATCAAAGGGTGTGTTTTAAGGCTGCACTCAGAACTCTTGGGAGTCAAATCTCTCTCCAGCAGGAAGAAGGAACCCCTGTGGCTAAGCCTGGGGAGCCACTCCTGGTGCCCCAGCCCTGAAGACAGGTGAAGCCTCTTCCAGGGAAGACACAGGTGGATTGACATCCACACACCAGCACACAGGTCCACTCTGTCCAGGCTGGCTTGCTTTAGTGGAATCAGCTCCAGGTCTCTCCTTCTCTGCAGCTGAGCAGGTGCAAAGAAGACACCTCCAAGTAGCTCTTGGCCAGTGCACCTGTCAGGTTTCCATTCCAGGGCTTCCAGTCACATACAGCCCAAGGGCAGGGCTCTTTGGGCAACAGAACCTCTGGGCTCCCAAGCTGGAAGTCCAAGGAGGACTTGGGGGCCCAGGAGGAATGTGGGGGACCCAGCCCACAGGTGGATTCAGCAAGAGTGAGGGGCTTCAAATTAGATTGCAGTTTCTCTTCAGAATTAGGGTTCTTGTTCAGGCTCTGGGCTGCCCCCCCCCCCCACCTGGTGGTGGCTCCTAGGAGGGTGGCTTGGCTCACAGGTTTTAAGAACACCAGCTCAGAGGTCCAATCACAGCACTGGAGCTGGCCAACTTCCCAGCATAAGCGGGAGATGGTTGCTTTGTTGAGAACCCTGGTATCCATTTCCTTAAGTTTTCTGACTTCTAGATGCTGGCCCTTCGGGGTTAGGTGAGAATCAGTGGGCAGCGTAAACTCTCTTTCATCAACTTTTCACTTTGCAGCCTGAAAAGAGCTTTTAATTACAGCGCTGACAGAGGGGCCCCCTTTCTCCATTTCCTAAATCATTTCATTGAATTTTTTTTCTCATGCTGCTTTCCTTTTCAGTTAGACTTATCCCTCCCCCCTTGGGATTCACCCAGGTTGAGAGGTGAAGAAGGCAAAAGAGCCGGTATGGGGGCGGGTGTGGTTCAACAGGAGAGAGAGCCCCCCAGCCTTTCTCAGGAGGAAGGGTCCTCCTCTGCCCTCTTCCTATCTCTGTAGGTCTACCCCATCTTAGGCAGGAAAGAGGCACTAGGTTCTCACCACAAGGATCTCATGCTGGGGTGGCGATGGGACCAGTCTTGTCCCAGGGAGTGGAGGGAGTGACAGATGACACAGACCAAACTCGGAGCTCTACTGAGGCTCAGCTGTTTGCTGTGGGTGAGACCCTGGGTGAGTCTGGCCTAGCCCTTCCATGATACATTTTGTTCTTAACATAACTGAGTCTCCCCGCCCCTCCCCAAGTGTCTTCATCATCTACATTCTGGCATTGGGCATGGGCAATGAAACAGCCAGTGGAAAACAGAGAGCAGCAGGGTTTCTGTTCTCAGATAATTAATTGAGAGCTCAGCTTTTTTTCTTCCATTACTGCAAAAGCTCACACTGGTTGGTGTGGGAAATGCTGCTCCCACAGGCCCCTGAAGTGCCAGAAGAGGTGCACTGAGGCTCTAGTGGACGGTAACCACTGAGTTCTGCCCCAGTATAAAACTACTCCTTCACTCAGTAAGGATGGTCAGAGGTCTCGCGCTCCTGACCATTCACTATTTCACTCCTGACTAGCAGGCATCAGTTACTACAAGCTACATTGATTTAGTCAGTCCAGATACTCCCCTCCCCTTATTTTTCTGGTCACTCTCAAACGACTCAGAGGAGATCCTCGAATCTGTTTGAAACTGTTTTTTTTAACCAGAGCACTGCTCAGCTCTGGCTTATGGTGGTGGAGTGGGAGGGGATTGAACCTGGGACCTCAGAGCCTCAGGCAGCAGAGTATCTTTGTATAACCACTATACTATCTACTCCCACCCTCAGAACCCCCTTTCAGGCAGGATTTCTCTATCACAGCCCGCCGACACATTCTTAAAAAAAAAAAAAAAAAGACTCCCCTCCCCCCAAATCCACGTTTATCCTGTGCACAGAAGGCAGAGAGAACAAATAGCCTCGAGGCACTGCAGTGTTTGGCTTTTCTGTTGCTGAAAGTCTGAGCTCTTGTTAGTGACCCTTCAGCTACTACCTCGGACTAACTGGGCAGCTCTCTCTGGTTTTTCCAGCATTCCTTTTCACCCAGTTTAGGAAAGGAACTGCATGCAGTCAGAGGTAGCTCTCCAAGCAACGCCCCCCACCAGCTGGACAAGGTGGCTGGCAAGTGCTGATAGAGTGGGAATAGGATGAAAGGCGATCAAGTCAATCCCCAAGCCCTTTCTACAGGGCATTGTAGAGACATGCTTACAGTGCGGTGGGCACAAAGCCACCACAGTGATAATGTCTCTCCCACGTTCTCTAATCAGAACTCCTGGTCTCCAATTCTTGTCTACTCTCCTCCTTCCCATCTCACTCTGGCCTTCTCCATCTCCTCCTCCTCTTCATCTTTCTCTCTCTCTCTTCCTCCTCCTTTTCCTTTCTTACACACACACACACACACACACACACACACACACACACACACACACGCGCGCGCCAGAATCTGAACTGTGTGCAAAGCTAGGGATGGATGTCAGTCAGACAATGTCACAGAGAAAGGAATCCCCAAGAGTGAGCAAAGAAGCTTAGATCCTAGCTAGGAAAGTGGCCTGGGTCTTTGGAGACCGTGTGGTGAGAAGGGTCATCAGTCAGGTGGGTTCTGGACAGGTCTAAGAGCCCTGTCTGGGAGCTCTTCCCTGGAGACCCTCTTGAAGCAGGAGGAGATGCACCAAGGACACGTTCTCTCTCCCCCATTGCCCAGGCAGCCCTGGACTCTTGGAGAGATAGTGTTTACTACCTACCCACTGACTTTCAGATGGAAATGCCATCAGTTGTCTCTGCCCGGTTCCGCTGCAGATCTATTAATCATCTCCACAAGGATTGCCAAAATGGCAGGGCTCTCTTCGCTTTTCAGTTTATACAGAACAGAATCATTTACATAAAGTCCTTAAGGCAAATAACTGTTGGGGCTCTAATTTATATCTGATCGAAAATTAGCCGTCATTATGCGCTCCATTAGCGGCGTCTTTAATGTGCTTCTAAGCACCATTTGTCAAGCGGCTTGTTAATATCCTTCAAGTCTTTAAAGTTGAGAGCTCATTAAAGAGTGCGCTCTGTTATTGATGTAATTTAGATGAGTTTGGCAGAGCAAGTACACCCTGCCTTGAATGGGCAACCTCCAGAAGCCAGGGCAAGGGGGCAGTGGTGACCAAGTTCAACTCCTTCACTTCCCAGAAGCCCTTGTGCTTCCTAGCCAGCAAGCTGAGTGCTGCAAAGGTGTTTTTGAAGACTCCTTACCCATAGACTCAAGTCACCCATTATTTTGCGAAGGTCTATGTTTATCCTCAATGCTCCCTCCCCCACTCCTCAATTCGTATGCATCCAGGATGACAACCACATGAAGAAAAAGAAAAAAGGGAGGCTAGAGAAATGGGTCCTCTATTGAGATCCCTTATGAGAACTCACTAGTTCTCTTTATTTCCCCCTTCACCTCTCCCTCCCCTCTTACTTCTTAAAGCCCAGCACCCCTTGCTCTGGGTAGAGGAAGCAAAAAACCCACAGAGAAACCCTTAGGCCTACAGTGAGAGACACCACCCTTGAGCCCACTTTGACTGAGGTAGTCAGTCCACTCAATTATGCCCATAATAAACATGGCCTATCAATCCAGAGAACACAAAGGCCAAGAAATGACCTCCTTTATTTCTCTAGAAGGCCCTGTATTTGGTCACATTTCTTTCTGGGGGAGCCTGTGTTAGCATAATACAATAAAGAAGAGCATCTTCATGGTCAGAAATTGCAATTCAGTACAACAATTCCCTGAGCAGAAATGAGTAATAGTCAGAAAGCTGTATTTTGTGGTGGTGGTTCTGGATTCTCTGGTCAGTTGAATCAGTTGCTTTTGGGTGCAAATCCTGAGTGGAAGCTTTGAGTCCAGTCCTCAGAGGTGTGGTCAGATTTTTTGCACAAACTCCTCCTTGCACCCCACTGCTAAATTTTACCATCAAAGAAAGATATTCTGAGATGAAGGCAAGATAAAAAAAAAAAAAAAAAGGCCCCAGGCATCGCTCTCCTATCTTTCCAAGGTGCTTAGGAACTTGGGTGGGAAGGGCTGTGCTTTTTTGCTGATCTAAGTGAAAATCAGACCACAAGTCAAGTCCAGGAGCTGGGGTTGTGTGGGGTTCACCCCTACGCCGCAAAGGTCTCCTTCTGCCCCTTTAACATCCTGTTCCAGGAACGATCTCGTTTTCATCATTTGCTGAGCAGCCCCTCCCTCCTTCCCCATGTCCTCAGAGTTCATCCCACACAGGCGGAGCAAGGAAAGGGAGAAAGAAAGATATAATAAGATCAATCTAAGGACATATTGAGGTCATATAACAGCGCAAATATTCTCAAGTGCTCTGTATAATATGCAGTGGGGATTTTGGGCAGTTTTATTGTGTGATAGGATCCTCATCTCCGTTGTTTTTTACAGGATTCCTCCAGGCTAAAGTAATAAAGCGAGTAATTAGAATGCTAAAGACAGATGTAAATAACAGGAATGAGACAGCGGTGACAGATGAGGGTTGGGTCAGGAGAGAGCCCAGTTGGTGGAAGTGACTCTACACCCTCGCTTCGGTCCCCTCCCCCCCATCACTACCCCACCCCCATCCTGTGACCTCTCCTCCCTCCCAGCCTGGGCCTTAGGCTGCTGACCCAGAGCTCACCGGTCAAAATTGCTTTTGGGAGGCGTGGCGTCCGGGTGGGGGCGGGGAAGGGGCCAATCACAATGGGGAGAGGTCTTCCAGGAGGTAGCCCCCCCTCAGTTCCCCAGTCTGGCAGCCGGTGACCGCCCCTCCAGCCCTGCTCCCTGAGTCCCAGTGGTGGCCTGGGGTGGGATGGGGCACAGAGCTCCTGGCAGAATGGAGCCTCTCATCCTCCCAGCGGGTCACTCCTGTTCCCTTTGGTCCCAGACTTGGTGGAAATATTTCCTGAGGTGCCTGTCTGCCCACTGTGCCCGAGGGAGCTTAGGTTCCCAACCCGGGTGTTCAAATCCACGCTGAAATCCTCCGCAAGAATCAGCAGCTGTGATCCCAATCTCCCAAGAGACCCTTCAGGCAAGAAAACAGCAGCTCACTTTCATACTGGCTGCAGGAGAGACCTACCTCCTCTGAGCTAGAATTAGGAGCCTTGGTGCTAACACTGGGGTGGCTATGAACAATGCGGGTTCCAGGTCCCAAGGGCCCTTTTCACCAGTGAATGTCACACTGGAATCACATTAAGGTATAGGGGTTCGTTTGACCCCCTTACCCCCCTCCAAGACTGTCAGGAGGATGCAAGCCCTTTCTGATGGAAATCTACAAGTTGCCTCTTGCTGGACCCAGAGACCAAAGCTGTCCGCCTCCTCCAACCCTTGCCCACCAGACAGGGAAGCAGCAAATGGCATGCTCTTTAAACAGAAGGAGTCTTATCCTTTCCCCGGGACTTAAGTAGGGTGCACAGGCTGGTTTCAGCTAGTTAGCCGGGAATTTTGAGATACAGAAGGTAGTCAGCCACCCTCTGACTTTAAGTATCTATTTCTAGGGCGGGGGTATCAGCATAATGGTTATGCAAAAGACTTTCATGCCTGAGGCTTTGAGGTCCCAGGATTAATTCCCAGCACTAGAGCTCCTCAGTACTTTGGCTTCTCTCTGTGTCTCGCCTTCATTAAAATAAATATATATATTTTAAAAAGTGTATTCGGGAGTAGGGGAGTGGGTAGAGAACCAGAGCACCTTGCTGGGGATATACCTCAAGCTTGCAAGCCCATCACTTGATGTATGGTGCCACCTCCTTGCCCACCATCCTGACTTTAGAAAAAGGACAGTCCGTTGGGACCCAAATCTCTCAATAAAATCACAGATCACTTTCCTGATGGGATGCTGGAGAGACCCATAGATAGATAGTTCTAGATAGAAGATAGATAGTTCTAGATAGAGGAGCCTCGGTCCTGAAAGTGGGATCTGTTCCAGTCTTGAGGCTCATTTTTAAGGAGAATGCAAGTTCAAGGACCATGCCAACGTCCTTCTGTTTCAGTTTTTGTAAAATAAACACCCTCTTTAAAAAAAAAAAAGCTGTAGCTTTCAAATTACAAGCATGCACATCAAATAAGCATTGAACAAGAAAACAAAAAGAAAGGAAGGAAAGAAGAAAGCAAGCAAGCCCAGCGTGAGTCACAGCAGGTCAGCAAGCAGCTCTCATCTCCCAGGGCAATGCTGGAGCTGGGGTAGGTGAGCAGGTATTTAGGGAGCAGTGACAGATATGCAGGCTCAGAATCCCTCTCACCTGGACTGTTACTACAGGCTGTAGCTGCCAGTGGAGAAAAGCACTATTCTCCCAGGGTTTTTTTGGTTTTTTGTTTTACAAGTGTACTGCTCAACTCTGGCTTATGGTGGTGCTGGAGATTGAAACTGGGTGGGCAGAAGAGATAGAAAAGTGATTATGTAAAAAGGCTCTCATGCCTGAGGCTTTGAGGTCCCAGGTTCAATCCCCTGCACCACCATAAACTGGAGTTGAGCAGTGCTATGATCTCACTGAAATAAATTAAAAAGAGAGATTGAGCCTGGGGTCATTGGTGCCTCAGGCATGGAAGTGTCTTCATAATCAGCATACTCTCCCAGCCTTATATATATATTTTTGCCTCTAGGGTTATTGCTGGGGCTCCGGTGACTGCACTACAAATCCACTGCTCCTGGAGGTCATTTTCCCTTTTGTTGCCCTGGTTGTTTTATTGTTGTTGTGGTTATTATTATTGTTGTTATTGATGTCATTGTTGTTAGATAAGACAGAGATTAAATGGAGAGAGGAGGGAAGACAGAGAGAGGAAAAGAAAGACTTTGGAAAACTGAGTTGGGTCTAAACTAGTGTTTCCAAAGCCATGTTTTGGCATGATGGATCCTCTCCCTGTTTGTGTGTTTATGCCTTGGGAACATGAATTATTGATGTTATCTGGGAATGTGATCTGGTCGAAACTCTGATAACAACCTTCACTCACATTCCTCTAAGAAGCTTCACAAGTTCATTAAGAATCAGTTGGCATTGGTGGGGGGCAGGGGCTGGTGGTAGTATAGCTGGTTGAGCACATAGGTTACAATGTGTCAGGGTCTGGGTTCAGGCTCCCTGTCCCCACTTGTTGGGAGGAAGCTTCACTAGAGGTGAAGAAGTACTACAGGTGTCTTTCACTTTCTCTTCCCTCCCCCTCTTATTTTCTCTCTGTCCTATCAGATGAATAAATAAACAGAATATTAAAACAAAACTCTCATTTTTTAAGAGGAGAGAGCCCACTGAGCTCAGGCCTATGCAGAGCCAGAGATGAAACATGGGGCCTGATGCATGTTAAGTTCTGTGCTCCAATGCCAAGCCACCCTCTGCCCGCTTGTGCTCTCTGTGAAGGGCCTTTACAGTGCACAGAAACCCTTTCTGTGGGAGTCGGGCGGTAGCGCAGCGAGCTAAGTGCACATGGCGCAAAGCACAAGGACCAGCGTAAGGAGCCCGGTTCGAGCCCCTGGCTCCCCACCTGCAGGCGAGTCTCTTCACAGGCGGTGAAGCAGGTCTGCAGGTGTCTGTCTTTCTCTCCCCCTCTCTGTCTTCCCCTTCCTCTCTCCATTTCTCTCTGTCCTATCCAACAACGACAACAACAATGACATCAATAACAATAATAATAACTACAACAATAAAACAACAAGGGCAACAAAAGGAAATAAATAAATATAAAAATATTTTTAAAAAAGGAAACCCTTTCTGCTACAGGGATGTCAAACATTAGGCTGTAGTTCATAGGTGGACAGTGAACTTAATTTTCTTTTTCTTTTTTTTAAATTAATTTATTTATTCCCTTTTGTTGCCCTTTTTTTTATTGTTGTAGTTGTTGTTGCTGGATAGGACAGAGAGAAATGGAGAAAGGAGGGGAATACAGAGAAGGGGAGAGAAAGATAGACACCTGCAGACCTGCTTCACCGCCTGTGAAGCGACTCCCCTGCAGGTGGGGACCAGGGGCCCCAACCAGGATCCTTATGAGGGTCCTTGAGCTTTGTGCCAACTGTGCTTAACCCAATGCGCTACCACCCCACTCCCTGCACTTAATTTTCATGGGCTGTGTCCCCAGCTCTTAAATGGGATCAGATAGAAACAAGCACTGTGAGAGCAGAGAGTAGATAGCTTAATGGTTATGCAAACAGACTCTCATGCCTTAGGCTACAAAGTCCCAGGTTCAGTTCCCCCCCTCCCCCAGAGCTGAACATTGCTCTGGTTTAAAAAAAAAAAAAAAGAAAGAAACAAGCACTGTGAACCATGTGCTGCAAAAGTCAGTTTTGTCTTGTGACACTTTAGTTTTATTTATATTGGTAGGTTCCAGTGCAACCATAATATAAAATATCTTTATTTTTATTTAAAAAATATTCTTAAAAATTAATTTTGAATAGAGACAGAAATTGAGAGGAACAGTGGAGAGAGAGCACTATTTCCACTTTCCTCAGGTGAGGACTGGGGGCTTGAACCTGGGTCCTTGTACACTGTAAAATATAAACTCTACCAGATGCACCATCATCCAGCCCCAAATGAATTTATTTTTCAGGTCTCATCTATTATTAAGAGAAAAATGCCAAGAATTGATTTAAATCCCATGCTTTTAAGTCTGGCATTTTTTTTTTTTTTAACTTTTATCACTTTTTTCAATTTTAAAATTAAGTTTAAAAAACATTTATTTATTTTGAATAGAGACAGAGAAAAATTGAGGAGAGGGAGGTTAAGAGGGAGAAAGACGGGAGTCGGGCGTTAGCGCAGCGGGTTAAGTGCAGGTGGCACTAAGCACAAGGACCAGCGGAAGGATCCCGGTTCGAGCCCCCGGCCCCCCACCTGCAGGGGAGTCGCTTCACAGGCGGTGAAGCAGGTCTGCAGGTGTCTGTCTTTCTCTCCCCCTCTCTGTCTTCCCCTCCTCTCTCCATTTCTCTCTGTCCTATCCAACGACATCAATAGTAACTACAACAACAAAACAACAAGGGCAACAAAAGGAACAAATAAATAAATTAATTTTAAAAAAAAAGAGGGAGAAAGACCTGCCGACCTGTTTTACCTCTTGTGAAGCTTCCCCCCTGCAGGTGGGGACTGAGGACTTGAGCACTGAAATGGGTGCCCTCAATCAGGTGCACCACCACCCAGTCTCCAGTTTTGAACTTTTTCTTTTTTTTTTTTTACTAATTTACTACTGACTTACACTAGTATAAACAGGAGCTGTATCTTGAGAACATTATCAAATGACTATCAGAGTGACTCCTCCTTCTTATTCCTCCCCCACTCTGGTAAATATTTCTTTCACAGAGCACAAGAGATATTTCTGTTGTGTGCTGCACACCCACCCTGGATTGATGCAGGCAGGAAAAACAAATTACTTAGGAGTCTAATTACCTTACACAAAAACACAAGGATTTGTTAAAGTGAATTAAAGAAGTTAGATAATTGAGGACCAGCAAAATAGCCCACATGGATAGTGGTGGAAGCCAAGCCCCCACCGAACTGGAGGACTTTGGTGCTGCTGGTGTCTTTCCTTCTCTCCCCCTAGCTCTCTGTCTACAGAAAGTTAGCTCAGAATAGTGAAGCCCTAGTAATGGCCAAATAGAAATTGGAGGGCTGGGGAGACAGCATAATGGTTATGCAAAAGACTTTCATGCCTGAGGCTCCAAAGTCCCAGGTTTAATCCCCAGCACCACCATCAGCTGGAGCTGAGCAGGGCTCTGGGGCAGGTGTGTGTGTGTGTGTGTGTGTGTGTGTGTGTGTGTATGTGTGTGTGTGTGTGTGTGTGTGTGTGTGTGTATCTTTCTCTGTGTCATTAAAAATAAATAAGTAAAATATTTAAAAAGAAATAGGGTAACTCATCACTCGAGTGAGACCTTTTCTTTCATAGTATTCTCTAATTCCATTCCAGCTGGTCCACTCCCCAATAAAGTCCCCAAACTTAAATATAGTCCAGGTCCCCGGAAATAGAGCATATGTTCACAGGTATCCATAAACCAGGGAAAAATATATACCTGAAAGCAGAAGTATACAAGAGTCTGCAGTGAGTACCTCCCAACACTTTATCTGCACTATTCCAGCCTTTAGGTCCTTGATTGTTCAACAATTTGTTTGGCTTTGTATGTTAACTCTCTTTTCAGCCACCAGGTTCCGGATGCCAGCATGATGCCGACCAGACTTCCCTGAACCCCATCCACTAGGGAAAGAGAGAGGCAGACTGGGAGTATGGATCCACCAGTCAACGCCCATGTTCAGCGGGGAAGCAATTACAGAAGCCAGACCTTCCACCTTCTGCAACCCAAAACATCCCTGGGTCCATGCTCCCAGAGGGATAGAGAATGGGAAGGCTATCGGGGAGGGGAAGGGGATATGGAGATCGGGTTGTGGGAATTGTGTGGAATTGTACCCCTCTTATCCTACGGTTGTGTTAATGTCTCCTTTCTTAAATTAATTTTCTTAAATAAATAAAAAAGAAATAGGGTGACTGTAGTAGAATCTCAAGGGGAGAGTCTGCCCAGCCACTGAACTTTGCACACATCTGTCACGTAGATAAAGCTTTGATACATTTGCTTGAGCATTTCAGGCCTATATATATGCATCTTGACTATAAAGGTCCAACAACTCCTACTCCTCGGTCCTTTTAAGGAGACTCAATCTCTTCTTTTTCCTCTTTCTTTTTTGTTGTTGGTGTTATTTTCTAGAAAGCAGAATTGAGAAGTAGACAAGATCTTTCCTTTCCCCATTGTGCAAAGATGGCATAGTATTATTGTTCAAATCAGCACTTTTGGGGGTGCAAACCGGACCACAATTCTCCTTTATTCCTGGCATGGATTCTGTGATTCTATTTTCTGGGCTAACACTTCAAAGATGCTCCACTTACATGATTTGCAAAATGTGTCAGCTCCATATTGCTTTAGCAATTGAGGGTGACAATTCTGCAGCTATAATTTTGCAAGAGGAGAACCTCATAGCATTAATAAAAAAAGAAGGAAATGCTAGCATATCAGGATGCGTTCATTATCGTTATCTACCTGAAGATCAGTCTGGGTTTTTGTTTGTTTTAAAATTTTATTTACTTATTTGTTCCCTTCTGTTGCCTTTGTTGTTTTTTATTGTTGTAGTAGTTGTTATTGTTGTTATATATGTCATCATTGTTGGATATGACCGAGAGAAAAGGAGAGAGGAGGGGAAGACAGAGAGGGGGAGAGAAAGATAGACACCTGCAGACCTGCTTTACTGCCTGTGAGGTGACCCCCCTGCAGGTGGGGAGCCCAGAGCTCAAACCAGGTTCCTTACACCGGTCCTTGTGTTTTGCGCCACATGCGCTTAACCTGCTGTGCTACTGCCCAACTCCCAGATCATTCTGTTTTTAATTTGCCTCTGATATCTAGTAATCTGGGACTGTATACTAATCTGGCCTCACAGTTCCCAGCAGCTGGGGAGCTCTGGAATCACAGTCCCCCAAGACTTGGCTAGGAGCCAGGCCTCAAGAAAAGGGCCAGTGGGAGCTGGGTGAGGAGAATTAGTTAAGCTTTTAATTATCTCCCCCTTTTCTGAAGTAGGCTTGTGCAGAGATGTGAAGGTTGCACTATACGACTAGTGTTCAGACTGGACCACGTCTGATGGGAGCCATCCAACAGTTCAGTGAGTATGAGAGCAGCAAGGTAGGGGCCCGCATGGCTCTGGAGAGACATCCAGTGGATCTAGAAGATTTCTGATTCTTCTTCTAGCATTTGCCCTTCTTTCATAGCCAGTCAACAGCGTCAGGTTGAGCCTGATGTCAAGTTTCGAGACCTCCTTTGAATCTGGAGAGGTGGCAGTCGTTGACTATGTGGGTCATAGTCTGTCTGGAGCCGCAGGGGCAGTTCAGGTCGTCTCTGGCTCCCCAGCGATGGAGCATAGCGGCGCACCAGCCATGGCCTGTTCCATAGCGATTGAGGAGGGCCCAATCATAACGTGCTAGGTCAAAGCCGGGTGGACGCTTGCAGGGGTCTGTGATGAGGTGTTTGTTCTTTACCTCAGCTGACTGCCAACTCTGTTTCCAAGAGTCTGGAACAGAGAAGTTCAGTGTAGGCATAGGGGACCAGATTGGGTGACGAGACGTCAAGCGTTGGACAGGGTGGGCGAAGATATCCCCGTATATTGGCAGGTCCGGTCGAGCGTAGACGTGGGAAATGAACTTAGATGATGCCACATCCCGATGAATATCTGGCGGGGCGATGTTGCTAAGAACTGGCAGCCATGGAACCGGGGTGGAACGGATGGTTCCAGAAATGATCCTCATGGATGAATATAATTTGGAATCGACCAAGTGGACATGGGGCTACGGAACCATACTGGGGCACAGTATTCTGCAGTGGAATAGCATAATGCCAGAGAGGATGATCGTAGTGTGGAAGCACTCGCGCCCCATGAGGAGCTGGCCAGTCTTGCAATGATGTGATTCCTCGCGCCCACCTTTGCTGCAGTTTTTATGAGATGTTCGTGAAATGACAGAGTGCGATCGAGAGTAACGCCAAGATAGACTGGCTGGGCTTCATGCCGGATTCTCGTATGGCCAAGCTGCACATTAAGCTCACGCGAGGCCGAGGCATGGTGTAGATGGAAAACAGATGATACCGTTTTTGCAGTGCTAGGGATTAGTCGCCATTTTTTACAGTAATCAGATATCAGAGACATGTCTTTCGTGAGTGTTTCCTCGAGGATGTCGAACTTGGATGCCTGAGTTGCACAGCAGATGTCATTGGCGTAGATGAACTTCCTTGAAGAAGTTTCTGGGAGGTCATTGATGTAAATATTAAATAGCGTAGGAGCCAGAATAGAGCCCTGGGGGAGGCCACTTGAGACAAGTCTCCATCTGCTAGACTTGTCACCCAGAAGATTTCTGATGAAGATAGAGAGGTGGGAGGTCCCTCCAAGGGACTGGGAGGTCTATCCCTCCCTCTGTGGAGCCCTCTTCTGGGCAGGGAAAGTACAGTTGAAGTTGACTGAAGTCACAGTACACTGGCTTGGGGCAGTTGTGTAGTGGTGGGGTACAAGCATGAAGTCCTTAGTTCCATCCTGGAAGGATGGCCTTCTGATTCACTCTCTTGTTAATAAATAAGCAATCTTAAAACAAAATAATATCTCAGGCACTGAGCAGTGGCATGCCTAGCAGAGCTCGCAAACTACCTTGTGCAAGGTCAGGTGTTCAAGTCTACAGGGGAGCATCCTGACTGGTGGAACAGTGCTGCAGATGTGTCTGTTTTTCTCTCCCTCTATCTTTATCTCTTTCTCTATCATTAAACACACACACACATACACACACACACCAGGAGCAGTGGAGTTGTTGTGCAGGCACAGCCCCCCCCAACATTGGTGGCAAAATAAATAAAGATCCAAAAAGTAAAAAGACACGTGAACATATTGAGCTTCTACATTTCTATGCTGCTGACCTGACTATGTCTAGACACTGCCAACTGGCCACATGGGGTCCTTAGTCTGGTCATGCTATCCCACAATCTTTTCAATTCCCTTATCTTTTTAATATTTTATTTATCTATCTTATTGGAGGGAGGGAGGGAGAGAGAGAGAGTAAGAGAGAGAGAGAGGGAGAGGGAGAGGGAGAGGGAGAGGGAGAGGGAGAGGGAGAGGGAGAGAGAGAGAGAGAGAGAGAGAGAGAGACTAGAGCACTTTGCAGCTTTGGCTTATGGGGCTTGAACCTAGGACCTTGGAGCCTCAGGTATGACAGCCTTTTGCCAAACCATCATCTATCTCCCCAGCCTAGTACCATTGTTTTTTGTTTGTCTTTTCTTTTTGCCTCCAGGGTTATCTCGGGGGCTTGGTACTGGCACTACAAATCCATCCACTGCTCCTGGCTGCCTTTAAAAAAATTTTTTTTTTAAATTTTATTTGATAGGACAGAGAGAAATTGAGAGGGGAGGAGAAGGGGAGAGGGAGATAGATAGACAGATAGATAGATAGATAGATAGATAGACCTGCAGATCCGCTTCGCTGCTTGTGAAGCGTCCCTCCTGCAGGTAAGAATCCAAGGGCTCAAACTCAGATCCTTGCGTGGGTGCTTGTGCTTAGTACTTTGTGCACTTAACCAGGTGTGCTACCACCCATCCCCTTAACATGGTTTTTATTATTTATTTTTTTTCTGACTCTTGCAAATATGAAACTATATTCAATGAACAATTTCTTTTCTTCTTCCTCCTTCCCCCTACCCTCTGATACTTTCTTTTTTTTTTAATAATTTATTTCTTTATTGGGGAATTAATGTTTTACATTCAACAGTAAATACAATAGTTTGTACATGCATAACATTCCCCAGATTCCCATATAACAATACAACCCCCACTATGTCATTCATCATCTTTCATTAACATGGTTTTTAAACCTAGTCTCACATTGTCCAAGTGGAGATCCTCTCGTCCTTCACCTCTCCATTCTTCCCTTCTGTATCTTCCTTCCTTTCTTCCTTCCTTCCTTCCTTCCTTCCTTCCTCCCTCCCTCCCTCCCTCCCTCCCTTCCTCTGCTTCTCCATCCTCTATCTTACATCCAGTATCTTCCTCAAAGCTTTCTTCTTTCCTTAGCCCAGATTTGATCAGAAACCTATTTTCCACAATAGTTATTTAAATTTTAATCATATAGCTAAAATTTAATTGTATTTTTTGGTGTGAACATATTAAATGAAAGTAATTATTTTTGTTTTTAAGATTTGCATTTTGATTTTATTGTTTCGCTTAAAGATTTGTATATATTATGAGCACAATGGTAAACTGAAAAGTTTCCAAATAGTCTTTGTGAGAGGTCCCTAAGGAAAGAGAGCCAGCCAACAAGAACTAAAGAGGCTGGATTTATTGTGGCCTGTATTTGAAGCACAACAGCTAAGGCTTTGGGAAAAAAAAAAAAAACTTCTGTAAAATAATAAGATGTTACAGACAAGAGAGTTCTAAGAAATGACCTAAACTCTTTGCATTACAGGAAAAAAGAAATGGAAGAACGAGTTAAGTACTAGGACACTAGACAGCAAGAATCCTGATTTGGCATTTTTCGTCAGGTGACCTTCGAACAATTAGGATAACTGGAGTCAGTCTGTTAAATGCATATATATATATATATATATATATATTGTCTGGGAAATGTGGAAACAGACCCTCAGATGGCAGCAAATCGACATTCCCTCAACACACTGATGTTGAAGTTAGGAAACAAAGTAGCCAATATTACTTTTTAGCATTTTATAATTTTTTGGATTGCCTCTGGAGTCACCATGTCCACTCCAGATGTCTTGGGCTGCTCCCAAAGTTCTAGGCCATGGATCTGAACATCCCTAAGCCTTTCTCCCTAAAGCATAAAGTAGAGCTTGGAGAGTTGGAGGGGTGGGGGCAGGGAAAGGAGCTAGGTCAATACTGTACAGTGTAAACGGGCAGGGTCCGTTCTCCAGAGATCACAAGAGGCAGCATTTGACAAACATGTCTTTCATTTTTTTTTAAATAAATTCTTTTTTTTTTTAATTGAAGAAAGGAGACATTAACAAAATCATAGGATTGGGGCATTGACTGGTCGATCCATACTCCAAGTCTGCCTCTCTCTTTCCCTAGTAGGGTGAATCTCTGGGGAAGCGGAGCTCCAGGACGCATTGGTGGGGTTTTCAGTCCAGGGATCTTTTTTAAAAGATTTTATTTATCAGTGAAAAAGACAGGAAAGAGAGAAAGAACCAGACATCACTCTGGTACATGTGCTGCTGGGGATTGAACTCAAGACCTCATGCTTCAGAGTCCAATGCTTTATCCACTACGCCATCTCCCAGACCGTCTTTCATTTTTAAACATTTATTTATTTTTAATTTTTATTATTTTATTTTTTTACCAGAGCACTGCTCAGCTTTGGTTTATAGTGGTACAAGGGTGAACTCAGTCTGGGACTTTGAAGCCTCAGGCAAGAGAGTCTTTGAGAGTCTTTTATGAATAGCCATTATTCTATTACCCCACCCCCATTTTTAAACATTTATTTAACGAGGGAGGAAGAACAAGAGAAAGAGAGATTCTGGTACATGTGCCGCCAGAAATCGAACTCAGGACCTCATGGTTGAGAATCCAATGCTTTATCTACTGCGCCACCTCCTGGACTGAGAAAGAGATTCTGATCGTTATTCTGTCACAGGTGACACCGTGTGTTAAACTCAGGACCTGCTGTGCCGACTCCTAGGCTTTCCCAAACTTGTTTTCTAAACCAAGGAGCTTCCCCCCACCCCATTTAACATTTCACCAGCTTCAACAACCATTTTTGGCCCTGGAAATACAACAGTGAACTAGGTAAGAACTTTCTTTGCTCCCACACCATCTTCAAGGTGCACAATGGTGGATCCTTTGCTGTCACAAGAGCACAGAGCAGCGCTCACCTGCCTGACTGCCTCCAGCTGGACTCTGCTAACACATTGTTAAAAGGCACGGGCCCTGGGTCAGGTCGATGTGGTAAACAGTGAATGGCACGCACTTCTCAGGTTTGGGAGCTATTCTCTGGCCTAATTCAGCTTTCTAGCCCTATTTTCAGTTCTGACGCCATCTTCCCAGACAGTGTTTTTAGTCCACCTGCATGTTAGCTATCAGGCTCAGGCAAAACTTACTAAAGTCGTAGACCTTTCAGAACATACCTAAGAGACTCCCAAGTCTTTTCTCACCAAAGACCCCCTAATTTCGTCTGCTCTGTTCCTACCTATGGGATCCTGTTTATTAAATAATTTGTCCTGCTTTATAGCTTACTACCTCTCAGCCACCAAACCGCAGATGCTACTATGATTCCATCCTGATCAATGTGTCCCGAAGTCTTACCTCTCCAGAACTCTATTCCAGTATGGAAAGATAGAAACAGCCTGGGAGTATGGATCGACCTGCCAATATCCATGCGCAGCAGAGAAGCAATTACAGAAGCCAGACCTTCCACCGTCTGCACCCCATAAAAAATTTGATTCATACCCCCAGGGGGATAAAGAATAGGGAACCTTTCGATGGGTGGGATGGGATATGGAACTCTGGTGGTAGTAGTTATATGGAATTATATCCCTGTTGTTTTACAATCTCATTAATCTTTCTTAAATCACTAATACAAATTTAAAAATAAATAAACTAAACATTCCAGCGCCTACCTTGATGACTGGGTCTCCAGGATAGGGAAGGCCAGGTGTTCATTCCTTTCGAATTTTTGCATGCCGTGGAAGTTTCGTGCCCTGAAGACCAAGGTTTTTCCCAGGTTTTTCCCAGGTTTTTCTCTTTGGCCCCTCCCCAGCCTGGGACTTCTTGCTGGCTGGCTTGTGGATAACATGTCCCCTTCATTCACACTCTTTGGCCCCTCCCCAGCCTGGGTCTCTTGCTGGCTGGCTTGTGGATAACATGTCCCCTTCATTCACACTCCCCCACCCCCTTGTAGCCCTGCTAGGGGAGGGGCCCCTCAGGTTCTGAGCCTGGTCCTTCTTATCCTAGCACCTGTGAAGTGCCTGGAGGGATGGACTTTGGGAAACTACTGGTTACATTCCTCGTCTTGAATACAATCAGCCATCTTAAGATGCTGGTTTATGTTGGGCGTGGTCTCGCCTTCTGAGTAGCCAAGAATAGAGTGGGTCAACAGTAGTTACCAAAGGTGATTGGCATTATAGTAAATGGCCCCGGCACTTCTCCAGAAGTCACATTAAAACTGTGAGCTTTTTTTTGTTTTGTTTTGAACCTGGCAGGAATTGATAAATTCTCCTAACACCAAAGACCTGGCCCCCAGCACAAGTAGTTGGTTTGAGAAGAGAGGCTGAGAGCTACCATTCAGGCCCAATCAGTGTTTGAAAAACAGACATTCCTTCATTTTTGTAAGCTGAAATAATAGTGAACAGCAGGGGAGAGAGAGAGAAAAAAAAGGAAAACAAAACACCCCCCCCCCCGCCAAAAAAAAAAAAAAAAAACCAACCATCAGTCATAACCACGAAAGTGCAGCTATCAGCAGCTATGTGACATATAAAATCAGTCACTTTGCTCCATAGGACTTTACGGCAGCTCCATGAGTTTCCATGGATTTAAGCAGTGCAATTATTTCAGTCATGTTCTTTATTTAAAATATGGTACATTAGATTTTATGTGCTTAAAATAAAAAAAAAATGCTTTGAGATAATGGCTTTTGTTATTAGGAAAATTCATTGATGTGAGTTGCTTCCCAAGGAAAACAATGTCTTAAAATTGCTGAAAAATTCCAGATTAAGAACTATTAATAGCATGAGATTTACTACTACTCTTTTTTAAAATTAAAAAAAATATTTATTTACTGGACAGAGATAGAAACTGAGAGGGAAAGGGGAGGTAGAGAGGGGAAGAGAGAGAGAGACCAGCAGCACTAATTCACCAGTCATGAAACATCCCCCTTGCAGAGGGGGACCAGGGACTTGAACCTGGGTCCTCGCACATGGTAACATGCATGCTTAACTGACTTGACTCCAAGAATTACTATTATTCTTAAAGTCACAATTCTACAATGTGGCTTGATTTTATCTTGAAGGAAGGCATGAATTTTTATTTTTTAGTTCTAGCTTTCTTTTTCTCCTGTTGCATGGTCCTAGGTTGCTGGGAAACAAGTGTCCATTTCTTTTTTTCTTAGTTACTTTTCATTGCTATAACACTGCATTATCACCACCACCACCACCACTGCTTTGAATCAGAACCCTGCTCAGCTCTGGCTTATGGCGGTGCTGAGGATTGAACCTGGGATCTCAGAGCCTCAGGAACAAAAAGTTTTTTTTTCTATAACATTTTCTCTCTCTCGCCCAACACTGCACTAGTATGTAAATTTCATATGTCTGTCATTAGCAAGCACTATGTGTATAAACTATGTTAAGTTCATCATTAAAAGTTCCATTCTACCCTTCACCCTACAATTGACCCTTTTACCCAAATGTAAGTTGGTTCAGTCATTGTGGAAAAAAGCACAGAGATTCCTAAAAAAAAAAAAAAAAAGAAAATTGATACAACTTAGCTAGTTATCCCATTGCTGATTTTATCTGAAAAATACAAAAACATGAATTCAAAGAAAGCTAAGCACTCCCATATTCTTTGCATCATTATTTGTGGTAACCAAGAGTTGGAGATACCCTCCGTGCCCCTCAACAGATGGCTGGATAAAGACAGCATCCACTAGGTAAAGAACACACACTACAGACTATCTACCAGCTGAGAAAGAGGGAGTCCTGCCATGCTTTGCAACATGGGTCTGGAGGGGATTATTTCTTAGTGAAGTTAAGTCAGAGAAGGACAGACAGACACTGTAGCATTTCACTCATGTGCCAAGAAACCAAACAAAGCAAAGTTCAGCTCTACAGAATAGAATCAGCAGACTTAACACTGCTCATCCTCTCCTAATGCTGGGTTATCTGCTGGGAGAGTCCTTCCTGGCCACACACTTAGTGGAGGAAGCAGGAGAACAGTGCATGTGTCCTAAGTGTTGCCAGGTATCAGCGAAGACAATATTGACGCACAGATCTCTTCTTTACAACTGAGGCCCAGAGACATGAATTACAGAAAGTGCAGAAACCCCTAGAAATTAAAGAAATGCCAAGGGCCTAATGGTGCTTATTTATACAGAACACCCTCGTTTGCTATTTGCCCTCTGGCTTTTCTTAACCAAGCAATTTATTCTGAATAGTTTTAAATTTAAAATCAATACTTCTAATAAAATGGTTTTACACTTTTCATCTTTATGTACAGCATGTATTGGGAGAGAATCCAAATGAGTTTAGGCAGTAGAGATAAAACTAGCAATAAAAAGCATTCTAGGGCAGTCTATGCAAATGAAATATTTCTCTCAACACAAAAATACAAATGGATACAAATGGGTGCACATGTAACCTTTATTCATTCACTAGTTCAGCTAGGACAGTGTGTGTGTGTGTGTGTGTGTGATGTAAATATGGGATGAGGTTCTATCTAGTAGATAGATGTTTAGTTACATAATTCTTTTAGCAATGCACCATACTTTATTGCTAATTAAAATATTTAGTCAAAATTTCTGTCTTTGGCTTGGGCTAAATCTTTTGGAAAGCTCACTAGCCATCCCACTGGCTTCAGCTGTCATCTCTAAATACTTGCAGCATCAGCAGTGCAGCCACAGAAGTCACTGTCACACTGAATCAAGATAAAAATGGCAACAGCATGAACAAGGTATGTAGCTCAGAAGACCATTTTGATCTCTGGATGTGCACTCATGGTGTGCTTTTGAGATAAAAAAATACCTCTGTAGATTCTAAATGTTGACAGTCGATCTGTTCAAATATAGTGGGCTCTTGGAAAAGTTGTGACAACTTTTTCTGTTTTTCTATGCAAAAATCATGACTTTTCCAACAACCCACCAGACTAAAGATTACTGCAAGAGCAAAATGATGGTTATGAAAATTTGCTAACTCTACACATACAAAATGATCAGAACATTTCATATAATAAAGGTATAAGAAAATAAGTTTAACCGGGTGGTGACTCACTTGGTTGAGTGCACATTACAATGTGCAAAGAACCAGGTTCAGGGCCCTGGTCCCCACTGTCAGGGGGCAGCCTCATGAATGGTGAGTGGTGCCTCACGTGTCTCTTCACCTTAGTTTCCCTTCCAAATTAGTTTCTCTTCTGTCTCTATCCAATAAATGAATATATAAATAAAATTAAAAAAGAAAAAGATTGATGCTGAGAACATGTCAGGTCTAGATAACTTTAGGAAGCATATTATATCCTCTTAGAGCTGGCAAACTTTTATACCATTTAAATACAAGAAAGGAATAGTAGAAATCAAGTAGAAATTGCAATCAGTCTTTGTAACTATACCAGTTATCAAACAATAACAAAAAATAACCTTTATGACTTATTTTTAATTGATAGTATTTTTTTTTCAGCCCTTAGCTTCATGGAGGCCAGAAGTCTGTTCAGAAAAGTCCTTTCTGGAAAGTCTTTGCATCTTGGAGGGTGGAGAGAAAGCAAAATGCTAAGTTTGCCTTGTTAAAATTTCACAAGATTGGAAAACAACTTAAATCATGTACAACATCTGTAATGAATCACCTTGGACGGAGACATAACAAAAAAGACACAGAATAAAGGCAGATGGTATAAAGAAAAGAAGAAAAAAAAAGAGGGCTTCCTGAATGCTCGTGTACCTTCACCAACCCCAGTGGAAAGCCTGCATGTACTTAGTACCACCGATGAGTGCTTAGTTAGTACTGGACCCACCGCTGAGAAAACCTCCTTGTGCCAAATTTAACAACTGCCTGCAAGTTCGAAAGATAAAATTACAGAAATACTTTTTTGGGGGGTGGGGTGGGGAGAAGGGTTTTAAAGTGTCAAGAGTTTCTGAGACCTGAGGAGCCAGTTGTGGGTGGTGGTTCCTGTTCAGATGGCCTTCGCTTTGGCTGTTGCTGCTGCGGCTGCTGAGTTTCCCCGATGTGTTCACTTTCCAGCCCCTAGCCTGCTTCTTCTGAGCACTGCTCCTCTAGTGTGAGGTACGTGGAAAAGGAAGCAAGCCTGCACAAAGCTAGAATCCAGGCCACTCTCTCTCGTTTTTTGCTGTGTTGTGAAATGCTTGCTTGCCTTTTGCCCATGGTGGGATATGCTTATCCTTTTTCTTTAAAATTTTTTTATTATCTTTATTTATTGGATAGAGAGAGCCAGAAATTGAGAGGAGGAGGAGGAGGAGGTGAGATAGAAAGGGAGAGAGACAGAGAGACACCTACAACACTGCTTCAACACTCACAAAGCTTTCCCCCTGCAGATGGGGACCAGGGGCTCAAACCTGGGTCCTTGTGCACTGTGATATGTGCGCTCAACCAGGTGTGCCACCACCCGGCTCCTTCCTTTTAATTTTTTTTCCAAGACTTCTTCTTGAACTGTGCTTATCCTTTTGTTTATTGATCTTTTTCATTCTCCTGGTGTTGTCAGATAAACAGCAATTTAAGATTTTAGTGAGGGGCTGAGGAGACAGTATAATGTTTATACAAAAAGACTTTCATGCCTGAGGCTCCAAGGTCCCAGGTTCAAGCCCCAGCACTACAAGCCAGAGCTGAGCGGTACTCTGACCCTCCCCCCTTTGTGTCTCTCCCTCTGTAGCTCTCTCTCTCATTCACTGAAATGAAATATTAAAAAATTAAATAAAAAAAAGTCCAAATGGGGAGGGGGGCTGGTGCACAGGGTTAAGCACACATTTCTACCATGTACAAGGACCAGAGAGTTCAAGCTCCAGCTACCTACCTTCAGGGAGGCCTCTTTACAAGCAGTGGAACAGATCTACAGTTGTCTCTTTTTATCTCTCCCTCCCTGTCTCCCCTCCCCTCTCAATTTCTCTGTCCTGTCAAATTAAACAGAAGGGGGGGATACATAGTACCAGCACTGAAGCTCCGTGATAACCCTGGTGAAAAAAAAATCCAAGGTGTTGGGGCTGGTGGGATAGTTCACCTGGGGGTTGGTGCCTGCTTTGCCATAAGCACAGACAAGGTTTATTCTACACAGGCATAGCACACGGGAGCACTGAGGCGCTAAAGGGTACCCTGGTGCTGTGGTGTTTCTCACTCTGTCTCTTTGTATGTGAAAACATTTGGAGAAGGACATGTTGAGGGAAAGAAGCCAGGAGGAGAAGGTTATTGAACAACCTCACTCTCAGGTGGGATGAAGGAAACAAAACAAGGGAACGTACAGGGTGAAGCTGCAGTGGATGTGGCCCATTGTGGCAGATCTGAGGACCTAGAAGTGGGGTGGGCGGACTGGCAGGTTAAGGTAATGCTGGGGACCTAGTGCCTTGTGGTGGGAGAAGATGATGGTTTAAAGGAAGGGGGAGTGTGCGGGCATCCTGGGGAGATGGAATTGTACCCCTGTGACAGCAATAAACTTCTGAGTCAACATCCCCTATAAAATGATACCAAAAAAAAAAAAAAGTTTCACTGGTAGTGAAGTGCCAGTGAAGACAAGGAAAAAAAAATTTCAATCTGTTGAGTTCAAGTCTAGGGGTTAGCACATGGTAAGAGCTGGGGCCTCATACATAATGCACAATTCACTTCTTCTCAGTTGCCTTTTCATCCAGAGAGACAGAGGGAGAGACAACACAGTGCTAGTTTCTGTTGGTGACTTAGCACCTTCCCAGGTGGTGAAGCAGTGCCATGGGTCTCTCTCTCTCTCTCTTTCTCTCTCTCTCTCTTTCTCTCTCTCTCTCTTTCTCTCTCTCTCTTCCCTCTCAATTTCTGTTTCTACTGACAAAAAGAAAAAAGGCTGCTGTGAGCAGGAGCATTCATGCAGGCACCAAACCCCAGCAATAACCCTGGAATAAAATAAATAAACAAACATCTGGGTATCCTTGTGCTATCCTATAAGTAAATACATACATATGTTAGGTTTGAATGATCTAAGACTTTTTGTACTTTATAAGGATGCTAAGTCCCCAGAGGAAAGAGAGATTAAAAAAAATTCCTAAAAATTAAATCAAGGGCCCAGGTGTTAAATCAGGGACACGTTTTGGCAAGTCTGTGGGCCCAGGGTAGAGGAAAAAAAATCAGATCAATAGCTAGCACTCATGGAGTCTTCAGTGTTACTTAAAATATGATGCCACCAAAAGGTTTGTTTACCATAATTGGAGAAACAGAAAAGTTAATTAATCATAGTACATGAAAGAATGTTGTATTTTAGTCACTATCATTTGGATCAAAAAGAAATTAGAAACCATTGTAAATACTTCTACATTCACAGAGAGTAGCCTTCATTACATTATTTATGGAAGAGCCCTTTGTAAATTAGAACTAGCATTTGATACAATTGAGATTTGCATATCACCATAAAGCTGTGATTTTGTTTTCAGATTCATTTTCACATTCACAAATAAAAAAATAACTCAAATTGAAATTTATGGAGCAACTTCCAGAGAACCCTTTGGATTAACTCTATTAGGAGGGTGGGCCATGTGGTTGTTAAGCATTTGGCTGTAAATTCTGGTTTCAGTTGACCTTCTTCTAGTCAAGTTTATGTTTGATGCATCTCATTTCCTGAAGTGTTTTCAAAGATGGAGGCATTCTGACTATAAATATTCCCACAAAACTTTCTAGCCATCTCCCCCGCTCCAACACACAAACTACATTTCACTTCTTTGGAATTTTATATTGACATCAATTCAATCAGGCAAATTACAAGTCCGTTCCCATGTGGGTCACATAACTGGCCAGTCCATGATATCAGCTACTGGTGGGATTCCAGGTAGCACACTGGGAGTGTTCTCTGGGGTTTGTTGTGGCTGGAAGCTGTGGATCAGTGCCACGTGGGATCTACTTACCTCATGGCTTGTGCTTTTGGGCTGATCCTGGAGAAGCTGGTGGAGGTGGTTGGGGAGCAGCTCACCTGTATCCTCTGCACAGTTTCTTCCACCGGAGACAGTGGTCTGTGCACCTGTCACACATCTTCAGTCTGTGGGAAGCATGTGACCCTATAGTGGATTCCTGGCCTACCAGTATATGCTCATGTTAATAAAAGACTGCTACATTGCTCCCCAAAGTTGTTTGGTTTTGCATTTCCATTGGTGATTTTGAGAGATCTTGTTGCTCCACATCTCTGCAGCACTGGACTCTGTCTAGTTTTTAGCAACAACCACTTTAGTGTGCTGTGCATTACACCCCAGAAATAATTTGTGTGTGTGTGTGTGTGTGTGTTTTGATGTAGTCATTGGGCATCAGTTTTCCAGGCCAACAGAGAGAAAGAGGGAAAGAGCAAAACACCACAGCACCAAGCTTCTTTCAGTGGCCTGGGTCATGCACAGGGCAATGCATCTTGCTGGGCCCAGATTTATTTTGCATCTGGATGCCTGCACCGTTTGATCACCCTCACCCATTTTCCTCCATCCACCAACTCCCTGTCTTGGTCAACCACTCACTTGCTCTCTTTATGAGTTTGGTTTCTCTGGATCCCATATGTAAAGGAGACCATATGGTCTTTGCCTCCCCCTGTCTTGCTGCACTTAGCACATTGCCCTTCAGGTCCATCCTTCTACATAGTTGCAAATGTCAGGGTTTCCTTTTATCTCAGGCTGGATAAATCTCTCATTGTACAGATATGCAACATTTTCTTTATCCATCCAATTGGTTCTATTCATTCAATAAAGAACAAAGGATAAACCTTTTCAGTCCATCTATCTCATCTAGATTTTCTGCTCATTTTGTTGATTTATTAGACTGTCCATATTTTAGGGTTACCACCCCCATTGCCCATCACTGCTGTGTCACTCTGCATCTGCCTCTCCCACTGTCCACTTGACACTTCTTCCTTCTTCTCCTCCCACTGCCAAGTCAGTTCTAAGGAAAAACCCTAGGGTTTGTTTTTAGTTTTTAGTTAGTTTTTTTTTTTTTTTTTTGGCCTTGTTGCCTTATATTTTATAATTCAGTAAAACCATTTGGTGTATCTTTCCCAGCTGGCTGATTTGCATTGAGTTGTCTCTTCAATTGTCTCCTCAGGCAGGATGCTGGTGTACTCTACACTGCTGCTGCCCAGCTTAGACCCTGCCCTTCAGTCACTGGGCAGAGAAAAAGGACTCAAGTACATTTGGAACAAGACTAAGCAGAAGTCTCTCTTTTCATAAATGCCTTCCTTTATAACTTCCTGGACCTGTAAAAATCCCCAGAAGTTATGCCCATAGTCAACTATGTTCTCTCACCTCACATTAGAGCAGGTGCCCAAGACAAGAATTTTCTTAATCTTTTTAAACAGATCCAAGTAAGTCAGATTCTGTATTATCAGTAAAAGTGTCCCAGAGCATAATTTCACACATGGTAGAGTCACACTACAATAAGAAGCATGTACTTATTCTTCATACCTGGTTTCTAGCACAGAGCTGTCAGTGCAAAATGGTAAGTCAACATTTGGTCTATGTTTCTGACTCCAGAGAGATTAAGGTGAAGGAAGTGTTTTCTGTTAATCACACCAAGCTCCTTTCAAACACTCCTGAGTTTATGTTAATTGAGCGACTTCTGGAAAGACCCTATGGCTGGGGAGTTGATTGCTAGAGGAACCAAATGTGATTAAAAGGTTAGAACTTTCGGCCCCTGACTTCAGGAGAGGGAAATGGGACTGGAGATTGAGTTCATCACCAGTGGCCAGTGCTTTACTTAGTCATTCACAGGTAATGAACCCTTAACCAAAGAGATTCAGAGAACTTCTGGGCTGGTGAACACATCAAGGTGCTTGGGGGTGAGAGGATTGTAGGGCAGAGGTGTGTGTGCCCCAGGAGGGCATAGGATTTCTGTGGCCCAGACCTAGGAAAGGGTTCCCACCTTGTCCTCCATACCTTGCCTGTTCATTTCTTCTATTTGGCTGTTCATCTCTGTCTTTTATTACATCCTTGCAAACATGCTGACAATTTTTCCCCCTTGAGTTCTATGAGCAAATTATTGATGTGGAGAAAGGGGTCGTGGACACAGCATTATTGGCAGCTAAGTCAGTAGAAGTGTAGACAGTAATCTGGGTTTGCCACTGGCTTTGCCCTTCTAGAACTGATCCCTTAAACTCTCTGTGTAAACTCCAGACAGTGTCAGAAGTGAGGAGACCTGGGAGGCGGCTCAGTGGATGAAGCCACGGACTCTTAGGAGTGAGGTCCCAAGTTCAATCACTAACACTGTCATGTGCCTGAGTGACGGTCTGGTTCTCTCTCTCATTAATAAATAACATCTTTTTAAAAAGAAGCTATTTCTTGTGGAAAAGCGTGAAAAGAAACATTTCCGTGGTTTATTTCATGGATAATTACTGATATTTGAAGTACTTGGGGAGTATTTTACTTTTATGGATTTAAATATTTTAGACTACATTTGTTACAGTACATTAAGTTAAGAAGTCAATGAAAACACTCATAGTTTTATTAAGCTCAATCTGTAACATACTTCCATTACAGATATCAAAGACTAAGGTGACACGATAAAGATAAATTTCTTCCTGCTTTGTTGCCAAGCTAGAAGCCGGTTTAAGTTTCAATTTTTGGCTTGTGTACACTTCTGTAACAAAGTAAATGATAAAGTTAGATGATTACATTAGGCCAAAAGTAAAATATACTTGCATTTGCAAGGCATAATTTTACTTTCTTTAATTTTTTAGAGTCTAACAGATAAAAAAAAATCCCAACTTAACAGTATGATACTGAAATATAAATCTATTTTTGATTGTTACCAGGGATTCACTGTACTGTGTCAACTTTTTTTTATAGGAAAGGAGAGAGAGAAAGAGAGAGGGAGGGAGAGAGAGAGAGAGAGGGAGGAGAGAGAGAGATACCGACCAACAACCATAACACCAGAGTTTCCCCCAGTGCCATGGGGACTAGGGCAGTGAACCTGGATGGCACCATGGCAAACCAGCCACCTTCCCATGTGAGCTATCTTGCTGGTGCAATTTTTGATTTTTTTAAAACAATGTTTCAGAGGGCCAGGTAGTGGTGCATCTGATTGAGTGCACATGTTACAACAAGAAAGGACCCAGGTTCAAGCTCCCAGCCCCCATCTTCAGGGCGAAAGCTTTGCGAGTGGTGAAGCAGGACTACAGGTGTCTCTCTGTCTCTTTCCCTCTCTTATCACATCTTTCTCCACTTCTAGCTGTCTCTATCCAATAAATAATAATGATGATGATGATGATGATGATAATAATAATGACAGTGTTTCAGAATTAGCTTATCAAGTGCTAGATAAAAGTGCTCTTTCTGTGTTTGGGGAATTAGATTGTACTTTTAGGTTCTTCACAGAAACTCTGAACTTGATTTACCATACCCAGCGAGATCTTCCAAACTCTCTAGCGCTGGAGATAAACTTCTCATCGTGAATCTTCTAGATCCATCTAAAGGGGGGAGGGAACAAGAAGATGTATGAATGCATTGGCTTATAGCATACAGTTTACAGGTACTTTGAGCTGGAGCCTGGGAATCCCTTTTCAGGGACATCCACCTTGACCACCTGCCAGGTGAGGTGTGAGGATCACTGGGGCAGTGAGGCAGCCTGTTCTGGTCCAATGCAGTATCAGAAATGTGTGAACACCAACAGAGGAAGGGCACGCCTATGAGGGTAAACCAACAACGCCAAACTTTCGAGACTCATCAGACTCAGTGGGTGAGCACACTGGGCAGGAAGTCCACTCAGCCTTTACTCCTGACCTGGGATAGCAGCTGCACCATGGCCCCACTGGATTGGAGCAAGGCCTCACAGTCTAGTGCATTTGGCCAAGTCTCATGGGGCGACTCAGAAGAAAAGGGGTGGGGGAAGATGTATGTGTGTGGGGTATCAGTAGGTCTCCAAGAAGCAAGACTGGGCCCATATTCTTGTCCTGTGCTAGGGCTGCGACTGCTAGTAAATCTTGGATGGAGGGACTTAAACTTCCCTATGACAGAGAGACTGCACCTACTGATTCTCACAGCAGTGAACGTCTCTCCGACTCCACACACTTCTCAACAGCATGGCCTTGCCATCACCCTGTAAGAGGTGGAGTCAAGTCCCCCTTCTCTGAAAATTAGGATCATGGCAGCACTCTGGCGATCCACAGGAGAGTGAAGGAAGTACTGCATGACATCATCAGAGGTGAGGTCCTCCAGGTTACACTTGTTCTCTCAGGAAGCTGCATCTGAGAAGCGCCACTCTCCAGGAGACACCGTGTGGAAATGCTGCAACCCCAGTCCCAGCTGAGGCCAGCCTTCCAGTCGACCTAGTGCTCTAGAACATGAGTGAAGCTCTCCTGGCCTTTCCAATCGAATCATCTGTGCTTTGAGTCCCAATGAGTGACTTCAATTAATGCCTAGCCAATCCATGCTCTTAGTTCCTAACCCGCAGAATCCTTCTAACAAATGAAATGGCAACTGGAAGGGCCTTCTTTTGGGGGATAAAATAAGCAATTTTATTTTACTTTATTGGGGGAGGTTAGTGGTTTACAGTAAATACAGTTGATATAATTATAAAATTCCTCAATTTTTGGCAAAACGCTCTCACTGCCTAAAATAAGTTTCTAAGTCCTCAGACTGTAGAGACATGTTAATCTGTCAACTAACTTTCACACCTGTCTTTCTGTTCCTGGCTAGAGTCCACTCAGATTCTTCTCCTAAGACGCCTTTCCTCCTCGAGATGAGGGGGTTCAATCTCCTGGCGCCCTTGCATTCCCTACATTTAGTGTTATAGGGAGCTTGATGCCTCCTCTTTTGACCCCAGCCCTGCACAACTCCACTGCCACTTTCATTTTATCCTTACACTCTCTTCTGAGGTTCCTGTACCCACTTGCCCTCACAGAAGCCTGGCTGTCCTCTGGGGACACTGCCAATCCAGAAACCCCTACTGCGTTGTCCTCAGCCTTCTTACCATCCATGTGGACATGTGTAGGTGTCCTTCACTCCCTAACTGGCCTCATGCAGGACACTCACCTGTCTTCTTCCCCTTCTTCAACTCAGATCATCAGTGTCTACAACCAATGAACTGTTCCAGCCTACTTCTCACAGGCCTCCCTCTCAGCAGATCTTATCCTGTCCCTCCATGACTGCTCTCTTATGGAAGCACTCTCAGTCTCTGTAGATGCTTCCTCTACACTGGGTCTCAATTCCATGTGCTCGTCCTTGCAGACTGTGTCCCATACGCTATCTTAACTGTCAATTTCCATGGTCAGCACCTTTGGTCCACCTGCATGTTAGCTGTTGTGCTTGGACAGAAATGAATAAAGTCATGGATGGGCCCCTTGGAATATGCCTAAAATAAACCTACTACCTTCTTTCAAAATGGAGATCCCAAAACTCACCTGCTATATTCTTGCCTTTAGATTCCTGGCTATTAAACTATTTGTTCTGCTTTATATCTTATAGTTTATTCAGCCACCAAGTTGCAGATGCTACCATGATGCCAACCTGACTTCCCCAGACAGAGGACCTCATCAATGTACCCTGGACCCCAACTTCTCCAGAGCCCTGCCCCACTAGGGAAAGATAGGGACAGGCTGGGAGTATGGATTGACCTGCCAACACTCATGTTCAATAGAGAAGCAATGACAGAAGTCAGACCTTCCACCTTTTGCACCCCATAATGACCCTGGTTCCATACTCCCAGAAGGATAAAGAATAGGAAAGCTTACAAGGAAGGGGGTAGGATACAGAACTTTGGTGGTGGAAATTGTGGAACTGTACCCCTCTTATCCTATGGTCTTATCGGTACATTTTAGTTTATAAATTTTAAAAAAAAACCATACAAATATTTACTTGAAGTCACTAGTGAAAGTGGACAGAGAGGCATTCAGCCCTCCTTCAACATTCCCCTTTTCTCATCCTGAACATGGTCATTACCTCAGTCACAGGACCACTGTCTTCTTGTCTTCTATCCAGCAAACACTAACTCAACTCAAAATTCCATACTACAGGGTTGAGAAGCCCTGCCATAAGGGATGCTGGGGCAACAGGACGGAAGGTCATGAGCCCTGGCTGTCTGTGGGACTGAGGAGGAAAAAGGCATCTATATTCTCAAACTGCTGTACTTTCAGGACTGTGTAAGAGGAGTTTAGCCTTTACCTTAAATAATGCTCTTTCATTATTTTGTTAAGGTGAATAACTACCTTGGGCTTCAGAGTTCAATAGTTTTCACAAGATATCAAATCATCCTAACACAAAAATGCCTGTTTTATACTACATAGTGCCTAAAGCTTGCCATTCCCTTTGGTTCATAATAACAATAATAATAGAAAATCAAGACTATCACTTATGGAAGAGAAATCCTTCCTAGATTTTCCAAGTTTGAGATTATGCCTTATTTGATCTCAAATAATTGTTCAGCATTCTTTGCCCAGATGTTGAGCATGGAAGATTTTTTTAAACTGTAAAGTATTTCCCAAGTAAATCCTGTGAGAAGAATAACTCTCCTTGAAGCTTTTCTTTTACTTAACGTGGGCCACAACTGAGAGTTTAAATTGCTGGCTTACATGAAAGGCAGTCATTCTCCTGCTCTGTGTGGTAGGACACCTGGTTGTGACTAATGACAAAGGGCCACATTTGAATTCATCAGCCAGGGATCCTAATGCTTCTTTTCGCTCTCAGCGAGGTAAGTACACACTGGCTTATGACTCCTTTTTAAAAAAATTTCTTTATTAGGGAATTAACGTTTTACATTCAATAGTAAATACAATAGTTTATACATGCACAACATTTCCCAGTTTTCCATATAACAATACAGTCTTGGACCTGTATTCTTCCCACCCACCCACCCCAGTGTCTTTTACCTTAGTGCAATACACCAATTCCAGTTCAGGTTCTACTTGTGTTTTCTCTTCTGATCTTGTTTTTCAACTTCTGCCTGAGAGTGAGATCATCCCATATTCATCCTTCTGTTTCTGACTTATTTCACTTAACATGAATTTTTCAAGGTCCATCCAAGATCGGCTGAAAATGGTGAAGTCACCATTTTTTACAGCTGAGTAGTATTCTATTGTGTCTATAAACCACAACTTGCTCAGCCACTCATCTGTTGTTGGACACCTGGGTTGCTTCCAGGTTTTGGCTATTACAAATTGTGCTGCTAAGAACATGTACATGTATCTTTTTGGATGGGTGTGTTGTGTTTCTTAGCATACATCCCCAGGAGAGGAATTGAAGGATCATAGGGTAGGTCCATTTCTAGCCTTCTGAGAGTTCTCCAGACTGTTCTCCACAGAGGTTGGACCAATTGACATTCCCACCAGCAGTGCAGGAAAGTTCCTTTGACCCCACAACCTCTGCAGCATTTGCTGTTGTTACCTTTTTCTGATGTATGACATTCTCACAGGAGTGAAGTGGTATCTCATTGTTGTCTTTATTTGCATTCCTCTGACAATCAGAGACTTGGAGCATTTTTTCATGTGTTTCTTGGCTTTTTGGATCTCTTCTGTGGTGAATATTCTGTCCACGTCCTCCCCCCATGGGGTTATTTGTTGTCTTGTTGTTGAGATTTGCAAGTTCTTTATAGATTCTGGTTATTAGCCTCTTGTCTGATGTATGGCATGTAAAGATCTTCTCCCATTCTGTGAGGGGTCTCTTGGTTTGGGTAGTAGTTTCTTTAGCTGTGCAGAAGCTTTTAAATTTATATAGTCCCATAGATTTATGCTTGTCTTAGTCTTCTTTTTATTTTATTTATTTATTTATTTAAGAAAGGATAAATTAACAAAACCATAGGGTAGGAGGGGTACAACTCCACACAATTCCCACCACCCAATCTCCATATCCCATCCCCTACCTTGATAGCTTTCCCATTCTCCATCCCTCTGGGAGCATGGACCCAGGGTCTTTGTGGGTTGCAGAAGGTGGAAGGTCTGGCTTCTGTAATTGCTTCCCCGCTGAACATGGACGTTGACTGGTCGGTCCATACTCCCAGTCTGCCTCTCTCTTTCCCTAGTAGGGTGTGTCTCTGGGGAAGCGGAGCTCCAGGACACATTGGTGGGGTTTAGTCTTCTTTGTAATTGGATTCGTTCCATTGAAGATGTCTTTAAAATTTATGCGGAAAAGAGTTTTGCCAATATTTTCCTCTAAGTATCTGATAGTTTCTGGTCTAACATCCAAGTCCTTGATCCACTTGGAATTTACTTTTGTATTTGGTGAAATATAGTGGTTCAGTTTCATTCTTCTGCATGTTTCAACCCATTTTTTCCAACACCATTTGTTGAAGAGACTCTGCTTTCCCCATTTAATAGTCTGGGCACCTTTGTCAAACATTAGATGTCCATAGGTGTGGGGGGGCTTCTGACTCTTGTCTCCACTCTTGTGAAAGCATTCACCTCGACTCTTAGTCTACGTTAGCTGAGGTCAGGCTAACTAAGGGTACGATTTGTGACGTCTGATCTGTAGGATTTTGGGTAAGGAGGAGGACCAGGGTCACGCCAGCCATGGAGACCAGATACAATGCCAGGCTGAGTGATATCTCCTTACACAGTCTATCACTGCAGTAGAAGACTAGGCACTGCTTTGTTGCTAATTGCAAAGACTTTCAAATGGTAGGTTCCCTTACATGGGAAAGAAGAGGCTCTCACCCTTCTCACCACTTAGCCTATACTCTCAATAGCAACAGAACAAACCAACCCATGCCAGAGGATATCAGTGAGCCCCTACTTCCCTATCCCTTTATTTGCAAACAATGGCATATAATTTTCATGTAAGACAGTATTACATACAGATGAGATTTTTAAAATGTCATCTACCAAGAGTGCAACTTGAGAGGAGACACTACCTGATAGTCTTGGTACTGAAAAGGTAAATGATTTTTTTTTTTCAAATTTTGCCATGCAAAACATTTAGACTGACCTTGTTCAAGAAAAAGGTAAATAATAATTCATGCTTAAAGGTTGTGTCAGAGTTTATAGACTAGACCCCTGGTAATGGATTCAACCTTTCTACCACAAATCAAAAGTATTGTTGTAGGCTCACATGAATATACAGTAGTCATTACCTTAAATTTAAAACTCACTCTAAGCAGAAAGTGCACGGAGCAGGATATGAAGGCTGTATTGCATCCGTGTGGTCTGCTGAGAATTTCTTCATATGGTTTTTGCCTTGTTGAAATATATGTAGCAGTTCAAAGCTAAAGGGATTACTCCTGAATAGTCATCACCGAGGTTGATTACATTCGTAGATCATATTTAGCTGGACCCTGCAGGCTATTACTCCATTAGCTCTGCTGGTCCTGCTATTGTCAAAAAGTTGATCACCTAATGTTAAAAGACTGTGCTTTCTGTCGACTTTATCCAAATGACTCAAAGGGTTTTGTTAAAACAAAACAAAACAAAACAAACAAAAACGAAACAAAAAAACTCAGATTAGGTTTTAGGAAAAACACTAAGAATCAACACTCTATCTTAATGGCTGTTCTTAGTATACAGTCCTTTTAATGAGAAGGCTGCATTTTGTGTTAGCATTCCAGCACGTGTTCTGTGAATGGATAGATTGCTTTTTGCTGATAGTAGAGTCTCAGGAACTGATTGCTAGAAAAAGAACCTGCTTCCATTCCCGAAGTATCCAAATCGCAGAAAATTAACATTGTAGAAATAAGCCCAGCACAGCAATAAAACTGTATATATACGGTGGCCTTATAATACTATAATGTTGTCAGGTAATAATGTTAAGAGTTTTATTTGGAGGAAATACATGCAAGGACCGAACTTCTGTCACAGACACTAGACAATTAGAAAATACTTCTTACAAAGATTTAAGTGTTTTAAGGTGTAAAAGACAATGGCTGTCTTCAATCATTTAATCATCACAGCTGAATTTTTTTTTAAAGACATGAGTTACATGTATCATATTAAAAACACTTAATTCTGTTACCAATATAAGACATGCTTCACTCTGGGTTATTATGAATTAGCTATTGCTCAAGGAATGAACTGAAAGCATGTCTTTGGGAAGGATGCCAACAGGAATGACTTTATTATTGACCTGCTAGAACACTGTTAGAACCACATAACAGAAGCTGTCCTTGGGGAATAAAGATGGTCTTGAAGTTATCTCAGTTGAATAGCTCATCTTTGAACCCTGTCCCCAGAAGTAGTTATAATGGGCACAGGCTCATATGTCCTTTCTACAAGGGTCTCCTTGTCACCGATGGTGTATAAAACCAGTGACAGAGCCTGTGATCCCAGAGCACAGCCAGGCTCTAATGTTGCGTTAGTTTGCTCCCCAATCTGCAGCAGGTGAGTTTCTTAGCACATCTTGTACTGCCTGGCCATTTGACATAACTGAGAAGGAGTGTGGATCTGTTTGGGGGAAACAGATGGCACATTCAACTGGGGTATTTACTGCATCATGCTGAAGGGACTACCGAGTGGTGCTGAGGAACTCCCAAGGGATGCTCAGCTCCTCAGAGACTCGCAGTGGGGGGGGGGGGTGCTCTGTGAGTGTCCTCCCTGGAGCCAAGTGGCAGAGTGAGGAGGATGGTGGTGATGATTCCTGAGGAGAATCACTTTTTAGAAAAGTGAGCACCTGGGCAGAGGGTAGATAGCATAATAGTTATGCAAACAGACTCTCATGCCTGAGGACCCAACATCTCAGGTTCAGTCCCCTGCACCACCATAAGCCAGAACTGAGCAGTGTTCTGGTAAAACAGAAAAAAGAAAAAAAATTAATAAAAAAGTGACATTCTAGAAAAGTGAGCACCTATAGAATCTGGAGAGGGATAATGCCTGACTTCTCTTTCCTTTTATTTTTGCCTCCAGGGTTATTGCTGGGGCTCGGTGCCCTACACTACAAATCCACTGTTCCTGGCAACCACTTTTTTTTTTCCCATTTTATTGGATAAGACAGAGAGAAATTGAGAGAGGAGGGGGGAGATAGCGAGGGAGAGAGAAAGACAGACACCTGCAGACCTGCTTCACCTCTTGTGAAGTGTCCCCCCTGCATATGGAGAGCTGGGAGCTTGGGCCGGATCCTTGCTCAGGTCCTTGTGTTTTGTAAGAGCTTTAACCGGGTGTGTCACTTCCTGGCCCCTTGACCTCTCCTCTTCACATCCCTTTGACTACTTCTGGTCTCCTGCTGCTGATGTCTTTTGTATAAACTCACACCAGGAGGTAAGTGGACAGCGATGCAGTCAAGTAGGAGGATCGGGTAACTTGACTGTCATCTCCAAATAAAGCTCAAGAATATCTATGGGGGTATAATATCACCGACCTTCAGAAAAGGGTCAAATTCATAATGTCTGGCATCTAATAAAAAATTGTAAAATGAGGGGCTGGGCGGCAGTGCAGTAGGTTAAGCACCAGCGCCAAGATCCTGGTTCAAGCTCCCGGCTCCCCACCTGCAGGGGGTGAAGCAGGTCTGCAGGTGTCTGTCTTTCTCTCCCCCTCTGTCTTCCCCTCCTCTCTCCATTTCTCTCTTTCCTGTCCAACAGCAGCAGCAACAATAACAAGAATAACAATAACAACAACAAGGGCAACAAGATGGAAAGAATGGCTTCCAGGAGCAGTGGATTTGTAGTGTAGGCATGGAGTCCCAGTGATAACCCCAGAGGCAAAACAGACAGACAAACAAACAAACCATAAAATGTGCAAAAGTGATCATGAATAATCAAAACTGTCCTAGAACTGAAGCAGCTAGTAGAGTTCTGACCAAGGACATGAAAACAGTCATTACACTGCACTTTGGACATCCCGTAATATAGAGTTCTGGAAGGAGAAGGGCAATATTGAAGTAATTTAAGGAATGACAGCTTAATATATTTTCTAAGACCTATGAACATTACAGACCTATAGGTTTCAGAGTTTAAAGAAACTCAGAGTGCTCCAAGAAAATCAAAACAAAAGTCTATCAAACTTAAGAGTTTCATATGTAAAAATAAACTTTCCAAAATGAAAGCAAAATATAGACTGTTTGGACAGACAGTTCACCAGCTGTGGTTGGGCTATAAGAGCTGATTAAGGCCTAAGCACTTGGTATGTGTGTGCTTACCCAGGTGCATCACCACCGGGCCCCAGATTTCCACTGTTTGTATGCATGAAACATATAATGTTTACAACGGTTTAATGTATGATAATAATGGCACAGAGGCTAGGAGAGCAGAAGCAGAAGGGTGCTACTGAAGTCTTCATCCTGGGACTGGACGATAGCTCACTCATTAGAGCACAGGCCTGACTGTGTACAAGGCCCTGAGTTCAAAGCCTGACACCACAGGTGTGGCTGTGGTATATCTTCTGCTTCTGTTTCTCCAGATCAAAGAGGAAACAAGCAGGCCTGGGAAGACACTTTGCACTACTATGCATGAGGAAGGCTCTGTATTCACTCCCCACTAATGCATTAAAAAGACACTAAAAAAAAGGAAGTGCTGATTTATATGTTGAGTGGTCTAATGTCATCTTCAGAAAGACAGTGATCAATTTAAAATATGTGTCCTTTCTTCCTTTTCTCCCCCCTTCTCCTCTTCTTCCTCCTCCTTCCCCTCTTTCTTTTAGTGTTCCTTTCATTTGGAATGTTTTGATTAAAAAGATGAAAACCCAAGTTTTGGAAATCAACATTGCTCATATCTGAAGGTGGGAATATCTATTCTCTTTTAAATGTTCATTTGAAAACACATCCTTTTTCATCTTCATCCTTGTCTAGAAGTTTATGGATAAGCTAATGAATTAAAAGCAGTTCTGTGTTATTCAATTCAATTTTACTATCATATTCATAATTTTCCTTACCCAAATTATATGAGGTTATATTTACATTATCTATCATCTATCTCTGTCTGTTATATAATTAAAATGCTGATTTATATAGATTGGGTGTCTTTATAAAAGTAACAGGAGTTTTGAAAATATACAGATGACTGTTGTATACATTACTGGGAGATGATAATGGTTTTTAAATTTTTATTTATTGGGAGTCGGGCTGTAGCGCAGCGGGTTAAGCGCACGTGGTGCAATGCACAAGGACCGGCATAAAGATCCTGGTTCGAACCCCGGCTCCCCACCTGCAGGGGAGTCGCTTCACAGGCGGTGAAGCAGGTCTGCAGGTGTCTATCTTTCTCTCCTCCTCTCTGTCTTCCCCTCCTCTCTCCATTTCTCTCTGTCCTATCCAACAATGACGACAACAACAATAATAACTACCACAATAAAACAACAAGGGCAACAAAAGGGAATAAATAAATAAAAATAAAATATTAAAAAATAGATAAAAAATTTTATTTATTTATTATTGGATAGAAACAGAGAGAAATTGAGGGGGGGAGATAGAGAGACACTTGCAGCCCTGCTTCATCATTTGTGAAGCTTCTTCCCCCATGCAGTGGGGACCAGGGGCTTGAACCTGGGTCCTTGTACACTATAATGTGAGTGCTTAACCAGGTGCACCACCACCTGGCCCCGATAATGTTAAAGACCACTATGCTGAGAGCATGGTCTCAGCAAAAACTGTTGTTCCCAATGCTGTGGGTATTTCAGCGACACAGTAGATACATACTGTTCAAGCCAAACATAGTAAGATGAGCAGACATGGGTTTTGTCAAAAGTTAAGTGGGAGTCAGGCGGTAGCGCAGCAGGTTAAGTGCAGGTGGCGTAAAGTGCAAGGACTGGTGTAAGGATCCCGGAAAGATGGAGAGAGGAGGGGAAGACAGAGAGGGGGAGAGAAAGATAGACACCTGCAGACCTGCTTCACTGCCTGTGAAGCAACTCCCCTGCAGGTGGGGAGGTTCGAACTGGGAACTTAAGCTGGTCCTTGCACTTTGCACCATGTGCGCTTAACCCACTGCGCTACCGCCCGACTCCCATGTGTCTTTTTTTTTTTTTTTTCCCCTATCCAGGGTCATCACTGGTGTCGGTTGCAGCACTATATACCCACTGCTCCTGGTAGCCATTTTTCTTCTTCTTCTCCTCCTCCTCCTTCTTCCCCCCTCCCCTCCCCTTTTCATTTGATAGGAAAGAGGGAAATTGAGAGAGGAGGGGGAAAGAGAGAAGGAGAGAAAAAGATAAGACACTTGCAGACCTGCTTTACCGCTTGTGAGTGTCCCCCCTGCAGGTGGGGACTGGGGGCTCAAACCCGCATCCTTGTGTGTATCCTTGCACTTAGTACTACGTGTGCTTAACCAGGTGCCCCACTGCCCAGCCCCCTCTGAATCAGCAACATTACCAATATCTAGAGAATGCAAGATAGGCAGATTCCCAGGCCCCAGCCCAAGCCTATGAACTGTTTGCTCTCATGGGTGGAAAATGCACCTTGCACTAAGGAACATCATGAGGACATTTCAAACCTCCCTCACCAAAGTGGTTTTATTATCTCTCTGGGTTTTCTACTCCCTGCCATGCAGTTCAGAAAGCCAGAGATTGGTGAGATTAACTTGCTCTGTGTCCTGCAGCTGGTAGGAGGCTCAGCAGATTCAGAGACAGATTTAGTCTAGATTCAAAGCCCCTGCTCCTTACTTCTGAATTCCCTTTCACCTGAAGAATCAGCGAGAAGGAAGGGGAGGAAATCCAAAGGCCTCTTCAGCAACTGTGATGTGCTGCGTAGGACAGGCTGGCTGATTTGACTCTATGGGAAACTGCCAGGCAGAGCCTACTTCATTCTTAACCACGATGAGTCTAATTTCTTCTCTTCCAGAGATCATTTCTAAAGCAGCAATTAAAAAAAAATTGCCACGGGCCCCCAGGGATCTCCACGAAGGCCACTAATCTGACACTTGGTTCAGGGCGGCTGAGCATGGACCAGTGAGAACCCACCCTGGCCTCCATCCCGTGAGCTTCCATTACACTTTGGCTCAGCCCCTAATGGATTCAGCTTCATAAAGTCGGGGGAAAAGAGGGGAAGAAAGCAATTTATTCATGTTTTCACTGGGGCTCACTGCAGACATGAAATTTCTCTAAAAATGCAAATCACTCGGTGCACTGCGAGAGGAACTTGGGACGCTGAATCTCTTAGAAGAGTGCACTTTCCCAGGGCTGATGTTTTCACACCCGGTGATTGAAGAAATCGATCCATTTATTACATCTTCACTTAGGTTTTTATTTTTTATCCCTAGCTGAATGGTTTTAAGGGTACTGAAGGACTTTCTTTTATCACTGGGGAAATTGATTACACTTGTTAATTTGGACTTTAATCCTAGATATAGCAAAATAAATACCATAAACAAGTGTAGAAGAAATCAATATAGATCTGTTCAATAGCAGATTTATCAAAAAGGGATTTAGCCAGACTCTGAGATGTAAAATACCAATGTACAGGCTAAGCCCTTGCTTATATAATATGACTTTAGACAATCTCAGGACTTGAAGAAACCATTTCTGAAAACAGGAACCATACGCTTTTGTTGCATTAGAGAAAAATCCCCAGAAGGCTGACCTACCCAAGGTGTTTAATGTGAACACTCATTTTAAAGATATATTTTGTCTTTTGTCCAGGTATTCTTGTTAATTCATGGGACCCCACATCACAGATTTCTTTCTTTCTTTCTTTCTTTCTTTCTTTCTTTCTTTCTTTCTTTCTTTCTTTGTTACATAAAGCAAAAAAAAAAAAAAATTACACTTAACAACCGTACGGTTGGCTATAAAAAATAGATAAAACAACACTCTTAAAAGCCAAGATACCACCAGGAACGGCTATCAGTCATTCTTTTCCGAGAAGGTGAGGACAATGAGAAATAAAAATCATATACAAACAACTTGGGAGAATGCCACTTAGACTGGCTCGGGGCCATTATGACGCGTCTTGTGGAATCCAAGAAGTAAACCAATTGTTCATCGAACTCTCTTTTGATTGAGCATATGTCTTATTTCACTTGTATAATAATGAATGAGCAGAGATTCATGCTCCTCCATTCTCGGAATGGCAGTGTTTTAAACTGCCATTCCTGTAATGGATGTTGTTTATGGGGCGTGTACATGGTGTCTGTCAACAGGGACTCCCTATTCATTTGTCATTCATTCAATAGATGCTCACAGAGCACTCAGAACCTGACAAGCATGGGTGGTGGAGCAGGGGCAGGGGGAAGTCTGCACACATGCTCAAGTCAGATGGCTTCATGAGCACCTGTTTGAGGGGGGTGACGGGGTGGTCCAACCTAAAAACATGGCATCAGAGAAGAAATGCAGTTTATGTCCAGTTTCTGAATGTGATTAACTTAGGACAGTCTAGCAGGGCATCCAGCATTCCCAAACCAAAGCAAGGCATTAATGGAATACATGGCAGTGCATTTAAAAGCTTATCTCCAATGACCTCACCAATGTGTCCTGAAGTCTCAATTCTCCTGAGCCCTATCCCACTAGGGAAAGACAGAAACAGGCTGGGGGTATGGATCCACCTCCTAACATCCATGTCCAGTGGAGAAGCAATTACAGAAGCCAGGCCTTCCACCTTCTGTACCCTATAAAGAATTTTGGCCTGGGGGCTGGGTGGTAGTGCAGTGGGATTAAGCACACATGGCACAAAGAGCACAGACTGGCGTAAGGATTCCGGTTCGAGTCCCCAGCTCCCCACCTGCAGGGGGGTCACTTCACAAGTGGTGAAGCAGATCTACAGGTGTCTTTCTCTCCCTGTCTTTCCGTCCTCTCTCGATTTCTCTCTGTCCTATCCAACAACAATGACAGCATAAGAACAATGACAACAACAACAATAAACAACAAAGGCAACAAAAGGGAAAAAATAGCCTCCAGGAGCAGAGGATTCATAGTGCAGGCACTGAGCCCCAGCAATAACCCTGGAGGCAAAAAAAAATTTTTTTTGGTCCAGACTCCCAGAGATATAAAGAATAAAGAAGTTTCCAATGGAGGGGATGGGATACAGACCTCTGGTGGTGGGAATTGTACAGAATTACACCTCGGTTATCTTACAATCTTGTTAACCACTATTAAATCACTAACAAAAATAAATGCATAAAAGCTTATCTTGGGATGGGACAAGCCTGCATTTTCCATGGTAGGACTCTTTGTATGATTGGTGGGCTCAAAGTTTGAACTGGAGGTGATTATTCTGAATGAAATAAGAGGTGAAGAGCAACCAGTGGATAAATTCACTTCTATGTGGAGTAGTGTAACTGACAAAAGCAAATAAACTTGCAAAAAGAAAGGAGAACAGTAACTAAACTGTTTCTTGAACTTTGTGAGAATTTTGGAGGTAATGAGGAGTGGACTGTGTGTGTGTGTGAGACAGAGAGAGATAGAGAGAGAGGAGAGAGAGGAGAGAGGAGAGAGAGAGAGAGGAGAGAGAGAGAGAGGAGAGAGGAGAGAGAGGAGAGAGAGGAGAGAGGAGAGAGAGAGGGGGAGAGAGAGAGAGAGAGAGGGAGAGAGAGAGATAGAAAGGAGAGAGAGAGAGAGAGAGAGATATGGGTGGGAGGGTCCAGAACTCTAGGGCATGGTGATTCTTATGCTTTTGTCAAATACTATTAAGCTACTAATGAAAACAATTTTAGAATGAGTTTGAAAAGCAGAGCATCTGTGAGTCAGAGTTTGCTCCCTTCAACAACATACAACTAGGGATCAATTTTGATATCTAGGTAAATTGAAGTCATTTTTGAAAAGCATTTTGTGGCCTAAATTTAAGTATATAACTGCCATTTACTTATAGTCTTCACATTATAGATTTTTTTTTTGTTTGGAAAATTAATATATTCACACCCTGTATCTGTGGTCTCTTGGGTGATATACCAGAGATCATGCATCTTTGATATTTGCTGAATGAAGACAGTTTGCAGTTTATTTAAAAATATGACAAACATTGCTTGGCACATAGCAGATGAACAATAAATGCTTATTGAAAGGAAGATAGTCTATTCTTAAAAAATTAGAGGAGAATACAGAAGATAATGAGACAAAGTAACTGGCTTGAATTATCAGGCAATTAAAGTAATTCTCTATTAAGATCTAAGATCCTTTATTATTATTTTCCATTTTTATTAGTTATTTAATATGATTTACAAAATTTACAAAATTATGAGATAAAAGAGATATAATTCCACACTGTTCCCACCACCCAGAGTTCTGTGTCCCCATTCTCTGCATTGGAAACTGCAGTAGTGCTCCCAAGATTGAAGATATGAGTTGACTGTTATTTCTATAATTATCTGTATTCATATATATTTGCCCTTCCCCCCCCCCCATGGTTCTGCCTTTTCTTCCTTTCTAAGTCACACTTACACCTATTGCTACTTCCAGATGTTCTTCCTAATTTTTCCTCTTCTCTCTCTGGGCCCTGATGGAATTGGGGTTCAGAGCCTTCTATTCATCTTCCCCTAACATTTCTCCTCCTCTGGAAGTAGAGACCAGAATTCTTTATGGGATACAGAAAATGGGAGTTCTGGCTTCTGTAACTGCTTCTCTGCTGGACATGGGCATTGGCAGGTCTATCCATACCCCCAGCCAGTTTCTGTCTTTATTATCTTTTACTTGTACTCTTTAATGAGTATATGAGAAATACATCTCTCTCTCTTTCTCTCCCCCCCTCCTCCCCCTCCCCTCCCCCTCTCCCTCCCTCTCCCTCTCCCCCTCCCACTCTTTTCATAGCATGGCTCATCTACGAGTTATGGTGGTGTGGAAGGCTAGAGCTGGGACCTCTGGTGTGTCAGGCATGAGCATCTGTTGCATTAACTGCTATGCTAATGCTACTTCCCTGGCCCAGATATGAGAAATGATTTTCCTCTGAATATGGCATCTGTCTACGGACAAGTAGGAAAAGTTGAAACTCTCAGTCACAATTTTTGAAGGGGTTCTTTTTGTTCTTCCTGTCTTAACCAAAGATTTCAGAAACATTATAACAGTTATCCTTAGTTATTTCATCTAACTGCTTTAAAAAGCAAAGGGAGCATTACACATCCATGTTCAGTTATGCAGGTGGGTGGCACATGGGAAAACAGTGTCAAGGAGAGAAAGGGCAGACAGACTGGTCCTTCCCACACAAATGACACCTACACCCCCTATCATTCCAGTTTCTCTTCATACTGCATTGAAGTATGGTGGGAGCAAGGAGTAACTGTATCTTAAAAACGAGTATATTGGGAGTCAGGCTGTAGCGCAGTGGGTTAAGCGCAGGTGGCGCAAAGCACAAGGACCGGCATAAGGATCCCGGTTCGAATCCCAGCTCCCCACCTGCAGGGGAGTCGCTTCACAGGCGGTGAAGCAGGTCTGCAGGTGTCTATCTTTCTCTCCCCCTCTCTGTCTTCCCCTCCTCTCTCCGTTTCTCTCTCTGTCCTATTCAACAACGATGACAACAACAATAATAACTACAACAATAAAACAACAAGGGCAACAAAAGGGAATAAATAAAAAAATAAAACGGGTATATTAGGCTGGGGAGACAGCATACTGGCTATGTAAAAAGCTCTCATGCCTGAGGCTCTAAGGTCTCAGGTTCAATCCCTGGCAGCACTGTAAGCCAGAGTTGAGCAGTGCTCTGTTCTCTCTCTCTCTCTTTCAATATATATCTTTCTCTCTTGTATTTATCATTAAGATAAATAAAATTAAAAAATAAAATATTCTGGGGATTCGACTTCCGGAGGCGGAGCTACGAGCAGCAGATCGCTTTCTCTCCTCTCCTCTCCTCTCCCGGATCAACTAGGAATACCAAAGGAGACCACCCGGACCGAAACAAGACAGGACTAGAATGACCACAGAAACCCAGTAAATCACCCATGAGTACAAACACGCGTGGCTGGTGACAGAGAGGAGAGAGGGGCCTAAGGAGAGATTAAGTGACTGCTAACAGTTCAACAGTTTGTCAGTGGAGACACCACCTCCAGTCTGCTCCACCAACAAGGGGACAGCTGAAGGGAGGAAAGGACTCCCCAGAGACTCACCAAGTGCAACTCTGAGTCTCCATTGCTACTACCCTCAGAATCTGGAGCAGCAACAGGGAGGGACACCAGGGTACAGAGATCTAACCGGGAAACTCAGGAGAAGACCTATACCTCGGTGGCATAGCTGAGGGGCTGTGAAAGTCTCTTTGCATAACCACTGGATTATCTCTGCCACACCCTGCTTTATCTCTTGGTCAGGAGTCAGTGATTAAGCTAAGAAGCCTATTGATAGTTTAAAAGCCCTCAGGCTCCCATAGCCTACAGGGGAAAAAAAAAAGGCTTTTACACCACTGAACTCCAACTCAGGGATTGAAAAAACTGTCAACTTATATAAAATGGTTAAAACAACAAGAAAAAATATTGGAGACTCGAACCAGGACAAGAGTCCAGCTAAAAGTCCTCCAGAGGGTGAAGCACAAAACAACGAGTTCAACATCCAAACATTAGCCAAGGAAATAATAACAGGAGTGAGTAAAGAATTTGAAAAAATTGTAATCAGAAATGCAGGAACAACAAATGAGAATATGGAAGAAAATTCTAATAATCTCATGGTTATTAGAGAGCTGAAAGCTGAAATCGCTGAGCTAAGAAGGCAACTAGCTGAACAAGCTAAAACAGTATTAGAGCAGGGCAACAAAATAGATGAACTCCAGAAAGCAGTAGAGGGCAGAGAGAATAGAATCAATGAGGCTGAAGACAGAATTAGCAAGATTGAGGATGAATTAGAGACAACTAAAAAAGAAGTAAGAGATCTCAAAAAGAGATTAAGAGATGCTGAAAACAACAACAGAGTCCTATGGGATGACTTCAAAAGAAACAATATACGCATTATTGGCTTACCAGAGGAAGAAAGAGAAGGGGAGGAAGAAAGCATTCTCCAGGCCATAATAGCTGAAAATTTCTCTAGTCTAGACAACACCAAAGACATAAAGATTCAAGAAGCCCAGAGGGTCCCAAACAGAATTAACCCAGACCTAAAGACACCAAGACATATCATACTTAGATTGGAAAGGAATAAGGATAAAGAAAGGATCCTCAAGGCTGCAAGAGAAAAACAAAGAGTCACCTACAAAGGAAAACCCATAAGATTAGCAGCAGACTTCTCCATACAAACACTACAGGCCAGAAGAGAATGGCAAGATATCTATCGAGTGCTCAATGAGAAAGGCTTTCAGCCAAGAATATTATATCCTGCTAGATTGTCATTCAGATTAGATGGAAGCATCAAAACCTTCTCAGACAAGCAACAGTTGAAGGAAGCAACCATCACCAAGCCTGCCCTGAAAGAAGTTCTGAAAGGTCTCCTATAAATAGTCAGACCACCACAAATAGGACATATATCAAAACACTCTAAAACTCTACAAGAATGGCGTTAAAATATCTTCAATCTTTGATATCAATAAATGTCAATGGCCTGAATTCACCTATTAAAAGACACAGAGTAGGAAGATGGATCAGAAAATACAACCCAACAATATGTTGTCTACAGGAAACTCACCTAACACAACAAGACAAACACAGACTTAAAGTGAAAGGATGGAAAACTATCATTCAAGCCAATGGCCCACAAAAAAGGGCAGGAACAGCTATTCTCATATCTGACATGATAGACTTTAAAATAGATAAGATTAAAAAAGATAGGAATGGACACTACTTAATGCTCAGAGGATCAGTCAATCAAGAGGACTTAACAATTATTAATATCTATGCACCCAATGAGAAGCCATCTAAATACATCAAACTTCTACTGAAAGAGCTACAGCAATATATTAACAGTAAAACAATCATAGTAGGGGACTTCAACACCCCACTCTCTCAACTTGACAGATCATCCAGGAAGAAAATCAGTAAGGACATAAGGGAGCTAAATGAAGAGATAGATAAACTAGAACTATTGGACATTTTCAGAGTCATTCATCCCAAGAAACTGGAATACACATTTTACTCAAATCCACATGGATCATTCTCAAGGATAGACCATATGTTAGGCCACAAAGACAGCATCAGCCTATTCAAGAGCACTGAAATCATCCCCAGCATCTTCTCAGACCACAGTGGAATTAAACTAACACTTAACAATCAACAAAAGATTAGTAACAGTGCCAAAATGTGGAAGCTCAACAGTACACTTCTTAACAACTTCTGGGTCAAAGAGGAAATCAAGGAAGAAATCAAAATGTTTCGAGAGTTCAATGAAAATGAAGACACAAGCTATCAAAATATTTGGGACACAGCTAAAGCAGTCCTAAGAGGGAAGTTCATAGCTATACAAGCACACATTAGGAAACAAGAAAAGGCACAAATAAACAGCCTGATTGCACATCTTAAAGACCTAGAAGAAGAACAACAAAGGAATCCTAAAGCAACCAGAAGGACAGAAATTACTAAAGTTAGGGCAGAAATAAATAACATTGAGAAGAGGAAAACCATACAAAAGATCAATGAAAGTAAATGTTGTTTCTTCGAAAGAGTAAATAAAATCAACAAACCTTTAGCCAGACTCACAAAACAAAAAAGGGAGAAGACCCAAATAAATCGGATAGTAAATGAAAGAGGAGAAATCACAACAGACACTGCAGAAATTCAACATATCATGTGAGGCTTCTATGAACAACTATATGCCACCAAGCTAGAGAACCTGGAAGAAATGAATGATTTCCTAGATACCTACCAACTTCCAAAACTAAGTAAAGAGGAAGTGGATAACATGAACAGGCCCATCACAGCTAATGAAATTGAAACAGTTATCAAAAATCTTCCCAAAAATAAAAGTCCTGGACCAGATGGTTTTACAAATGAATTCTACAAAACTTTCAAAGAAGAACTAATACCTCTACTTTTAAAAGTCTTCCAGAAGATTGAAGACACTGGAATACTCCCTGCCAGCTTCTATGAAGCCAACATCACCCTGATACCAAAAGCAGACAGGGACACAACCAAAAAAGAAAACTACAGACCAATATCTCTGATGAACATAGATGCGAAAATATTGAACAAAATTCTAGCCAACCGGATACAGCAGTATATCAAAAAAATTGTTCATCATGACCAAGTGGGGTTTATCCCAGGCATGCAAGGTTGGTTTAATATACGTAAATCAATCAATGTGATCCACCACATCAACAAAAGCAAGACCAAAAACCACATGGTCATATCAATAGATGCAGAGAAAGCCTTTGACAAAATACAACATCCCTTTATGATCAAAACACTACAAAAAATAGGAATAGATGGAAAATTCCTGAAGATAGTGGAGTCTATATATAGCAAACCTATAGCCAACATCATACTCAATGGTGAAAAACTGGAAGCATTTCCCCTCAGATCAGGTACTAGACAGGGCTGCCCACTATCACCATTACTATTCAACATAGTGTTGGAAGTTCTTGCCATAGCAATCAGGCAGGAGCAAGGAATTAAAGGCATACAGATTGGAAGAGAAGAAGTCAAACTCTCCCTATTTGCAGATGACATGATAGTATACATGGAAAAACCTAAGGAATCCAGCAAGAAGCTTTTGGAAATCATCAGGCAATACAGTAAGGTGTCAGGCTATAAAATTAACATTCAAAAGTCAGTGGCATTCCTCTATGCAAACACTAAGTTAGAAGAAATTGAAATCCAGAAATCAGTTCCTTTTTCTATAGCAACAAAAACAATAAAATATCTAGGAGTAAACCTAACCAAAGAAGTGAAAGACTTGTATACTGAAAATTATGAGTCACTACTCAAAGAAATTGAAAAAGACACAAAGAAGTGGAAAGATATTCCATGTTCATGGGTTGGAAGAATTAACATCATCAAAATGAATATATTACCCAGAGCCATCTACAAATTTAATGCTATCCCCATCAAGATCCCAAGCACATTTTTTAGGAGAATAGAAAAAATGTTACAAATGTTTATCTGGAACCAGAAAATACCTAGAATTGCCAAAACAATCTTGAGAAAAAAGAACAGAACCGGAGGCATCACACTGCCAGATCTCAAACTGTATTATAGGGCCATTGTCATCAAAACTGCTTGGTACTGGAACATGAACAGACACACTGACCAGTGGAATAGAATTGAGAGCCCAGAAATGAGGCCCCACACGTATGGACATCTAATCTTTGACAAAGGGGCTCAGACTATTACATGGGGAAAGCAGAGTCTCTTCAACAAATGGTGTCGGAAACAATGGGTTGAAACATGCAGAAGAATGAAACTGAATCACTGTATTTCACCAAATACAAAAGTAAATTCCAAGTGGATCAAGGACTTGGATGTTAGACCAGAAACTATCAGATACTTAGAGGAAAATATTGGCAGAACTTTTTTCCGCATAAATTTTAAAGATATTTTCAATGAAACGAATCCAATTACAAGGAAGACTAAGGCAAGTATAAACCTATGGGACTACATCAAATTAAAAAGCTTCTTCACAGCAAAAGAAACCACTACCCAAATCAAGAGACCCCTCACAGAATGGGAGAAGATCTTTACATGCCATACATCAGATAAGAGTTTAATAACCAACATATATAAAGAGCTTGCCAGACTCAACAACAAGACAACAAATAACCCCATCCAAAAATGGGGGGAGGACTTGGACAGAATATTCACCACAGAAGAGATCCAAAAGGCCGAGAAACACATGAAAAAATGCTCCAAGTCTCTGATTGTCAGAGAAATGCAAATCAAGACAACAATGAGATATCACTTCACTCCTGTGAGAATGTCATACATCAGAAAAGGTAACAGCAGCAAATGCTGGAGAGGGTGTGGGGTCAAAGGAACCCTCCTGCACTGCTGGTGGGAATGTCAATTGGTCCAACCTCTGTGGAGAACAGTCTGGAGAACTCTCAGAAGGCTAGAAATGGACCTACCCTATGACCCTGCAATTCCCCTCCTGGGGATATATCCTAAGGAACCCAACACATCCATCCAAAAAGATCTGTGTACACATATGTTCTTGGCAGCACAATTTGTAATAGCCAAAACCTGGAAGCAACCCAGGTGTCCAACAACAGATGAGTGGCTGAGCAAGTTGTGGTATATATACACAATGGAATACTACTCAGCTGTAAAAAATGGTGACTTCACCGTTTTCAGCCGATCTTGGATGGACCTTGAAAAAATCATGTTGAGTGAAATAAGTCAGAAACAGAAGGATGAATACGGGATGATCTCACTCTCAGGCCGAAGTTGAAAAACAAGATTACAAAAGAAAACACAAGTCGAACCTGAAATGGAATTGGAGTATTACACCAAAGTAAAAGACTCTGGGGTGGGTGGGTGGGGAGAATACAGGTCCATGAAAAATGATGAATTAAATAGTGGGGGTTGTATTGTTAAATGGGAATCTGGGGAATGTTATGCATGTAAAAAAAAAAAAAGAAGTAGAAACGCAAAGCAGAAATTGACTGAGTTTGGAGTATGGCACCAAAGTAAGAAAGCAGAAGTACACTAGAGTTTGCAGTGAGTACCTCCCTAATACTTCCTCTCCACTTTTCCAAGCTTTGGGTCCATGATTGCTCAACAATTTGTTTGGCTTTGTATGTTAACTCTCTTTTCAGTCACCAGGTTCCAGGTGTCATCAGGATGCCGGCCAGACTTCCCTGGATTGAAGACCCCACCAATATGTCCTGGAGCTCAGCTTCCCCAGAGACCCACCCTACTAGGGAAAGAGAGAGGCAGACTGGGAGTATGGACCGACCAGTCAACGCCCATGTTCAGCGGGGAAGCAATTACAGAAGCCAGACCTTCTACCTTCTGCAACCCACAATGACCCTGGGTCCATGCTCCCAGAGGGATAGAGAATGGGAAAGCTATCGGGGGAGGGGGTGGGATATGGAGATTGGGCGGTGGGAATTGTGTGGAGTTGTACCCCTCCTACCCTATGGTTTTGTTAATTAATCCTTTCTTAAATAAAAAAATTTAAAAAAAAGAAGGAAATAAAGGGAATTGAGGAAGAAAAAAAAATAAATAAATAAAATAAAATATTCTGGGTCTGGGTGGTGGTGCATCTGGCTGAGTGCACAATTACAATGTGCAAAGATCCGGTTCAAGACCCGGGTCCCCACCTGCAGGGGGTAAGCTTTGCAAGTGGTGAAGCAGGGCTGCAGGTGTCTCTCTGTTGCTCTCATTTTCCCCTTCCTCTCAGTTTCTGGTCATCTCTATCCAATAAACAAAGACAATAATAAAAATTTAGGGAGTCGGGCGGTAGTACAGCAGGTTAAGCGCACATGGAGTAAAGTGCCAAACGCAAGGACCAGTGACGTAAGGATCACGGTTGGAGCCCCCAGCTCCCCAACTGCCGGGGAGTCGCTTTACAGGCAGTGAAGCAGGTCTGCAGGTGTCTGTCTTTCTCTCCCCTCCTCTGTCTTCCCCTCCTCTCTCCATTTTTCTCTCTGTCCTATCTAATAACGATGACATTAATAACAACAACAATAGTAACTACAACAATGAAAAACAAGGGCAACAAAAGGGAAAATAAATAAATAAAAAAAATTAAAAATATTTTAAAAAGCTGGCCACATACACATAAGTAATTAAAAAATAAATTTATAAAAATGCAGAAATACTTTATGTGGAGATTACTATATGAATTAATCTTTAATGAATGAAAAGTTATTAAAGATGACAGCAATACATAATCAGATGATAAATACTATTGGGAAAAGGCTAACTTTGTGGTTAATTTCATCATGGCCACATTATGGGATTCAATGAAGTTCATATATGTTGAGTGAATTAAGTTGAAGAGAAATAAGACTTTGCAGTGATAAGATGATGTCCAATCTGTATATATACAAAATATGTATATATACAGATATACATAAAATATGTAATATACAAAATATGAAAACAGTGTACAAGAAGAAAATGGCATCTTCTTAAATATATGTAAAGTATAAAATACATTTCATATAGATACATATTCAATTACTTGTGCCATTTTTTTTTATCTGACCTCAGAAACTGGGAATAAATAATCAGATATCTCTGTCTGGAATCCTTCATCTCCAGTGACTCAGTCTTTTCTCTGGAGGCAACACTGCTACTTTCTTGGGAATCTTTTTATTTATTTATTTTACTTATAAAAAGGAAACACTCACAAAACCATAGGATCAGAGGGATACAACTCCACACAATTTCCACTATGAGAACTCTGTATCCCATCCCCTCCCCTGATAGCTTTCCTACTCTTTATCCCTCTGGGAGTATGGACCCAAGGTCATTGTGGGGTGCAGAAGGTGGAAGGTCTGGCTTCTGTAATTGCTTCCCCAATAAACAAGGGTGTTGACAGGTTGATCCATACTCCCAGCCTGCCTCTCTCTTTCCATAGTGGGCCAGGGCTCTGGGGAAGCAGAGCTCCAGGACACATTGGTGGGGTTGTCTGTGCAGGGAAGTCTGGTTGGCATCATGGTAGCATCTGGAACCTGGTGGCTGCAAAGAGAGTTAACATATAAAGCCAAACAAATTGTTGACTAATCATGAACATAAAGGCTGGAATAGTGCAGATGAAGAGTTGGGGGGATGTCTCTGTTTTGTAGATAGCTAGTAGGCATATTTTAGCTATATTTCAAAGGGCCTATGGTTATACTAGTTTTTTTCTTTCTTTTTTCTTTATCTTTTTTCCCCTGAGCCTGAAATCTGATATGCAGGTGGAACCTAGTTATTGTCTGGGGAGATGATGTCATGGCTAGAAAAAGGACCAGAGGGAGTGCGGAGGTAGCGCAGTGCATTAAGCTCAGGTGGCGTGAAGCGCAAGGACCGGCGTAAGGATCCCGGTTCGGGCCCTGGCTACCCACCTGCAGGGGAGTCGCTTCACAGGCGGTGAAGCAGGTCTGCAGGTGTCTATCTTTCTCTCCCCCTCTCTGTCTTCCCCTCCTCTCTCCATTTCTCTGTGTCCTATCCAACAACAATGACAACAACAATAATAATAACAAGGGCAACAAAAGGGAATAAATAAATATTAAAAAATAAAATAAAATAAAAAGAAAAGGAAAAAGGACCAGAAAGCTGGATCTGGGAAGAGAGTAGCTCCCAAATATGGGAAAGGGGTATAAATGTTGTTGACTGTAAACCCCATTGATTTGATGTGATCTGGGGCCCATATTCAGTTTAGGAGCCTATGTGACCTCTGCATCTCTTGGAAATCTTTTCAAAACTACTCCATGCATATACAAATGGGTCAAACACTTCCTACTCACACAGTTATATTTTATCTACACACAAATGTCAGTATATTGTATGCAAATTATGTATATGCCACCTATATATTTAAATATGTATTCATTTTCATGGGAGGACACACACACACACCAGAGTACTGCTCAGATCTGGCAGAGGGTGATGCCAGGGGTTGACTTTGAGATCTCTGGGCTTCAGTCATGCAAGTCTGGTGTGCTACCACTGATCAGGCCCCCAAGCAGAAATACTCTCTTTGGAAAAAAAAAAGAAAGAAAGAAAGAAAGAAAGAAAGAAAGAAAGAAAGAAAGAAAGAAAGGAAAACTTAGATCTCAGAGCAGATTCCGTTTCTTTCCTAGTTCACAGTAAAACTATGCAGGAAGTCCAGTGTTGCCATTTGCCTGAACCTCCCAGATGGAGAGACAACCCCTCCCCCAGACGCCCTCACTCAGAGAGGCACACGTGTTCCGGTCAAGAACTGCACCTTATATCACCCCATTGTTCAGAGGTTATCCTAGACTTCATTCTTGGTACTGCACATTCTGCATCTTCTAACCATCATTAGATCACGTGGGAATGTTTCACTGCTCTATAAATCTTTTGTATTTTATTTGTTCTTGCCCTCTCCTTCATCTTCAATTCCTCATAACCACTAATTTTACTGTTTTCATAGAGTTCTTCTAACTCTTTTCATCAACTGATAAGCTCATTTGATTTTGAAAAATATTTATTTATTTCTTGGATAGAAACAGAGGGAAGTCAAGAGAGAAGGGAAAGAGAGAGAGAGAGAGAGAGAGAGATCTAAGGCACTGCTTCACCACTTGTGAAGCTATCCCCCTACAGGTGGGGACTGGGGGCTTGAACCTGGGTCCTTGCACACTGTAACATGTGTGCTCAACTGGGTGTGTCACCACCCCATCTCCCATTTCATTTTTATAGTGTAGAGTAACAATTTCTGGTACTGCCACGGCTTGTTTATCTTAAATGTTTGGTGCATCTGGTCTGTGCTGAGTAGTTTTTCCCACTTTACTTGTGAAAAAGCATGGTGCCTCATACTTGTTTTGGAAAATACTGAGCAGCTAGGAGCCTTGGTCCATGGTCCTCTTCTTTCTGGGGTTAGAAAGTCCAGCAAGGACACTGTCTGAGGGCATAGCTGGCTAGGCTGTTCTTGGATAATCAAAGGCTTACTTCCAGGCTGTGACAGGAGATACACTTTTGACATTTGACCCTTTTTTTCAAGGCAACTGCAAGAATGGAGCTGTGACACTCAGGAACAGCATGAGAAACTATAGCTGGGGGCTGCCAAGACTGAAAACTCGCACTTGTGGGGTCTTCTCATCTCTCCTTCTAAGAGGAGACAGTCCTTGAGTTCTTTGTGGTTGGGATGGTATAGAAAGCAGCTTGCACAGTAAATACAAATTATTATTCTAAATAAAAGAATTACTTCAAAACGCTGACAATTTTTTTGTCTGTACACATCAATATGAAATTTTATTTATCTAGCTAGGTAAACTAATCTACCTTGCTCACTCTTTTCTTTTCATTCCCTTCCTTCTTTCCTTCCTTCCTCATTCCTTTCTTCCTTTATTTTCATCCCTCTTTTCATTTTCTTTTTAAACTGAAGTAACATTGTTTATAACATGATGGCGGTTTCAGGTGCCGTGTCACAGATCTGCACCCGCACAAAGTGTGTCAGCTTTACCCCCGAAAGTCTATTTCTATCCGTCACCACTCAACTGCCTGATTTTATATGTCCTACCCATCCCACCTCTCTCTTCTCTTCTTGTAATCATTTCTCTTTTCAAACAGAACAGTTGAGGGCTGCAAAACAGCTCCTTCGGACAGTTTGCTGCTTTACTATGTACGTGACCCAGGTTTGAGCCTGACCCACCCACTGCACTGCGAGAAGCTTCGATGTTGTCTCTCTTTCGCTCTCTCTCTCTGCCTCTTTGTCTCTACCTAAAACAGTCAAAACTTAAAATTAAAAACTAAATCTAAAAAGATAAATAAATAAAACAGTCTGAATGCTAGACTGAGTTAAAGGTTAGATAAGTCTTTGTACATAGCACATCTTTCAATGATAATATATTTTTTTCCAGAAGATAAATGGTCTAGGAGGAACCATGAGGTTCTGAGTTCAATCCCTGGCAGCACATGCATCAGAGTGATGTCTGGTTCTCTTTTTTGCTTTTCTTACTTCTCACATAAACAATAAACAAACAAACAAAAAATCTTTAAAAAGAAAAAAAAAAACCAAACCAGAGATTCCCATCGGCATATAAAACAGAGATAGCAGAAATCACACTGCTATTGCAAAACACATTCCTCAGACAGAACTTTTTTTTCCCCTCCAGCCAAAGGGTTAACTATCTTCTAACCCCGACATTATAAGAGAGACATGGCTAAGGACCTGGACTTTTTACCCCCTCACCTACATTCAGCAAAGACCTTCTGTCTTAGGGGAACAGCCAGGCAAAGTCTCTAAATCTCATGCAGAAAATGTTCACAGTAATGACAATTTTTCAAGATGGAAATATACAGGAAACCCTGAAATGATTTTTATTTATTTATTTATTTAATTTATTTTTATTTTGTATTTACAAAATTTTACTAGTGATTTAATACTGATTTACAAAAAAAAGAAAAAGGTAAAAAGGGCTACAATTCCATACTGTTCTCACCCCCCTGATTTCTGTGTTACCATTCCCTCCATTGGAAACTACAGTAATTCTCCCAAGGTCACAGATATGGGTTGACTATTATTTCCATAACTACCTATATTGATAATACACGTTTCCATTTTTTTCTGTGGACCTGCCTTCTCTTCCTTTCTAAGTCACAACTACACCTATTACTACTTATGAATGTCCTTCCTTTTTTCGTCTTCTCTCTCTAGATCGTGATGGAATTGGAGTTCAGAGCCCTCTGGCTATCTTCCCCTATCATTTCCCCCACTCTGGGAGTATGGACCAAAATTTTTTACGGGGTGCAGAAGGTGGGAATTATGGCTTCTATACTTGTGAAATACATTTTATAACAGATCACGGGTGGGTTGGAGAAAGTAGTTCATAATAAATTTCATCAAGACAATCAGATCGTGCCTGAATCCATGTTTTAGGTGTCTGAACTAGAACACTTCTGCTACCTGGCTCACAGATCACTGGAAACAAGAGCCGGCCAGTTCCTACCGGAAGCACTGCCACTCTGATTCCATGCTCAAAGCAGATATCGATTTCATTTCAAACTCTTAATGCCAAAATTAGCAGTGTCAGGTTGGATTAGAAGTGGATGGCGTACAGAGTTCAAAAGTGAACATGCAACCCGGTCAGCCCGACTTTTTCTGGGTTATCACTGCCACCCGCCACCCCCTCATGCCTTAAAGACAACAAAGTGTGGACTCAGAGAGGCCCTGCAGCTTGATGACACCAAAAGAAACAGTCTGATTTGATTCTATGTGAACGTCTTTATTTATATATATACTTCTTGTTTGTTTTTGGTTTTTATTTTTTAACCAGAGCACTGTTCAGCTCTGGCTTATGGTGGTGCGGGGGATTGAACCTGGGACTTTGGAGCCTCAGGCATGAGAGTCTGTTTGCATAACCATTATGCTATCTACCCTCCGCTACTTATATATTTTAAGTTTCTGTGCTTCTTTGTATTTCTGGAGGTAGATTAGACTCCTAGGCTATGTTTTAGGGTATGGTTTCAAGCCTCTTCTGACATATATTACCACCACCCAAGTGTTAATACCCCTCCACTGAAGTCCACTGGAGGCCCCCCACCACTGTACCTGACATTTACCATCCCCCTCTGTCCCCAGAGACTAGAGAAAGCCAGTGTGCCAAAGCCCTATATACATGCGCACGTGTGTGTGTGTGTGTGTGTGTGTGTGTGTGTGTGTGTGTGTTGATGGTCTGGAGGGGGTTCAGTGGACTGCAGGCTACTTCAACACTGGCTGATAGGAACAATCTTTGGCTTTAGGAACACTAAGAATTCTATCATAAGACAGTGCTGTTCTGCCCACCTTACTCCAGCTCCTCCTATGTTAATACTGGGTTGGAAAAGTGATGACACATTTTTCTATGTTTTCTTATGTAAAAATGCATCACGAGTCTTCTGACAACCCAATGTTTTCCACAAGTATGGAACAGCACTGCCAAGTATCCACAGTGTGGAAAACATGAAAATCATACAGTCTTTTCAAATACAGTTGAGTCACTAGTGACATTCTGGCCATCACACATGCTACAGTGGTCTCCACTGGCTACATGGCGGCTCTCCCATCTAGGGCTGTGCGACTACACTCGGAGATCCGCACGGCAAGGTACCCTAGCACCTGGGCCAGCATAGACTGATGTACAGCAGGTTGATAAAGTTTGGTATTCATAGGTTAATATAAAGGTGACGATTGCTGGACAAATGCTCCAGATTAGGGAAATGCAAACCACAGGTGAGCATGGCAATTTTCCAAAAGGTAATACACCCATGCAAAAAGACCTATGTACATCCTGTTCAGAGTAGCATAATCTGTGAGAGCAAAAACCTGAAAGTAACCCAGGTGTCCAACAACAGATGAGTGGCTGAGCAAGTTGTGATCTGTATACACCATAGAATACTACTCAGCTGTTAAGAACAATGAAGTCACCTTCTTCATCTCATGCTGGATGGAGCTTAAAGGAATCATGTTAAGTGAGTAAGCCAGAAAGAGAAGGAAGAATAGGGGGTGATCTCACTCATGGGCAGCAGTTGAGAAATAATAACAGGAAGGGAAAAGCAAATCAGAACCTGGACTGGATCTGTTGCACTGTGCCAGAGTAAAGGACTCTGGGGAGGGGGAGGGAGGGACTTTCAAGTCCTGGTGCCTGATGACTGAGGACCTAGGCTGAGAGTAAGAGTGTTTTGTAGAAAACTGAGAAATTTTACACATGTATCGACAGCTGTATCTACTGTAAACCATAAATCCCCCTAATAAAAATAAATAAAGTATCATGGTCTACAAAATAAAAGAAGAAGACAAAAATGACAAGTGTCGGAGAGGATGTGGAAAGACGGTGCGCTCTTGGTGAGAATCCAGGCTAGTGTGGCCTTTACAGAAAGCACCAGGGAGCTGTCTCAAGAACAAAATGCTGAAATTCCATACGACTGGGGCCGGGTGGTGGCACACCTGGTTGAGTGCACATGCTATAGTGCGCAAGGACCCAGGTTCAAGCCTTTGGTCCCCACCTGCAGGGGGAAAGCTTCATAAGTGGTGAAGCACAGCTGCACTCTCTGTCTCTCTCCTCCTCTGTCACTCCCTCCCCTCTCCATTTCTGGTTGTCTCTATCTAATAAAGATTAAAAAAAATTCCGTAAGATTCAGTCATTCCACTTCTGGGCTTTCACACACACATTACAGAAAACACTGAATGCAGAAGCTGCGTGGTCCCGCTTACTGTAGCATTCCTGACGGTAACTGGGAACTAGCAGCCACAGGTCTACCTCTTGGGGGGTTAAACGTGTGATTTCTTAAAGAAAGGAAACCCCACTGTCTGCAACCTGTTGGAGCATAAAGCAGACCGAAAAGAGAAAAGCAAACTCCCTATGACTTCACTGATGTGTGACAGGCAGAGAAAACAAGAGAAGAACTGAATAAACAATTATTAAACTTTAGGCTATAAGGCCAAATGGAAAGGCAGGGGAAAAACTGGTCTGGTGGGGGGGCATGAGTCAGGACAAGGGGAGCACACACTGCCTTCTAAGGATGGGCACCTGGTACCACCTGGTACCACATAATCTTATAGTGATCGGTTCTGTGCAACAGCAATGGTAGGGACTGCCCCACTCTCCAAAGGGAGGCTTCAACATACTCTGCCACTCTAGGAAGACTGGTCCTAACTGGGATCCTGGAATAGGAGCTCAGACTGACAGGGCTGCAGAGGTTGCTCAGGCTCCTGTGCTAAATCTGAATAGACAGGGGCCCTAGGCCAGGTCAATGAGGTTAGCAGTTAATGGTATTTATGTACTTTCCTCATATTTGGGAGCTACTCTCTGCCCTGACCCAGCTTTCTAGGCCTATTCTCAACTCTGACACTGTCTTTCCAGACAATACTTTTAGTACACCTGCATGTTAGATATTAGGCTCAGGCAAAAATTGCTAGTCATGGGCCCTTTGAAATATATCTAAAATAGACCTCCTAACTTTTTCCCACCCAAAGACCCCTAGTTTCATTTGCTCTATTTTTTACCTTTGGGTTCCTGTTTATTAAACAATGTGTCGTGCTTTGTATCTTAACACCTTTCAGCCACCAAGTTGCAGACAATACTACGATGCCATCCTGACTTCTCTGGGCAGACGACCTCATCAATGAGTCCCAGAGCCTCACCTCCCCAGACCCCTATCCCACTAGGGAAAGATAGAAACAGGCTGGGGGTATGGGTCGACCTGCCAATGCCTGTGCCCAGTGCAGAAACAATCACAGAAGCCAGAAACCTCACCTTCTGCAACCTCAAAAATAATTTTGGCCCATACTCGCAGAGAGATAAAGAATAAGGAAGCTTCCAGTGGAGGGGATGGGACATGGAACTCTGGTGGTGGGAACTGTATGGAATTGTACCCCTGTTATCTTATAATCTTGTTAATCATTATTAAATCACTGATAAAAAAGTAAGAGCACCTTTTCTCTTACTAACATTCACACTGCTAGAAAGGGCCTGGTTATCTCACAGTGCATTCCCTTTTTCTCTAAAGGAAAGCCACAACAGGAAAAGCTATTTTGCAAAGAGCTGCTTTGCTTTTTCTATTGCAGCTGGGAAGCACAGCGAACTGGCCCTGCTCTCCACTCCCAGCTCCACAATTGATGTGAGAGAAAGCAGCTCAGGTTCCTAGAGTGAGTGGAGTTTATAGACTCGCCTCCAGCATGTAGGGCCTCTGCGCCAGCCCTGGGGGAGGATCGATTTTATAAATAAAATATCTGTGAACAGCAGTAGTCACAGCATTATTACAAACTTAAAACAAAAAAAAGATATCAAAGGGCATGGGTACATGAATTGAGCAACAAGTCAGTGTTGCTGCTCTGATGCATCCTGGTTCAGAAAACACAGCCAGGCAGGACTTGTTAGGATGTTCACAAAAGGACACAGAGTCACATTAAAAATTAGAGAGGCTCAAAGTGTCACAATTCCAGCGGCACTTGCTCCTGGTTTTCTAGTTAGGATATTAGGTGTCTGTATTCGTGAAGCAACCCCCTGCTTTGACGGCAAGCCCAAACTTGAGAAATAAGGGTGTGGTCATCTTTTGATCCTAGTTACCAATTTGCAGTGACTGGATGGCTTGAGTCTTCTTCAGCCAATTTTCTTTTCTGTAAACATACTGCCTTCAGTAAGCACTGCTGGGAGGAGGGGAGTAATCTGCACTGTACTAAGAGTTACAGCGAGTACTTTTAGAGAAAGGCTTACTTCTCCACTCGTTAGGCTGGTCCCAGGAGTGACAGAGATACAGATTTAAGTATCTATATTGTAGGTACAAAGGTTGCTCAAAGAATGACCCAGGACTGACTCTAAGTCTATTCCAGGAGCTAGATTATCTCCAGAAACTTCCATTCAAAAAGACTCTTGATCTTAAGAGGAATGTTCGCCTCCTGACTCAATATAAAGTTTATTATGAAAACGCTCCTCTCATGTTTAAACAGAAGCAGATCCTGTTCTGTTGTCTATTTTATTATTTATTATTTTACTATGCTTGTGGACATTATAGCTGTGAAGTTTTAAGTGATTCACACCATGAAGACTACCAGCAAAACACAGTACAACTAGGTTATCTGTCTACCCAGCCTCCCTTAGGAGAGTGGGGCAGTCCCTACCATTGTTGTTCCACACTGAGCCCAAGGTCCTGTCCTGTAGAGGCCCACAAGAGAGTCCACAATGCTATTCCTGATGGAAGGCTGGGGCCAACAAACGCTGCCATTCGAGGAGGACGAGTTCTGCAATGAGTACAGCCTGGAATGTTCCTAGCTGTGACCATGGAATGCGAGCTCAGACCTACAGGGATGCAGATTTTGCATAGGCTCCTGTCCTGAATATGGGCCCCAGATCAGATTGATGGGGATTACAGTTAATGGTATGTATATACTTTCCCCATATTTGGGAGCTACTCTCTGCCCTGATCCAGCTCTCTAGTCCTATTTCCAACTCTGACCCCCATCTCCCCAGATAATACCTTTAGCCCACCTGCATGTTAGCCGTTGACCTCAGGCAGAAATTAATAAAGTCATGGGCCCCTTGGAATATACCTAAAACAGACCTCCTAGCTTTTTCCAAAATAGAGACCCCAAATCTCATCTGCTCTATTCTTACCTTTAGGTTCCTGATTATAAAATTATTTGTTCTGCTTTATATCTTTTTTCCAATTTTCTATAATTTGATGTTTTTAGTGTTCAAAAAATAGACAATAAATGAATCTGAATGAAAAGTTTTAAGAAAGGATTCTGCAGAACTAGGGAAATAACTCAGCAATGGAGCACCTTCCTTCCTTGAGGCCCTGGGTTAGATTCAAGGAACAAATACAGTAGATGCTCTAGAATCTCTGCTTTATAACTTACTACTTTTCAGCCACCAAGTTGCAGATGCTACCATAACACCAACTGACTTCCCTGGGCACATGACCTCACCAGTGTGTTCTGAACGCCACCTCTCCAGAGCCCCGTCCCACTAGGGAAAGATAAGGGCAGGCTGGGGGGAGGGATCTACCAGCCAACATCCATGTCCAATGGAGAAGCAATTACAGAAGCCAGGCCTTCCATCTTCTGCACCCCATAATGTTCCTGGGTTCATATTTCCAAAGGAATAAAGAATAGGAAAGCTTCCAGGTGCCAGGCAGTAGCTAACATAGTCCAAAGTACAAGGACCTGCGCAAAGATCCTGGTTCGAGCCCAGGGATCCCCACCTGCAGGGGGGGTTGCTTCGCAAGAAGTGAAGCAGGTCTTCAGGTGTCTTTCTCCCCCCACCCCCGTCTTCCCCTACTCTCTCAATTTCTCTCTGTCCTGTCCAACAACAGCAGCAGCAGCAACAACAACAACAGTAGAAAAATGGTGGCTGCCAGGAGCAGTGGATTTGTAGTGCAGTCACAGAACCTCAGCGATAACCATGGAAGCAAAAAAAAAAAAAAAAAAAGGAAAGATAGGAAAACTTCCAATGGGGAGATGGGATGTAGAGCTATGGCAGTGGGAACTGTGTAGAATTGTACTCCTCTTATCTTATGATCTTGCCAATCAATAATAATAATAATAATAATAATAATAATAATAATAAGCATCTGGAGCCTAACATGACTTATGTCCAATAAATATCCTTTTTAAAGTATATGGAGTCTTTTTTAAAAATTTCTTTATTGGGGAATTAATGTTTTACATTTGATAGTAAATACAATAGTTTGTCCATGCAGAACATTTCTCAGTTTTCCACATAACAATACAACCCCCATTAGGTCCTCTGTCATCCTTCTTGGACCTGTATTCCCCCCCCCCACACACACACACCTACCCCAGAGTCTTTTACTTTGGTGCAATACACCAACTCCAGTTCAGGTTTTACTTGTGTTTTCTCTTCTGATCTAGTTTTTCTACTTCTGCCTGAGAGTGAGATCATCCCATATTCATCCTTCTGTTTCTGACTTATTTCACTTAACATGAATTTTACAAGGTCCATCCAAGATCGGCTGAAAACAGTGAAATCATCATTTTTTTTTAGTTGAGTAATATTCCATTGTGTCTATAAACCACAACTTGCTCAGCCACTCATCTGTTGTTGGACACCTGGGTTGCTTCCAGGTTTTGGCTATTACAAATTGTGCTGCCCAGAACATATGTGTACACAGATTTTTTTTTTTTTTTTGGATGAGTGTGTTGGGTTCCTTAGGATATATCCTTAGGAGAGGAATTGCAGGATCATAGGGTAGGTCCATTTCTAGCCTTCTGAGAGTTCTTCAGACTGTTCTCCACAGAGGCTGGACCAATTGACATTCCCACCAGCAGTGCAGGAGGGTTCCTTTGACCCCACACCCTCTCCAGCATTTGCTGCTGTTACCTTTTCTGATGTCTGACATTCTCACAGGAGTGAAGTGGTATCTCATTGTTGTCTTTATTTGCATTTCTCTGACAATCAAAGGCTTGGAGCATTTTTTCATGTGTTTCTTGGCCTTTTGGGTCTCTTCTGTGGAGAATATTCTGTCCACGTCTTCCCCCCATTTTTGGATGGGGTTGTTATTTTTTTTCTTGTTGTTGAGTTTGGCAAGCTCTTTATATATTTTGGTTATTAGCCTCTTGTCTGATGTATGGCATGTAAAGATCTTCTCCTATTCTGTGAGGGGTCTCTTGGTTTGGGTAGTGGTTTCTTTAGCTGTGCAGAAGCTTTTAAATTTGATGTAGTCCCATAGGTTTATGCTTGCTTTAGTCTGTATATGGAGTCTTAATATTACTTTCTGTCCAAAAGTCTCACTGCTTGTTTAGGAAGGTAGTATTGACCGTGAGAAGCTCTCTCTCTAAGAGGACTAAGACAATTCTCCATATTGTCATGCCACTTTTCCATATAAGCCATGCTAACTACTCACAAATACAATCTTAGATGGCTGGCAGCTACATACTACCTTTATCTCTTTTTATAGTCTAGGAAATAACACTCAATTACTCAAATCAGTGTAGGCCCATTAAAGAACACAAGGACATAAAGGTTACGCAGATAATTCTCTTCTGTCACAAGTTATGCATGAAAAACAATTCTTCAGTAATTGATAATCTTTCTAGAGCAAATCTTTTCAAGTAAGAGTCCAAGGCAGAGTTCATAGAATGTCTGCAAAGTCAGTGTCAGAACCCACCTAGATGCTGATGAGTGATATTTTTTTGAGTCAGAGGGTCAAAGCTGCCTTGTATTCCTCTGGGTTAAGGTGGAAGTTGCAGGAGGTCTTAGTGGAGTATTATCATTAAACAGATTTCTTTTTCATAGACCTGTCTCCGTGTTCCCTTTTACTTACTCTTTCTTTGCGGTGATGTAGTATACATAATTTAAATAACCAGGGAATGTCTCTGGGCTCAGAACCACCTGCTGGCTTATATTAGCTAATTAATGGTGATTTATCTGAGTTACTAATTTGAGTGGAGCTGATTGCCTTTAGGAATTTGGGGAAATGCTGTAAGAATTCTGATTAAAATTATGCCCCTGTGATGAACAGTCCCTTTAAAAGGGTTTTTAAAGAGATGTTGCCTGTTAAAAGATTTTAAATAAAACAAGTGCCAAATCGATGACCTTGGCTTGAATCATCATGTCTTACTGCAGCTTGCTTTGTGATTCAATTTTATCTCTGCCAGGCTATTCATTTGTCTCTTGATTTGCCTTTGACTGCTTGAGAAATAGAGCTGATCTGGAATCCATGGAGCTCAATCATTTTCACAAAAACGAATACAGTAGACTCATCTCTCTCTCCTCTCTCTCTCTCACTTCTCTCTCTTCTCTCTTTCTCTTTGCCAAACTTACATGTCAGGCTGACCTGATTCCCAGGCCCCGGGTGTGTGAATTTAATGGTGGTACAATGTCAAGAGTGTGAGTATAATAGAAAGTTCTCAGATACCTGCTAGGTCAGTGCAATTTCTCCCCTGCTCTCCTCCTCTTCCCTCTCTGCCTCCCTCTCCCCACCCCCCCTCTCTCCTGGTCTGAATGTCTCTTAAGGCAAAGTAGTCTTGAGACAGCATAACCTGGCCATCTTTCTTTAGTGTGAACACACTGTTATTATACTCAACCAAGAACCACCTCCTTAAAGGATGTCTACAGCAGCCAACTGTTAAATACACAATCAGGGGTTCTAAAACATTGATTCCATTTATTGTGACAGAGCTATTTTGGTTTCAGGAAAATGTGCAGTAATGAACACCAGATTACTGCTTTGAGATTCCAGGATTTAGGAATTGTTTCTCTAAGTCAACCTCTTCCATTCCTCCTTGCCCTTCCCAAGATAATTGAAGTAAGGATAAAATGCACCTAGTACTTAATGAATGTTCCTACTTATTAAACACACACACACACATACATACATACACACACACTTTCCAGGGAAGAAGGAACTTTTCACACATGCACATAGCTAGCATTACACATTTTCACGGCTGAAAAAATTATAAATGAACTCAGGATTAAAGAGGAGATAAGAATTGAATTCTCAGTGACCTCATAAGATTTATGATTTGTGGGATTTGGCTAACACTAAGATTTTAAATGAAGTACAGCTTGCTGCTTTTTCTGATTTCTGATATACATCCAGCACATGAACACCTTTCCTCTCCAAAAACATATGAAATGGTAAATGCCCACATTCCACATCAGTTATCAAATCTGACAACCAAACAAAGCTTTGAGACTTCAATTTGGAGCTGCAAATGTTTAGCTGGGGTTATTTCCAGATTTGGGGCTTGCAGTCAGGCCCCTGGTGGTGAATTTCTCCTCAGCAGGCAGTCCTTCTGCATTTTTATTAGTTCTGCTCTTCTCTGATTACTCAGTTACAAGAATTCTGGTACCCAGAACTATTCCTCTCCTTGTCCCTCTAAGGATCTCACAGCTTCCCGAGTCTGAGCATTTGCAGATTGTTTAGCCAGGAAATATCCCACCAATTCCTGGAGTCTCTGTCCTACATCTACTGTTTCCTCCCCTACAATGACTGCTCTAAGGAGGTGAGGACCTCTTAAATCAAATGAGAAGTCTTTTTGAATTTCTTCATTGATTTCTATGTTGGAGAATAATAATATCCTTCAGGAGAGCGATGAGAAAAGTTTTCCCAATTTCATTGATACTCCGGTCTTCTTTTTACTTTACTAAGGGCTAGACTTTTTCTGTTAATGACATTAGTCTTGTTAGCCAAATGGAATACTGGGTAGGGGGTAGGACATGACACTCAACCACTTTCAAATCAGAGTTAGTTTAAATATTGTGAGATCAGAAAGCTGGGCAGCAAAGAGAGGCAAGTGCACGTAGATTCATGCTCTTAAGGAAGCACAGTGAGCTGGTATATGTATCTAATTGTTTTCAGGTAGGTTAACCAAATAGCGTATTTTCCAAAGGTATACACTTTCTATAGCTAATTGATTGAAGGTAGAGAGCACAGCCAAACAACAGGAATGGAGGTGAGACCAGTTCCTCGATTTTGGTCACTGTCTAGAGTGATTTCTGAGAAGTCATAGACCATGGCCTTCAAATTTGCTGCACGTATAGACTTCACCAAAAAATCCTTCCTCCACCACCCTGCACCATCTTCCTTTCTTAGATCCAGCATGTTAATATTTGTAGGCTGAGTCTGTGAAGGTCCTAAACTTTGCTCTAGAGGAAAAAAAAAAAATCCCACTACAAATGGGAAGGGTGGTGGTGCCATTGCTAAGACGATGGCAGGACAGGATGAAAGTGCCCTAAGTGCCCTTTCCACACTTTTCCCCTTCTCCCATGGCAAAGCGACAGAGTCGCATCTTCAGAGCACTGAGTGCAGGATGTGACCCCAAAGCACCTCAATCAAACACCTTTCTTCAAGTTGAAGTTTCTGGTGACTGAGTGCTCTGAGCTAGTTGGGCATCAGTCGTCTTGTGATCTGCTCCATTTCCAGAGTGGTGCACGGGCAGGAGAGCCTCCCAATCGTGGCTGCTGTCTCGTGCAGAGCTCTTATTAAAATCAGCACACCTCTGTAGCCCAGAGGGCTGACAAGCTTCTTCCAAAGCAGGCATGCTGCTCTAAGCTAGCCTCAAGGGGCTACTCAAAGAGAGCCTTCACCCCTCAGTGCCGTGTGTGTGTGGTGAGGTTGGCGGGGGTGGGCAGGCGGAGTATCACATCTTATCACATCTCCAAGTCTCAGTCACCCAAATAAGTCACACTCCTTAAAGCATTACTGACACTCAGCTCCCCAGGTAATTGGTTTAGAGGTATTTCAGTAAGAATGATTAATTAAAAAAAAAAAAAAAGGAACACACATTAAAACAGAATCAGTAGTTTGGGAGAGCACATATGATCTCGGTTCAGTCATATGAGAGTTTTCATCTCTTTTACTTTGTCACATTCAAACACAGCCATCTTGTGCTTGTATCACATCACTTGTGCCTGACATTTTATCTACAGATGATGAGAACAGAATCAAGGGATCACCAGAGTCAGGCTCTTGTCTGAGTGGTGAGGCATTTGTAGACACGGTGGTGAGGAACAGAAAAGTGCTGACGTAATTCCCTTCAGGGAGGACCTGGGGATCCACAAGTGTGTTTTTCTTCTCTGCTACAAGTGGCAGAAACAAAAAGAGAGGGGGTCCCCTCCACACCCCCCCTCCCCAAAGACCATGCACAGGCTCTGACTTTGGGTTGGGTCTCGAAGGCTCTCTGACATTGGGTTGGGTCTCGAGCACTGTGTCTGTCCCTAGAAATGTTTTTGTAGAAAGTCAAACCTGGGAGTTGGGCAGTAGCACAGCGGGTTTAGTGCATGTGGCGCAAAGCACAAGGACTGGCATAAGGATCCCGGTTCGAGCCCCCACTCCCTAACTGCAGGGGAGTCACTTCACAGGCAGTGAAGCAGGTCTGCAGGTGTCTATCTTTCTCTCCCGCCTCTGTCTTCCCCATCTCTTTCTATTTCTCTCTGTCCTATCCAACAATGATGTCATCAATAATAATAACTACAAAAACAATAAAAACAACAAGAGCAACAAAAAGGAAATAAATAAATACATATAAAAAGGAAAGTCATATCTAAGTGAATTCCTTCATTCTTCTGTATACTTGAAGGATGCAATGAAAGGTTTAGAAGACTGTTAGGTCTTTTACTACAGCTAGGCTTATATATATATTTTAAATATATCTATTTATTTAGGATAGAGACAGAAATTGAGTGAGAAGGAGGAGAGGGAGGAGGAGATAGAGAGAGGGGAAAAAAATCTGTAGCACTATTTCACCACTCGTGAAGCTTCCTCCTCCCCAATCTCCTCCTCCCCTGCAGGTGGGGTCCCGGGACTTGAACCCAGGTCCTTGCATACTGTAATGTGTGAACTCGACCAGATGTGCTTACCCTTTGCCCCCCCACCCCGAGTCTTATATTTATTAATGATATGTATCCACAGATTCACTGAAAAGTACATTTGTCTGCTATTTTAAAAATCCAGAACAGAGCTGCTGAGATGATTCTCTGGGGAGCCAGGGTTCCTTGCTGTGTGTGTCTCCTCCCAGGCCTGAGCCCTAGCACCACGAGGCATTGGAGGAAGCTTTGGTACTGGGGTGTCTTTTCTGTCTCTGTCTGTCTGTCTCTCTTTCTGCTACTTTATCTGAATGAAAATGTTGGCCCTGGAAGCAGTGAAGTTACACATGTGAAGACTCAAGAGTTGGAAAAAAAAAAAAGCTTTTAGAACACACAACTTCAACATAAAAAGAGAGGTGTATATATTATGACAAATTACATGAGAGAGGAAACAAGTTTCATAGAAGGTTGATTACAAATTCAAATTATAATTTTAAATGCTGTTATGTATGCATATTCTTTGTATTATAATTATAGATTACATGTCTATCTGGCTCTTTTAAGTTCAAGAATGGCCTAATTTGGAATACAATCTCTTAAGATATAGATGTAGATAGTTATAATCTTTCAGAGAATAGCACAGTGTATGACAATTCTTTCAAATAGCTGCTCTACATGTAAGCACACAAGCCTTCAGTGATGACGACGTGCTCAGTGCCCCCACTTCAGCACAGACACAGCTGGTGTGATTTGCAAGATGGCCCCAACCAATTCAATAGGCAAGACAGGCACTCTTCAAAAGACCAACCTTGGCATTTTCCCAGATCTACCACTTTTAAATGATGCTAGCTTAGCTGGAGGGGGGCAAAAAAAAAAAAAAAAAAAAGAGAGAGAGAAGAATCTTGATGTGACAGTGCAAATTCAAAAGAGGACCATCAACTGTCAACAACACTGACAGCAATGTTTTCAAAAGCATCCGCTCTTCGGATATTCGGCCCCTGCTAAGAGCACAGAGGAGCAGGTGCAGGTCAGCTGGCTGAATTCGCCAGGAGAGCGGCACATGAAGGGCAAGCTGGGACTTGCTGAGAAGAAGCAAAGCTGGGGGCAGGAGGTCTTGAGTCGAAACATCCCTCATTCGAGCGCACTGTCTTGGTTCTGTTGCTCAGCTACACGTGAGAGGGACAACAATCAGCTCAAGCCAATCAGTTCCAAAGGATGAAAGGCCATAACAATTTTTTAAAAGATCTTTTAAACATTTATTTATTTATTTATTTATTTCCTTTTTGTTGCCCTTGTTGTTGTTATTGATGTCGTCATTGTTGGATAGGACAGAGGGAAATGGAGAGAGGAGGGGAAGACAGAGAGGGGGAAGAGAAAGATCGACATCTGCAGACCTGCTTCACCGCCTGTGAAGCGACTCCCCTGCAGGTGGGGAGTTGGGGGCTTGAACCAGGATCCTCACGCTGGTCCTTGCACTTTGTGCCATGTGCGCTTAACCTGCTGCGCTACTGCCCGATTCCGGTAACAATTTTATAGGTGTTCTCATTTAAACACTAATGTTGTTTACTGGGTAGTTTTAGGAAATATGACTGACTACTGGAGAAGCAAGATGCTGATAAGCAAAGACTTGTGCCATGTGGAGAATGATAATTTGATGAGGAGGTCATTTTGTGCTCACTTGATCTTTTGGTTGGTGTTTACTGTTCTTGCTTTTTCCCCATTCTGATTGCTTTATTGGGGAACTAATGATTTACAAGACAGTTGTTGTCACAGGGGTATAATTTCTTACCTTTCTGTGACAGGTGTCTGTATGCCACTCTCACCACAAACCAAGGTTCTCTGCTACCATCATGTATTGGGCCCCCTGTACCCTCTCAAGCCTTCCCCAATCCTTAGCTATGCTGCAACAGACCATATTGAGTTCAAGATTGCACCTTTACTTTGACTTTTGTTCCTTGTTAAGTTCTACCTATAAGTGAGATCATCGGATAGCCATCCTTCTGCCTGATCTCACACAACATGATTCAAGTTCCATCGAAGATGAGGCAAAGGAGATGATTTCCTCATTTTGAATAGCTGAGTGGTAATACCACTGTGCATATGTACCACAACTTAATTTTCTTTTTTTTCTATTTTGGTAGGTCAGAAAGCAGTTGAGAGAGGAGGGGGATACAGAGAAGGAAAGAGAAAGATAGAAACCTGCAGACCTGCCTCACTGCTTGTGAAGTTTCCCTCCTTGTGAGGAGTGGGGATTTGAACCTGGGTCTTTGCATACGGTAACATTTGAGCTCAATCAGGCACACTACTGCCCAGCCCCCTACCACAACTTTCTTAATAATTCATCTGTCATTGGGGGTCTGGGTTGCTTCTGTGTTTGGACTATTACAAGTAGTGCTGCTGTGAACATAGGTGTATCTACATGTCTAGATAGGTGTGTTTGGGGGTTGTTTGTATTGATAGATTCCTAGGAGAGGGGTAGCTCTGTGGTGAGGTGGATCCTTTTCTAGTGTTATACAGTATCTCCAGACTGCCTTTCACAGGGTCGGACCAAGTCACATGCCCATCAGCAGTGTAGAAGTCCCCCTCACTTTTTTTTTCTTTTACCTCCAGGGTTATTTCTGGGGCTCAGTGCCTGCACTATGAATTCACTGCTCCCGTGGCTATTTTTTTCCATTTTTGTTTTTGTTTTTTTGGATTGGACAGAGAGAAATTGAGAAGGGAGGGGAAGATAGAGAGGGGTAGAGAAAGACAGACACCTGCAGACCTGCATCACCACTTGCAAAGCGACCCCCAAGCAGGTGTGGAGCCGAGGGCTGGAACCGGGATCCTTGCCCCGGTCCTTGCACTTCGTACTTATGCCTTAACCAGGGGCGCTACCACCCCACCCCCAACGTTTCCCTTTTCCTCTGAGTCCTCTCCAGCACTTGTTGTTTCTGTCCTTTCTGGTGTATGCCATCCTCACAGCTGTGAAGTGGTATCTCAGTGCTGTTTTTATTTCTATTTTTTCTAGTAACCAGTGACTATAAGCATTTCCTCATGTATGTCACCTGGCCATCTAGGTATTCCCTTTGATAAAGATTCTGTGTCCTGTTCCCATTTTTAATTTTGTTGTTGTTGAGTTGTGTGGTCTTTATATATCTTGGTTATTAACCCTTTGTTTGATATATAGCTTGCAGTGATCTTCTCCCATTCAGTAGAGGTTCTTTCTGTTTCGGTTACGGTTCCTTTTGCTGTGTGTAAGTGTTTCAGTTTCATGCAGTCCTGTTGGTATCTACTTGTTTACTGTTGTTTTCTTTGCAGTTGGGATTGATTGGAGAATGGCAGTTCTGAAGCAAATGCTGTGCAGTGTTCTAGTAGTTTTTTTCCTATGAATTTGATGGTATCTGGTCTAATGTTGAAGTACTGGAATTGAATTTTGTGTATGGGGTTATATGGCGGTCTTACTTTATTCTGCATAAATCAACCCAATTTTCCCAGAATTTTTTTTTTTTTTTTTTTTTTTACTATTTTCATAGCCTCTCTTTCTCTCTCTATTTTGATATGAACCGGTTCTCTCAAATATGTGTTACAATTCTTTTTACTATTCCTTTGGTACTGATGGTGGGTGAGAAAGCTTCATTGTTTGGAGTGGCTAGGTAGTGTTAAATATATCTAAGTGAGTATTTTAGTAACATGTTTAGCATGTGGGCTGTCAGATGAGTGGATGAAATAAGGAAACTGAATTTATTTATAAGAAGTGGGTTTGTGGTAGTGCCACTAGTCTCATAATGATTACATTTTTTTTCTGCAGGATTTTCAGTATTGGATTAAACTGCACTGTAGGAATATACTTTAGCGCTGGTTTTAGGGTTTCCTTAGCGGGGAACAAACTTGTTAGGTTTAATCCACTGCTGGTCTTCTCAGCTCAGCTCAGCTTGATTAACGGTTAAGGAATGTCTTCTCAAATCAATGGTAAGATGAAAATACAGACTCTTGCTGAAAAGAATGTGAATTGAGAAGTGACTAGGTGAGTGTGGTCAGAAGTAGATACTGTGGAGTTGTTTAACTCTTAAATGAGTTGTCTGAGGTTAAGATGAGGGGCAATTCTAGTGGAAACTCCCTTCGATTCATTCACTCAGCCATGCTGCAGAGGAAACACTGAGCTGAGGCAGGTCTGCAGGGGTCTGTCTTTCTCTCCCCCTCTGTCTTCCCCTCCTCTCTCCATTTCTCTCTGTCCTATCCAACAATGACATCAAGAACAACAATAACTACAACAATAAAACAACAAGGGCAACAAAAGGGAATAAATAAATAAATCTAAAAACAAAAAAAGAATCCCTTATGATCTGTGTGAGTACAAGCAAGTCTGTTTTATTCGTAATAGCAATCAGCCCACTGCAGTTCATCTCCTTGCAGTTAATTCCAGTCAGGAGAGTCAGAGGGCCCTGGCTGTAGTCCTAGTTTTTTTTTTTTTTCTCAAGATTTTACTTATTGATTTATGAGAAATAATAGGAGAGCGAGAAAGAACCAGACATCACTCTGGTACATGTGCTACCAGGGACTGAACTTAGGACCTCATGCTTGAGAGTCCAATGCCTTATCTACTGTGCTACCTCTTGGATCACTGTAGTCCTAGTTTTATCACCTGACTGGGCCCTGCACTCACACTGTTTAGTGGAGGCAAGCTTGTAATTTTCACAGTGGAACAATGTGACTTCTGTCTCCAACCTCTCCCCTTTTTTCTTTAATTGTTGTTGAACAACTGTCCTTGGTCCTTCACTCTTAGACTATCATTGCCAATACTTAAGATCTTTTTTAAAAAACTTAAAAAAGTAATTAATTTTATTAGATTGAACAGAAAGAAATTGAGAGTGGGTGACAGAGAGGTGGGGGTGGGGGGAGAGAGACACAGAGAGAGAGACAGAGATAACTGCAGCACTGTTTCGGCATTCCTGAAGCTTTTCCCACTGTAGATGGGGGCTAGGGGCTTGAACCTAAGTCCTTAAACATGCTAACACATGCACTTAACCAAGTGTGCCACCACCTGGCCCCTACACCTTACATCTTTTTCTCTCACCCCCTCTCCCAACGAAAATCTACCATTTTGACCCATTGCCTCTAGGCCTTGCTGTTCACATTTCGTAGAGGAGGAAAGTACAGTAAGTGGCCATGTGATTTCCTACCCTGCATATGTGCTTAGTTCGGGACTCAGGTTTTGGATGACTTTACCCTAAGTCCAGTACCTGTTTGGCTTCCCATCTCTACTCCCTAACATGCTCAGGTAGTACTGAGAAATATGAGAATTCAGACCTGAAAGACATCTGATACTGTGGAAATGACAATAGAAAGTTTCTGTTACTCACAAGTACGTGTGTTAAGGCAGGATACTTCATCTGTTTGGGCTTAAGTTTCCTCAACTTTAATTCAAGGATCGTGGCTGGCTGGTGGTGACCATGGTGGCTTAGTGGCAGAGCACAAGAAATACTCAGGGAAGGCCCCAAATTCGCTGCCCAGGCATTACATATGCTGGAGTTACACTCTAATAATCTCTCTCCCACTAAATAGATAGCTCTTTAAAAAATTCCAGGGCTAAAAAAATAACCTCTTACATCTATTTCAGCTTTAAGATTCCGTTGGCTCTATGAACCTACCCACCACAGCTGCCTTTCCCATACTAGCTCTTCTGTTCTCCCCAGTTTACGTCAACAAATTACACAGAGCATTTAGTTATCAGCAAGTATAATTGTATATTGTTCTCATAGCTAGTATTTTTTTCAGAGCAAAGATTGAAACTGAGAGGTAGACCAGAGCTGTGGCATCTTTCCTTCTCTTTCCCTCTCTCTCTCTCTCTCTCTCTCACTCACTCCCTCAATTCTGTCTCTATCTGAAATTAAAAACTTGATTTAAAAAATGTTAAATCTAATGACTGAAACAGGAGAGCATAGGTATCAATTTCTCCTGGCGAAACAACTTCTGTGGGGTTGTCCTTTGTGTGAAAAGTGCTTGGTTTTAGGTGTGCACATGCAGTGGCGGAGCAGAAGGACCCCTACTTATACGTACCAACCAGCCAGATCATCCCCAGCCACCAGTGAGGTAACAGAGACAGAAGCAGGAGCATCAGCATATGGTCACATGAGGCAGTTATAGTCAGATGCAAAGCGGCTTTAGCTATGATACTGATGTTGGTTATGTTAAATACATTTCTCTACTTCTTATTATAAACCATTCGAGAAAATCTGACCTGATTTTCTTGGACAGGCTAAAAGCAAAATGAAAGGGAAAGATGACATTTCGAAGGGTTTTCTCCCTCCATTAACACGAGGCTAGCAGAGCTGTGAAACTGTGATGGAAATATTAGAGCTGTTGTGTCTGAAAAAAAAAAATGTGGCGATCATTTCATTCTTCCTGTCTTTTAATGCTCCAGGGTTTTGGAGACGAATAGGAGCAATAAGTTCACTTTGCAGAATTAATGCAGTAATTCTTTATCATAAGAGCAGAGCATTACCTCAATCTGATTTTGCTACAAAATGGTTCAAAGTCTATTTTTAATGATGGCCCTAATTTGTTAACACCTTTTAAATTATTAATCCCCTTTATATTCAAGTAGTTATTGCATGTCATAACAATGTATCTATGCAGGGAAATTTAATAGTATTTTCTAGATGTCAAGAAAAGGCTTGTTCTGCAAAATGCTATTAAAACTGATAATGAGCTAAATATTTGCCATAGCAAACACTGAAATTACTATATCAATCAGCATTGGACGCTCTTATTCAATAAACAGAAATTAACCTATTAACTATGTCTAACTTTCAGCAACAAAACGGTTGCTTTCAAGCATTTCTCTCCTCTTCAAATATTTCTTTTCTTAAAACTACATATTTCTCTGTGATACTGGAGTTTTGAATTAAACCCTTAGTAGCAGTACTTATGGCTAAAATTCTAAGACACACAGGACAGTAATGTGAATATTTTGCTTTAGTAAGTGGTTGTGTTAAGTGGTTGGAAATATTTTTGATTTTGCTCTTTAGACAGACACTGATTTATATGCAATGACATACTCTATCTGATGAAAACCAAACACACAAACTTCTAAATTGCAAATTTAGAAAATGTAATCCTGATTTCAGAATTTAAAAAAATAGATTAAAAAAAGGGAAAAAAAAAGTAGATGATTTCTCTCTTTATGAATATGAGGTTTGGGGATGCTTTAAAAAAAATACCAGTGTCTTGATGCCACCTAATTAACACCCACTTAAATCCAAAGCCATGCGTACAAAAGTCTCTACACAATCAAACAGTGGACAGATGAGGTGCCCAGAGCTAGCTCACTCTGTAGAGTCGGCCCGTGGCCACGTTTGTGGTCTGGGTTCAAACTCCAGCACCACACAGCAGAGCCACAGCAATAGAAGAAGCTGAATGGGGCCAGGTGGTGGTGCACCTGACTAAGTGCACACACTGTAGTACACAGGACCTGGGTTCAAGCCTCTGGTCCCCACCTACAGGGGAAAAGCTTCAGGAGTGGTGAAGCAGGGCTGCAGGTATCTGTCTCATTCCCTCTCTATCTCCTCTTCCCTTCTCAAATTCTCTCTGTCTCTATCCGATAATAAATAAATAAATAGTATTAGTGTAAAAGGAAGCTTAATTGCTGTAGTGTCCAGCTCCTCCCTCACTCCAAATGAAATGAATGTAAAAAGTCACCCTGTGATACTTAGTGTGTGGGGGAGAAAGAGCCTTTAATAGTGGAGTAAAAAAAATATATATATATATATATATATATATATATATATATATCACTCATTTGAGTCTTATAAATACAAAAAAAAGTAAAGTCATGGAACATTTATTCACTAGCTATAATGTGGCATCCTTTGGGACTCAGTGGATGGGAACTAGCCGTGATTGTGCTTAGTGAAGTAAGGAAGTGAAGAACAACTAAGGGATGATGGATGATTTCGCTCATAAGTGGCTTAGAGAGAATTGAAACACATGAACTTGATAAAAAGAAATACATAGTCAATCTGAATCTATAACCTATGAATCATGGTGGTTATCATTGGAGGTAGCTGGGGGCACAGAACCTTGGTGGTGGGAGAGGTGTGGAATTATCCCCCCGTTATCTTATAATCTTGCAGATCGTGATTAAAGCACTAATTACAATATGGATACAGGGGCTGGGTGGCGGCACACCTGGATGAGTGCACATGCTATGATGTGCTAGGACCCAGGTTCAAGCTCCCAGTCCCCACTGGCACGGGGGAAGTTTCATAAGTGGTGAAGCAGTGCTGCAGCTCTCTCTCTCTCCCTCCTATCTTCCCCTTCCTTTTTATATGCTGTCTCTACCCAATGAATGAATAAAATATAATAGATAAATTTAAAAATGTAATACTAAAAAGTCATCCTGGGGCAATGGAATTGAGCATAAGCATGCACACGTGTGAGGTTCCGGTAGCCGATGGCCCACCCCCCAGTCCCCCCCAGTCCCCCCTACCCTCATGAGCAGAAGATTTTGCATATAGCAGTCTGGAATGAGGAGCCTCAGGACCTGGCTGAAATGCAGGTTCTCATCCAGATCACCAGGTAGGCAGGAGCTTCTGCCTTCCCAAGCCTCCAGGCTGATGACACTACTAGAGACCACATTTAGAGAAAGAAAGATCACTCGGCCTTCAGATTGGTTTCTATTATCACCTTGATGGGAAAACTTAGAACATCTCCACTTTGTAGAAAAAAAAAGGTATCTTTGATATTTAAGGAGCCAGAGGCCAATCTTACGAAGGTCTGCCTTCTTTCTGACTAAATAAATGACCATTTGCTTGACTCAACTGAAATACACTCAAGTGAACTCTGTTCTTCCTTCTGGGCACTAAAATCCAAGCACAATTCTTTATGAGGTAATGGCTTCCAGATGCGGAAAACTTGGGGCCAGTGATCTCCTGGTGCCAAGACAGTGATTCCAAGCACAGACTCTGCTATCAAACAAGCTCGGGTTCAGACTCCACTCTGTCATCATCTAGTCTGTCTCCTAAGGTCTAAACTGGGACAGTAACAACACGAGCTCCTGTATTTGATAAACCCATTCAAGCTGAGTTGATGTCAGACACCAGTCCTGAGTTCAGAGGAGGGGGACCAAGGCCCCTGCCGTTGGAAGCCACCTGGACCTCAGTGGCCCCTTTGCAGGCATCAAAGTGACACTGCACAGACACTGCTCAGCACTGGACCTCAGATGGAAGGGCTCAGCAAATGCTGGTCATCATTTCACATTAGCTCTCAAGTCGGGGCTATTATTATGTCCAATTAGCATTTACTGTTTTGAGATGTTGATAGCCCCAATAAGGACAGGACTCATTGATTAAATATACTAATCATAATTTGGGGTACAGAACAGAGCTTCCAGGCACATTATAAGAATATGCCCAGGAGCAGAGAGCTGGCTTTCATTATGAAGACGTGGGTGACTTGGGTTCTCAGTTTTACGGTCAATTTTTGGTCAAGGGCTCTATGTTGTTTAGAGGGTGCTAGTAAAGCAGATGAGTATGTCTGGATAAGTGGTCAGAAAATTCAAAACAGTGGTGACACTGCAGACACAGATTTTCTTTGAATTGAACACAATTGGTAAAAGCTCTGCATCTTGTTAGCACAGTGCTTTCGGAAAAAGCTTATTCAATTAGGTATGGCATATTTTCCTTTTAAGGCAGATCCCTCCATCCCTTTTTACATTTTTAAGGAGATGTAGCTTAAAATATGAAAAATTTCCCTCAACTACAAAAGTGTAACGGTAGAGAGGAAGAAAAAAACAAAACAAAACAAAACCACACTTTGCTACAAGGAGCCCTCGAGAGAGACAGGCATAAGGAAGGGCAATGGGATGAAAATGCAAAGATTCTTCTCCTCCCCCTCCTCTTTCCCCCGTCCCCCTCCTCCCTTTCCCCTCCTCCTTCTCCTCTCTCTTTCGCTTTCTCCCTCTCTTGTATTATATTTTATGAAAGCTGAGGTATTTTCACAAGCCAGACCTTACAGAGACAGAACACAGAAATACTCAATTCTAATTCGGATGATGACATACACAGGGCAAGCCAAGCCCCAGGCCTAGCGTCTACAAGCATTGCTGGGTGAAATGAGTGCAGAGTAACCTGGCACTACGGCCCTGCAGCTCTGGGCCCTCCCTGGAGTCCCGTCTCTCTGTGACAGAAGATGCTTCTTATCACAACCAAATCCACCTCCCCATTATAAAAGAGAGTTGTGATGCCTCCTCCAAACATGAGAGTTAAAGGCTGTTGTTTTTAGCCTTATTTCACCATCCCTGTTTTGTCAGCACTTTCCCATACTCAGTACTCCTCATTTATTTTTGAAAAACAAGTTAACAGACTCCAAGAATCCTGTCGTAATTTGCAAGCCATTTGTCTCTGTCAGTCCTAGGTGTCAGATAGTGGAGCTGAGACCAGACTCCACCTTCTCTCACGGACCACCCCAACTTATTGAGTCAGGAGAGAGAAGTACATGTCATCTTTTTTTGTGTGCCCTGAACATTTCAGATTTGAGTAGGATGATGGTGTGAGAACTTCTACACTAGATCTTATGATAAGTATTTATTGCCACCATCGATGGAGATTTTCTGGGTAACATTTCTTTTATAATTTGCTTTCTTTTAGTTTTATTCCTACTAATTCCTCCCTTCCACTACATGATTTCTAATCAATCCAGTGTGTAGGCATAGCCTGACATCATAAGTCAACAGGGACAAGTAAAAAAAAAAAGTTAAAAAATATTTATTTATTTATTCCCTTTTGTAGCCCTTTTTTTTTTAAATTGTTTTAATTATTATTGTTGTTGTTGATGTCATCGTTGTTGGATAGGACAGAGAGAAATGGAGAGAGGGGAAGACAGAGAGGGGAAGAGAAAGATAGACACCTGCAGACCTGCTTCACCACCTGTGAAGTGACTCCCCTGCAGGTGGGGAGCTGGGAGGCGGGGACTCGAACCGAGATCCTTACACTGGTCCTTGTGCTTTGTACTACGTGTGCTTAACCCGCTGTGCTACCGCCCGACTCCCCCCCAAAAGGTTGATGGCCTTTACTACAGCCTGAAAAAGCTACTGTCACAGCCAAAGCTTTGAGATGACAGAAGGTGAATTCAAGTAATGTCTGCAGCACATTCTTAGGCCACACCCACTGGTAAATAGTGTGTACTACCGAAAGGATGCTGCGACCTGTAAAAGAATTACCTTGTGCTTGATTGAACATTTTAAAGAAAAAAAAAGGTGACTTGATTCTGTTTTAATTTTTTTGTCATGCCAGCATGAGATTTTAGAAGAGATTAGTGTTATGGTGGGCTGGCTCTGTCTGGTTGTGTCTGGGTACCAACGCATTTTCCTGTTGTCCTTGGCTCTCAACTATTGGTGGGACTGCCAACAGCTCATTTTACTTCCTTTACATTGGTTCTGAATCTCCTCTTAGTGGAAGACGACCCTGGAAGCTCGTCAAAATAAGACTGAATTTATAGGTTTTCATGTCGAATGGAACCACCTGCTATTTCCACTGCTTTTAGAGCCTCTTACAACTACAGAGCTGCAGCTGGAAAGTGAATCTTAAATTCAAGACTGCATTCAAATAATCTTTTTTGACTGGTGAGATGTTATATTTCAACCCCACCCCATCTCAGTAATGACATTTATAGCTACTTGGGATTCTGGACCTGCAGAGATGCTCAAAAATTGGAATATTTTACAATTTGCGAGCATTACAGATATTTTTACTTTCTTTGAAATGTCAAGGATAGTACACACAATTCTATCTCAAAAATTTAGCTTTAAGAGAAAGCAAAGAACGTTTAAGTGTGTATCAATTTTCTGTATGAGAGATAAAAGGAATTGTTTAAGACAAAGTTACCTACTTTCTTCTAAAATCCTCCCATTTGAAATAATCATGACATAATGCTTTGTAGAGCATTTCTGTAGAACCTTTAAAATACTCCAGTTAAATTCTGTCCATTGCAAAAGGACAATTTTATAGAAGTAAAGTTTCCAGAATTAATATGTTCTACTGAAATCTGCTACCCACACCCTCCTTCCCTCACAATTAAACCTAGTAGAATCTTTCTTTTTTCAAAGTGCTTAACAGACAACATCTCAATGGGAAAAAACCATTATTTCCTGTCATCTCAGCAGGACATAGGGTTAGACATTGTAATGGGTCAAGTATAGTCAGATGCATAATTCAATGAACTTGGTGTGTGTGTGTGTGTATGTTATGAGAACCTTTGCTTGATACTCTTTAATTTACACCCTTATTGTCTAGGTAGTTTACACTGCTTAGTAAGGACACAGACACAAAAGTACTATGTGGGTGGGGGAAATAGCATAATGGTTTTGCAAAAAGACTCATGCCTGAGGCTCCAGAGTCCCAGGTTCAGTCCCTAGCATTACCATAAGCCAGAGCTGAACAGCGCTCTGGTAAATTAAGTATGCTCCACTGCTCTCTCCTTCCTAGAATCACATATCCCCCAATTGGACAGAAGAGGTGAAACATTCACACTTGTCCAGAGTGGACAATATCTGTCTTTAGGTTGAAGTGCTCTTCACTGAGCTAGTTTCAACTTCCCAGAGGATTCTCATAGCTTTCAAAGGGCCTTTTCTGGAGCTCACTTCTTAAGTAAGTGAATGAATGCTTACTGAATCCATAGTACAGCCAAGATGTGTACATTTCATTGTGCCAGGTTTTGTCACACTCAATTCCTTTAATGGCCTTTAACACTGGAAAGGTCTAGTTATTTGTAGTAAATCAAAACGGAGGATGTGGATTCTAATACCAGTCAGCCCAACCATCTGTTCTCTGATCCTCTTGGCTCCCACTCAGGGAGCCAATGCTTATGAAACTGCATGAGTCTCAGAAGCATCAAAACACACAGACAATCTTCAGCTTGAAGGTTTTAACAGACAGTCTCTGTGTAATTTACTAGTTACATTCATGCGCAGTAGAAAGGATGTGAGAAAGGTCAACAATTTAGAGATGAAAGACAATGCTAGCAAACATAGTTTGTAACGAAGACACCTCCTCTGATTCTGGAAATCAAACTGTGTATTCAGAAACACACTTGTCAATATCTGAAGGGAGGCTGAGTTGGCCTACTACACAGATATACATTGTAGGAAGACGGGTCCTGCAGTGAGTGCAGCCTAGAATGTTCCTAGCTCTGACCACAGAATGAGTCTAGACCTGTAGTGATATGAAGGCTGCACAGGCTCCTGTGCTGAATATGGGCTCCAGATCAGATCGATGGCATTTACAGTTAACAATATTTGTATATTTTCCCCATAATTGGGAGCTACTCTCTTCCCTGATGCAGATTTCTAGTCCATTTTTCCAGCTCTGACACCATGTCCACAGACAATGCCTTTAGCCCACCTGCATGTTAGCTGTCTGGCTCAGGCAAAATTTAATAAAGTCATGGGCCCCTTGGAGTATACCTAAAATAGACCTACTAGCTATTTCCAGAATGGAGACCACAAACCTTATTGACTATATTTATACCTTTAGGTTCTTGATTATTAAACAATTTGTTCTGCTTTATATCTTAATGCTTTTCCAGCCACCAAGTTGTAGATGCTACCATGACACTAGCCTGACTTCACTGGACAGATGACCTCACCAATGTGCCCTAGAACCCCACCTCCCCAGACTCCTGCCCCACTAGGGAAAGATAGAAATGGGCTGGAGTGTGGATCCACCTGCCAACGTCCATGTCCAGTGAAGAAGCAATTACAGAAGCCAGACCTTCTACCTTCTGCACCCCATAATGATCCTGGGTCCACACTTCCAAAGGGGTAGAGAACAGGAAAGCTTCCAATAGAGGGGGTAGGATGTAGAACTCTGGTGGTGGGAACTGTGTAGAGTTGATGATTAATTATTAAATCAATAAACAAACAAAAAACTGGCCAGATCTGAGTAGAAAAAGCTATTATACTGTATAACTCAGTTCCTAGAGGGGTTGACATCCTTCAAAATATTCATATACACAATGAAAATCCGTTTCTTGTAAGCCTCTGAAATCACACTTTTGAAACCACATTAAAAATATGGCCCAGTCTCAATATCTTTTTTTTTTTTTTTTGCCTCCAGTCACTGGGGCTTGGTGCTGGCACTACCAATCCACTGCCTCTGGTGGCTATTTTTTTTTTTTTCATTCAATAGGACAGAGAGAAATTGAGAGAAGAGGGCTGATAGAGGGAGAAAAAATAGACACCTGCAAACCTAAACCTGCTTCATGGCTCTTTTGAGAAGTAGACCCCCTGAAGGTGGGGAGCCGGGGGCTCGAACCTGGGTCCTTGCACTTATCCTTGTGCTTAGTACTTTATGTGCTTAACCGGGTGTGCCACCACCCAGTTCCCTCAATATCTTCAAACAAATGACAGTTGAATACATAACTTTACAATTTAAGATTAAAATGTTGAAATACACACAAAAAGCCAAAGCAGTAAACTGTGAAGTTTACTTGGCATAGTGTAAAGTCACTGCCTGGACCATATTATGCAAAATACTATCACTCAATCAAGGCAGGCACTGCATAAAAACAACTGATGATTGTTTGGATTCAGCAGAACTTCATTACCTGCAGGCTATACCAGCACCGCATTCTCCCAGATTATTCACCTCTGCTGCAGGGCTACCGGAAGATGAAATCTCATCAAAGCTATATTCTGAGACGCTTTCACTTTGTTACCCTTAGAAAATGAAACCCACCTAGCTCTGCACACGAGTCGCCTCCCAGAGGAGGTCCTTTTCCATCCATGCATGGACTACCAAATAAATTCAGTGAAGAACCTGGAGAGCAAACTAAAAGATTCTGATAGCTAAGAGAATAATATCTTGACTTTCAGTTTTCAAGAAATGAAAATCCAAAATGAGAGACAACCACAAGCAAACCTCCAGGCCAGTTACCACCCAGAGCAAATAAACAGTAACAACAAACCCCATCGCAAAACAGTGCTATCCCTTTAGCTTAATGTTGGGCTGGCTCACAGAAGGTGTCTCCTTTGCCATCTTTCTTAGATTTAACGCTCTTCACTCAAAGTGAATCTTATGCAGCAACTCTCAGTTATAAACCTTGTATTTTTGCATCCACACAAGTGCTATCCCTTTAGCTTAATGTTGGGCTGGCTCACAGAAGGTGTCTCCTTTGCCGTCTTTCTTAGATTTAACGCTCTTCACTCAAAGTGAATCTTATGCAGCAACTCTCAGTTATAAACCTTGTATTTTTGCATCCACACAAGTGCTATCCCTTTAGCTTAATGTTGGGCTGGCTCACAGAAGGTGTCTCCATTGCCGTCTTTCTTAGATTTAACGCTCTTCACTCAAAGTGAATCTTATGCAGCAACTCTCAGTTATAAACCTTGTATTTTTGCATCCACACAGTGATGTCTTGGCATCTTGATGGATACACACAGAAGACATGGAAACTTGCATTATTTCGTAGTTTCATACTAGTTCCTACTTTGCTACCTTTGTGCTGGAGTTGCTGGACACTTGTTTGTTTATTTAGTTAGTTAGTTAGTTTCACTTATTTCTTTTTATGAGGACTTGAACCCAGGACCTCGTGCATGCTAGTGTGTGCTCAGTTGCTGAGCTGCCTTCTTGGCTCAGAAAATGACAATTTTAAAAATAAAACATTCAGAAGATTGTTTTATAGGTAGTAAACAATATGTCTCAGGGACTCATATTAAAAATACTGTTACGTACAGCTAATGCACTGTTGAAAGTGCATTAATTAGCATGAGAAGGAAGAAGGTAAAATAAATAACAAGATTAAGTTAAATGTCAGTTAATTATGTTCCCATAGAGTGAGTGAAGAAATAACATATCGTATATCTATGTCAGTTCACTGACATTGCTCTGTTGGAGAAACAGAATAAATCTGAGAATACCATATTCAGTGCAGTAACCAGCTTATTGTTTTGACTTAGTTTGAAATCATTAGTCTCCCAATAAAATAGTAAAAAAAACAGAAAGAAAAAATAGTGACTGGTGGTGAAACTATTTTTCTCACATTACTATAATACCTTCCATGGTATAAAATGCTGTCACTTTATAGTTTTGCTGTTTTTTTAAAGATGCCCTGTAATATTTGCAGGGAAATATCTGTAAGAGTAGCAAACGACGAATCAAAACAAAACACCTCATTCCGCAGTTATTACTTTGCTATGAATGAATACTCAGAATGAAATATTGACATTTGAAGGCAAGGGACCTTGTTTTATTCAAACTGAGCAAAGTTTTTTTAAAATTTCTTAAAATATTTATTTATTCCCTTTTGTTGCCCTTGTTTTATTGTTGTAGTTACTATTGTTGTCATTGATGTCGTTGTTGTTGGAAAGGACAGAGAGAAATGGACAGAGGAGGGGAAGACAGAGAGGGGGAGAGAAAGATAGACACCTGCAGACCTGCTTCACCGCTTGTGAAGGAACTCCCCTGCAGGTAGGGAGCTGGGGGCACAAACCAGGGTCCTTACGCCTGTCCTTGTGCTTTGCACCACATGTGCTTAACCCGCTATGCTGCTGCCCGACTCCCCGAGCAAAGTTTTTTTTAAAAAATATTTTATTTATTTATTTTCTCTTTTGTTGTCCTTGTTGTTTTTCATTGTTGTTGTAGTTATTATTGTTATTGATGTTGTTGTTGTTAGATAGTACAGAGAGAAATGGAGAGAGGAGGGGGAAGACAGAGAGGGGGAGAGAAAGATAGACACCTGCAGACCTGCTTCACCACTTATGAAGCGACTCCCCTGCAGGTGGGGAGCCGGGGGCTCGAACCGGGATCCTTATGCCAACCTTGTGCTTTGCGCCACCTGCGCTTAGCCCGCTGAGCTACAGCCCGACTCCCCCGAGCAAAGTTTTAATCGCAACCTGCAGGTGATGGGAAACGTGAGAAGAACATAGAAACCCATGCGGTCCAGTGTCTAAGTTCTGTCACAGGTGGAGAAACACAGTCTGACAAGCAGCTGAAGTACATGCAGCTTCTGCAGCTTCTGTTTTCACCATCAGAGAGACTCATTAATAATCCAACACATCGTATCATGAGTCCCCTTTCCCTTTCCTCCACATTCTTCACACCTGCCCCAAACCTCACTCCATCCCAGCTCTCTCCTCCTTCCTGCTCAGCAGTTTACTCTCTAACCCCTTTCAGAAAGTCTGAAGACTTAGACTCTATGTAAATAAACTTCCGTCCTTAGTCAACAAAAATCTTTTTTTTGGGGGGGGGAGAAAGCACGGTGGGGGGAGATGGAAACTGGACAGATGCAGGGAAGAGAGATGTTTGTAGGACTCACATGGTAGCACATGTTTTAAAGCACCAGAGGAAAGTGTCTTATTGTAAGGTACAAAGCTAAAATGATCTGCAATGCTTTACTGTCACTTCACAAACGTCTGTTCTAGAGAAAGGCATCCACTAGAAAGGCACGTCAGTAGAAGAATTAGAGGCTTAGAAGGATGAATATTGGGTGACGTCACTCATGGGAAGAAGCTGAGAAATGAGAACAGAAAGGGGACACACAAAAGGGCATCGGGGAGTGGGCTTTCACGTCCTGGTGTCTGATGGTGGAAGAGGGCCTAGACTGGGCGTCAGAGCATTCTGCAGACAACTGAGAACTGTTACACAGGACCGACAACTGTATGTACTGTAAACCATTAATTCCCCCCAAGTAGACAAAAGAATTAGGGGCTTAAGTACTTCAGTACAGTTTTGGTGGTTTTATTGTTGTTATTGATGTCGTTGTTGTTGGATAGGACAGAGAGACATGGAGAGAGGAGGGGAAGACAGAGAGAGGGAGAGAAAGACAGACACCTGCGACCTGCTTCACCGCCTATGAAGCAACTCCCCTGCAGGTGGGGACCCGGGGGCTTGAACCAGGATCCTTAATGCTGGTCCTTGTGCTTTGCGCCACGTGTGCTTAACCCACTGCGCCACCGCCCGACTCCCAGTTTTGGCTTTTTTAACCAGAGATGAGGTAGTTTGCTGACAACTTGGTTTCCAAAGCCGGAAGAGGCAGCCTCCTATCTTGATCATTGTAGCAGCAACTCTGATATTTGTCTGTACAGTACATGACACATTTTTATAACCACTACTTTGTTATTTTTTTCAAAACATCATTTATTTAACTCTTCATGAGAGAGAATCAGAGCATCAACCTGTCAATGAGATGCTGGAACTCTAACTTGGAAACTCATGGCATCCAGAGCTGGGCTTCAGCCTTGTGCTTACTACTATGTGTGCTTAGTATTGTATGTGCTTGGTACTGTGTGTGCTTGGTACTATGTGTGCTTAGTACTATGTGTACTTGGTACTGTGTGTGCTTGGCCAGGTGTGCCAGCCTCCCTCTAGTTATTGTTTATTGATGTTGTTACTGTATCTATAACTAGTTGCCATATTTATTATGTATTTTTTTTGGTCACTGCTGGGGTTTCACTGCTTCAGGTTGACTTTTACAGAAAGTCAGAGACAGAGAAAAAGACACCATAACCCCATTACTTCCATGTGTTTTGCATGACAACGCAAGGGCATTATCCTAGTGAGCTATCTGCCTCATCTTTTTTTTTTTTTTTCATTTTATTATTTATTGGGTAGCAATTGAGAGAGAAGGGAAAAGAGAGAGAGAGAGAGAGAGAGAGAGAGAGAGAGAGAGAGAGAGAGAGACCTCGACCTGCCATGCTGCTTCACCACTCAGGAAGCTTTCTCCCTGTAGGTGGGGAGCAAGGGCCACCACCTGGTCCCCTTGCCTCATCTTTTTAACATCCTTATTGGGGAGTGACTATAGTCGTCTATAAAGCTGGTTCAAGTGCTTCAAACACTAAAACATAGAACAGATGTTTGACTTGCTGAAGTCACCAAAGTTTGATAGAAAAATGAGATGTTGCTATACTCTGGTCAGTGACAGAGCTTGCAATCAATCTTTTGTGCTGTAATTGTAAGTTCATTTTCTCCTCTGCTCCCTGAGAAAATAGAGGACATTTATTCAAGTGCCCTTTCCTTAATGACACCGACTTGAAGATCATTATTAGGTCATTAAAGCTTCCACATGCTTCTTGAGCTGTCTGGTTTCAAAACCCAGACTGTCGCATGACAGAAGACTTGTCATATATATATAGCAACATTTCTGTTAATATACCTTAAAGTGATGTTAACATTATTGACCTTATTTCCATTTTTACTAATGGCTAATTTGATGTAAGAGAGTTTAAGGTCACCAAATTAGAGACTCTGAAGAAGCTGTACTCTACCGGTGAGAATTGGCCTTTTAGGGGCTGGGTAGTGGCACATCTGGTTGAGCGCATGTTAATCAGTGCACAAAGACCCAGGTTCTAGTTCCTGGTCCCCACCTGTAAGGGGAAAGCTTCACGAGTGGTGAAGCAGTGCTACAGGTAGGTGTCTGTCTCTCTCCCTCTCTATCATCCCCCTCCCTCTCAATTTCTGGCTGTGTCTATCCAATAAATAAATAAAGACAAAAAAAAAAAGAATTGGCCTTTTAGAGATATAACATACAAGTACACAAGCATGTGTATGTGTCGTATGCATGTGTTTATGGTTATATATAAAGACATGTGTCCCCAGCTAAAACAGTAAATGTGTTTAGTTTGGGGCAGCAAAAGAATTTCCCCATTAGTTACCTACCAAGTTTGATATCAGTAGTATCAATTTTTTTTTTTTTCTAAAAACAAACAACCCTCAGGAATGGGACTGTGTTTTGAAATCTGGCCATAACTCCAAAGCAAGAAGATCCTCTCTCTTCCTCCAGTGCATTATCTTTGGAAATCCACCCTTACCTACTGGATGTCTGGAAGGTATCACACATGATGGTTTGTGCCCATTTTCTGCAAGTGTGGCACTGACTCTGCTGGGAAGGGGTGTGTGTGCGTGGTGGGGGAGAGGGTCACTTTTACTGACTACACTATTTACAAAGGCCAAACGTGGAAACAAGCCCAACACCCCACAACAGATGACTGAATAAAGAAGTTATGGGACACACACACACACACACACACAAGAATACTACTCTAAGGAGTCCAGTGGTAGCGCAGCGGGTTAAGCGCATGTGGCACAGGGTGCAAGGACCGGCGTAAGGATCACAGTTCGAGTCCCCGGCTCCCCACCTGCAAGGGAGTCACTTCACAGGTGGTGAAGTAGGTCTGCAGGTATCTGTCTTTCTCTCCCCCCTCTGTCTTCCCCTCCTCTCTCCATTTCTCTCTGTCCTATCCAACAACGACGACATCAATAATTACAACAATAAAACAACAAGGGCAACAAAAGGGAAAATAAATAAATATAAAAAACTTTAAAAAAGAGGAGACTATATAATTTGGGATAAAGTGAACAGATTGGAGGTGATTATGTTGAGTGAAATAAGAGGTGAAGGAAAACTACAGAAGGCTTTCACTCATGTGTGACTACAGATAACCAAAGCTAATTTCCAGAAATGAAAAGGGCGATCAGACTGTCTCTTGGATTTTGTGAGAACTAAGATGGTGAAAGTAGGAGGAAATGTTGGGGGGGGGGGCAACAGCACTTTGGTGGGAGGGGATATGAGGATTTATACACATCGTGTGTAGATATGAAAACACTCCTGAAACCTGGTATACTGTAAAGCAATGTTAAATCAATAATAAAAATAGACTAGAACAACAATCAGGCACTTTCAGAAAACACTTTGGGTAATAATTATTCCTCTGTTTGAATATGTGCTTTCCAATATCCTAGCTGGGTCAACTTGTAAAGCATAGCCCAGGACACTAACATTCTGTGTAAAGGTAACTTACAGAATGCCTCTTGATTTTTATGTACATTAATGAAACTGCAGCACCGAGTTCTGCTCTTTGGACCAGCACTGTGTCTAAAACATGCTCCCATGGAAGGTTTCTCTCTGGAATTCCAAGGCAACTTGGTATCACTGCTTTCTGTACAATAAATTTAAATCTCAGTTTCTGAAATGCTATTTGCTCTTCCAGTCTCCCCTGACATAGCACAGGGTGATGTTCTATTTTTCTGTCTATTCCCAGTATAACATTAGTGACTATTTGGCTAGTACTGTGATCAATATCCCTGAGAAGACAGTGCATAGGAATCAAAAGAAGGAACAGACTATCAGTAAAACAAATAAACAAACAAAAAACAAATGAAAAAAGAATCCAACTTTATAAAAAGTAGGAGTTTAGCTTCACTGTGGGTGGGTGGGGGGCACACAGACCTTTGGTGGCAGGAATGGTGTTAAGATAGAAAATAATTTTTTTTTTTAAAAAGTAGGAGTTAATATTTAGGTTCAGAAAAATGCCTTTCATAAAAGTCAAAGGACTGAAACAAGGAAAAACAGACCACTAGATACATGATTTTCATGAGGACATAATGAATACAAGTCTGTTCTTGAGAACCACGAACCTCGCATGGGGAGAGAGAATGGGAAATTGTTCAAAATAGTACAAAAAAAAAAACCCCAGCACACGAATTTTATTGTACTGTGTGTGGGGAGGGTAAATTTCCATCAGGTTACTTGGGCTGTTGAGATAAATTCTGTAAGTCCAAAGGTGGATCTATGAAATAATTCTATTAAAATCATGTTCAAACATACTCTTATGTAAAAGTAAAGATCACACTATGTAGCTCTTAGTGATTTGTTATACTTTCCATAAGAACTCTGAAAAATTGTGTGAGGTGTGTGTGTAGGTAGCTAGAAGGTGGAAATAATGAATTTACTGAGCCAAGTACTTGACTGGTCCCAAAGAGGGGAAATAGATTTACAAGCCTGTTTGCTAAGCTAAGTCTCTCATGTTTTGTGTGTTTCCATTTTTGGCAGTTGCCCATTCACAGCTGTGACTGCTTCATCTAAGCATCACAAACACTGCATTAGTATCTTCAGAAAATACACCGTGAAAGCTGCAGTTTAACTCTCCCTCAATCAGTTACTGCGTTCTTCAACTTGCAGTGTATTCATTTGTGGGCACTGAGGCAGCGGATGGGAGGGTATTGATTGGAGTAAAGTGTCTTGTGTAGCAGGAAAGAAAGATGAAAAGTGTTTTCTGCTTAATGGGTTGGTATTAAGTAGGTGGGAATGGCTTCTAATTAGCCAACAATTGCTATGTTTCCCAGTTTCCCTCCTCCTGCCGGTCACCAGCTGCCAATCTGCCCCCGATTTTTTAAAAATTTTATTTGGAGTTCATTGCTCACTGCAGTGAAAGCCTTTGTTTAAGAAGGAGGGCTCCCCGGGTCTCAGCTGCCTGGGTACAGCTTGCTACCCACGATGAGTAGCGACTGTCAGTTTATTTTATCTCAACCTTTTCATCATCCTGCTGAAGCTGATCGACTGAAACCACCTGAGAGACCTGAGGATTCCGAACCTACAAGTCATTAGCCAGGACTGCAGTCTCTCGCCACCGAGCAAGTCAACGGAAGGTTTCCAGAAATACAGTCCACTTTAACCCCATGTTTCCCTGTGAACACACATGAACCCTGTCCCTTTGGTGTCTTGTTTTTGAAGCTGTGTTGAAGGGAAGTGATTCCTTTGACACGCAGTCATAGAAGTCAGGGGACTTTGCTTTGGTTGAGGGATGAGGACAATGCCCGTGACAGGATTTGCTATGGTGACACCACTGGTGTGTGGGAACACTGTTCCACCCATAGTGAACAGGAGACTGGAAAACACTTTACAAAGTAACTTCATAATATGAGGTCTTAAGCCTCAGTTTATTTATTTATTTATTTTTTTAAAAAATATTTATTTATTCATTCCCTTTTGTTGGCCTTGTTTTATTGTTGTAGTTATTATTGTTGTTGATGCCATCTTTGTTGGATAGGACAGAGAGAAATGGAGAGAGGAGGGGAAGACAGAGAGAGGGAGAGAAAGATAGACACCTGCAGACCTGCTTCACCGCCTGTGAAGCGACTCCCCTGCAGGTGGGGAGCCGGAAGCTTGAATCCTTAGGCCCGTCCTTGTGCTTTGCGCCACCTGCGCTCAACCCGCTGCGCAACTGCCCAACTCCCTAGCTTCAGTTTATTTTAAGGTGATTTTATTTATTACATATGAGTGTTTTATCTCTCTCTCTCTCTTCCTCTCTCAAACACATACACACACACACACACACACATACACACACACACGGGGGTGAAGGGGGCAGGGAGAGGAGCCAGAATACTAGCCACCTCAGGCATGCAAGTCCACTGCTCTACCAGTTGAGCTGTTCCCCCTCCCTACTACGAAGCCCCCTCCCCTTTTGTACAGACATTAAAGGGCCAGACTAAAGTCTGATTTTGCAGTGCATGACCACAGCACAGCTGCTCGGCTGGTTTCCTGTTTCATTTTAGAACATAGTACAAATACCCCACTCTAATTTCAACGCTATCTGAAAACTTCTTTTAATATGGTGCTAGACCTCTAGCGTGTGAGAGCACAGCTGTGGGCCTTTTTTTTTTTTTTTTAATCTGACAGATAGAAACAGAGAAGAGAGATACCTCAACACCACTCCGTCATCTATGGTGCTCTAGTGTGGTGCCAGGACCGTAATGTTCGTCACCCTGGTGGTAGGCATGGTGTGATGAAATATGAGAAGACAGTTGAAATGATTTACCTAAAGCAGATATAGTGTTGTATCCTGGGAGGTGGTTCAGCGGACAAAGCACATGAGGTCCTAAGTTCACGTCCTTGCAGCTCATATGCTAAAGTGATGTTCTGTCTGGTTTGCTCTCCTTCTTTATTTTGTGTTTAGTAAATAATGAAATCTTTAAAAAGCATATATAGTCTTGTAAAATGATTAAAAATGATAATAAAATAGACATCCAAAGGAGGTGAGAGAAGTAGATGCACGAATTTAGAGTGCTTCACATATTTATATGTAAACTTATCATTTGTCACTGGGGCTGGGTGGTGGTGCACCTAGTTGAGTGCACGTGCTACAATGTGCAAGGACCCAAGTTCAAGTCCCTGGTCCCCACATGCAGGGGAAAGGTTTGCAAATGGTGAAACAGGGAAGCAGGTGTCTCTCTCTCTCTCTTTGACCCCCTTCCCTCTCAATTTCTGGCTCTCTCTACCCAATAAATAAATACAATAAAAAATTGAAAAAATAAAGTAAAATAAAATGTTTGTCATTACTAATATTGCCAAGAAATGTTTTCTGAAGATGACTAACTGGAATTGCATAAATGAGTGAAGTAATCATGTATTCAGGGAGAAAGCTGAACTTGCACTATCACCTTAAAATACTGAAAAACTTAGAGAAATAAATAAAAATCATTTGGAAAGTGTTTTAAAAGCAGATTCCCAAATCTCTTCACTCGGTATTCTGCTTCAGAGAGACTGCAGTAAAGCCTTAGAATGAATATTTATAATATCGCTTCCCAATTCTACCAATTAGGTCACTTAACTCCAAGTGGTTCTTGAGTTGCACCCTTGAAAAACTGCCTAAGGCCTACTGTGAAGTTTAATTTTTCACAGGAAATATTAAAACCCTTGTATCATAACAAGAAATACAACAGAAAACCTCCAGTCATCAATGACCAATTCTAATTTCCATGTCATTTTCCTTCATAATAATCCTCTTACAATTTTTTTAAATTTTTTAAAATTATATTTATTTATTGGATAGAGACAGCCAGAAATTGAGAGAACGGGGGAGACAGAGATGGAGAGAGAGAGAGAGACAGAGAGACACCTGCAGCACTGCTTCACCACTTGCAAAACTTTCCTCCACAAGTGGGGACTGGGGGACTCAAACCTGGGTCCTTGCACATTGTAACATGTGCACTCAGTTAGGTGCGTCACCACCCGGCCCTTTCTTACAATTTTTTAATGATCATCAAAAATGAGATAGACTTGAATAGAATAGAAAAATATCACCATGATTTACGTACAGTAATTAACTGTCATTTTTTTTATTCAGTTATATATTTTATGTCAGCAGGTAATAACATATTTATTGTGGGTTTTAGGCAAAAGAGACCTCTGTTTTACACTGAGCAGTCACATCAAGAATCCTATTTTCAGGTCTCAAGGACAATTTTCTTTCACAACTGGGATAAACTCCAAAGTTACCACTATGACTTAAGAGAAAAAATTAAATGACTACTCCACAAAACCTAACCCTTTTTCCTTCTCACTCAACTTGCTCTGCCGTTTCAGTCTTGTTGCTAGCAAGCCTAGCTTGGCTTGATAGCCTCGCTTCGTCAGGCTCAGTTACTTCAGTCAGGTTACTCTGAAAACCAAGCTTCACTGTGAGGCTTCTCTGAGCTTTTTGTTTGAATTAATTCTTCCCAAATTTAGTCACTTCTTATTCTCTGACTTGCTTTATTTTTCCTTAAGGGTACTTAGAGCTATTTCTAGAGGTTGTCAGTCATCACTGAAACCTCTGCTTCTAAGTTTAAGAAAGTCCTTCCTTTACAAATTCACCCAGAAAGCTTAGACTTGATATGACTCCAGGTCTTGAAAAGTCAGGTACTTCCTTTCCCAGCTCCCTTTGCTTCTGGGTAGAGTCATAAGACCCAGCCATCACCAATCAGCCTTAAGAGCTGTGACTTACTGAGTGGGACTGTCAGAATCCATTTGAAAGCATCTCAGAGAACTTTCATAGAGTGGGAGAAGATCTTTACATGCCATATATCAGACAAGAGACTAATAACCAAAATATATAGAGAGTTTGCCAAACTCAGCAACAAGAAAACAAATGACCCCATCCAAAAATGGGGAGAGGATATGAACAGAATATTCACTGTAGAAGAGATCCAAAAGGCCAACAAACATGAAAAAAATGCTCCATGTCATTGATGGGTCAGAGAAATGCAAATAAAGACAACAATGAGATACTACTTCACTCCTGTAAGAATGTCATACTTCAGAAAAGGTAGCAGCAACAAATGCTGGAGCGGTTGTGGGGACAAAGGAACCCTCCTGCACTGCTGGTGGGAATGTCAATTGGTCCAACCCCTGTGGAGAGCAGTCTGGAGAACTCTCAGAAGGACAGAAGTGAATCTATGACCCTGCAATTCTTCTCTCTCTCTCTCTCTTTTTTACTTGTAGAGTAGGGTAGATAGTTCATTTGTATCTCTTTAACCAAGTTAATATAAATATTAATGAGGCCTGAAAAGTAACTACACTTTCCATGAAGCCTATTTGTGAGTACAAATACTTTTACTTAAGGATCTGCTTTCTTTTTTTTTTTTAATAAAACTTTATTTTTATTTTTTATGGTTTTTATATTTATTTATTTTCCCTTTTGTTGCCCTTGTTGTTTTATTATTGTTGTTGTTATTGATGTCGTCATTGTTAGATAGGACAGAGAGAAATGGAGAGAGGAGGGGAAGACTGAGAGGGGGGAGAAAGTCTGACACCTGCAGACCTGCTTCACTGCCTGTGAAGCGACTCCCCTGCAGGTGGGGAGCCGGTGGCGCGAACCAGGATTCTTACTCTGGTCCTTGAGCTTTGCGCCACATGCCGTTAACCCACCGTGCTACCACCTGACTCCCAAGGATCTACTTTCTTATATGTTAGTTTTTAGTGTGGTGCAGGTATTGGGCACAGGATCACACATATGTAGGGCATGCATTCAACAGCTGAGCTACCTTGCTGGTCCATAATTTTTGCTTTTAGTACATGACTTGATGTGCTATGGGCTATGTGGAGGTGTACCACACGTCAGAGTGTGCACAGACCCAGGTTCAAGCTCCTGGTCCCCACCAAGTGGTGAAGTAGTGCTACAGGTGTCTAGCTTTCCCTCTCGAGCTCCTCTCCCCTCTTTATTTTCCTTTGCTGTCCAAAATAAATGAAGGAGTGAAAAATATTTTAAAAATAGAAGTGATGCTGTAGGAAACACATAGATTTTTGGCTTTGGTTGACCTTTGTTTTACTGATTTTTTTTATTGGCATGGACTTATTAGCAAACTATGCAGGAGAAATCTTGCCTTTTCTAAAAAGCAGGAAAAAAAAATCTTATGTTAGATATAGAAGGTGACAGTACTATGCATAATTATCTATGCAATTATACTTGCACATACTTTAAAATTTTTAGCCAGGAATGCTTAATAACATTTGCACGGGCAAATGAGACAGTAGAAACAACTCGAAAGGCCTCGGGGCATGGTCATCTATTAAGCATCCAGTTGGATTTTCAACATAATTAGTCATATAATTGTGTGCCTAAACTTAGTAGATTCATGTTAAGTAATTATAAATTATTAAAAAGCTGTGTGTGTGTGTGTGTGTGTGTGTGTGTGTGTGTGTGTGTGTAATGTTTTGTTCTCTATTTCTTGCCAATCAAAAGAAACAGGCTATATTCACATTTCTTTTTTCTTTTTTTGCCTCTAGGGTTATTGCTGGGGCTCAGTGCCTGCACCATGAATCCACTGCTCCTGGAGGCCATTTCCCCCCCCCCCCTTTTGTTGCCCTTGTTGTTGTAGCCTTGTTGTGGTTATTATTGTTGTTGATGATGTCATTCATTGTTGGATAGGACAAAGAGAAATGGAGAGAGGAAGGGCAGACAGAGAGGGGAAGAGAAAGACAGACACCTTTAGACCTGTTTCAGTGCCGGTGAAGCGACTCCCCTGCAGGTGGGGAGCTGGTGGGTAGGGAGGGCTCGATCAGGGATCCTTACGCCAGTCCTTGTGCTTTTCGCCACGTGCGCTTAACCTGTTGTGCTACCACCCGATTCCCCTATATTCACATTTCAACATATCTTCAAAGGTTACAAAGTAAGGGCCTGGGTGCAGGTGAACCCACTTGGATGAGGGACAGCTAATGTAACTATCTGACCACCACACTTTTGGGGTGTATTCTATAATCACATAATATCAATTTATTTGTACCTATTGTGCTTTTTATGAAAAACACTGTTTTTTAAATCTTTATTTATTTTTTGGATAGACACAGCCAGAAATTGAGAGGGAAGGGGGTGATAGAGAAGGTGAGAGACAGAGAGACACTTGCAGCACTGCTTCACCACTCGTGAAGCTTTCCTTTTGCAGGTGGGGACCGGGTACTTGAACCTGGCTCCTTGCACACTTAACGTGTGCTCAACCACCCGGCCCCCCAAAACACTGTTTCTTCTGCTTACACTGTATTCAATATGAATTAGTAAAATTTCAATGAATTCACATTTTGATTAATTTATCAATCTTAACTAATACCTAATGGGTGGACAGACTTGTCTCACCTTGTATAACTGTTGTCTTCTTTTTGTAAAAAAGAAAAAACTCGTATAGTGAGTGGTGGTAAAAATTCGGTGCAAATATATCTGAATAGTAGACATATCAACCTCAAAATTTATATTTAGTTTTTAGGACTACCATGAATTTATTTAATTTCTAGGTGATTAATTTTTAGGAAAAACTTATTAGTGATTTAGTATTTATTCACAAAATCATAAGATCTTAGGGGTATAATTCTATAACTCTCACCTCAGAGTTCTGTATCCTCATCCCCTCCACTGGAAACTGCAGTGTTTCTCCACTGGCACTGATATTGGTGGACTCGATATCTGTATCATCTGTATCTTGCCCATTTTCCCCTATGGTCCTGCCTTCACTTTCATTCTGAGTTACACCTCAC